>NC_090269.1:52910855-53510855 GCF_040414725.1 Anabrus simplex
TCCACCCTATCAAATGCTTTAGACAGGTCAATCGCGATACAGTCCATTTGACCTCCAGAATCCAAGATATCTGCTATATCTTGCTGGAATCCTACAAGTTGAGCTTCAGTGGAATAACCTTTCCTAAAACCGAATTGCCTTCTATCGAACCAGTTATTAATTTCACAAACATGTCTAATATAATCAGAAAGAATGCCTTCCCAAAGCTTACATACAATGCATGTCAAACTTACTGGCCTGTAATTTTCAGCTTTATGTCTATCACCCTTTCCTTTATACACAGGGGCTACTATAGCAACTCTCCATTCATCTGGTATACCTCCTCCGACCAAACAATAATCAAATAAGTACTTCAGATATGGTACTATATCCCAACCCATTGTCTTTAGTATATCCCCAGAAATCTCATCAATTCCAGCCGCTTTTCTAGTTTTCAACTTTTGTATCTTATTGTAAATGTCATTGTTATCATATGTAAATTTTATTACTTCTTTGGCCTTAGTCTCCTCCTCTATCTCGACATTATCCTTGTAACCAACAATCTTTACATACTGGTGACTGAATACTTCTGCCTTTTGAAGATCCTCACATACACACTCCCCTTGTTCATTAATTATTCCTGGAAAGTCCTTCTTGGAGGCCCCGGGTTCGATTCCCGGCCAGGTCAGGGATTTTTACCTGGACCTGAGGGCTGGTTCGAGGTCCACTCAGCCTACGTGATTAGAATTGAGGAGCTATCTGACGGTGAGATAGCGGCCCCGGTCTAGAAAACCAAGAATAACGGCCGAGAGGATTCGTCGTGCTGACCCCACGACACCTCGTAATCTGCAGGCCTTCGGGCTGAGCAGCGGTCGCTTGGTAGGCCATGGCCCTTCAAGGGCTGTAGTGCCATGGGGTTTGGTTTGGTTTGGTTTGTTTGTCCTTCTTGGAACCTGTTTCTGCCTTAAAATACCTATACATACCCTTCCATTTTTCACTAAAATTCGTATGACTGCCAATTATGCTTGCCATCATGTTATCCTTAGCTGCCTTCTTTGCTAGATTCAATTTTCTAGTAAGTTCCTTCAATTTCTCCTTACTTCCACAGCCATTTCTTTCCAGTCTGCACCTCCTTCTTAGTCTCTTTATTTCTCTATTATAATAAGGTGGGTCTTTACCATTCCTTACCACCCTTAATGGTACAAACCTGTTTTCGCATTCCTCAACAATTTCTTTAAACCCATCCCAGAGTCTGTTTACATTTTTATTTACCGTTCTCCACCGATCATAGTTACTTTTTAGAAACTGCCTCATGCCTGCTCTATCAACCATATGGTACTGCCTAACAGTCCTACTTTTAAGACCTTCCTTTCTATCACATTTATTTTTAACTACCACAAAAACAGCTTCATGATCACTAATACCATCTATTACTTCAGTTTCCCTATAGAGCTCATCTGGTTTTATCAGCACGACATCCAGGATATTTTTCCCTCTGGTTGGTTCCATCACTTTCTGAATCAGCTGTCCTTCCCATATTAACTTATTTGCCATTTGTTGGTCATGCTTCCTGTCGTTCGCATTTCCTTCCCAATTGACATCTGGCAAATTCAGATCTCCCGCTACAATCACATTTCTTTCCATGTCGTTTCCCACATAGCTGACTATCCTATCAAATAATTCCGAATCCGCGTCACTGCTACCCTTTCCCGATCTGTACACTCCAAATATATCAAGTTGCCTATTATCTTTATAAATGAGCCTTACACCTAGAATTTCATGTGTCTCATCTTTAACTTTTTCGTAGCTTACAAATTCTTCTTTCACCAGAATGAACACTCCCCCTCCCACCCTTCCTATCCTATCTCTACGATACACACTCCAGTGCCTTGAGAAAATTTCTGCATCCATTATATCATTTCTCAGCCACGATCCAGTTCCCCGTTCCCTTGTCACCGCTCCCTAGGCCATCCCGTTTCCCCGAATGTACCTCCCTATTACCCTTCCAAACAAATTTCCTAACTTATACGTACCACTGCGGTTTAAATGAAGGCCATCTGAGCGCAGATCCCTATCTCCTACCCACCCATTAGGATCTAGAAATTTCACTCCCAGTTTCCCACATACCCACTCCATAGTCTCATTTAAATCCCCAATCACCCTCCAGTCAATATCCCTTCTACACAGTATTCCACTAATAACAATCTCCGCTTTCTTAAACTTCACCCGTGCTGCTTTTACCAGATCCCACACATCTCCAACTATGTTGGTACTTATATCAGCTTGCCTTACGTTGTTGGTACCAACGTAAAACACTATCACCTTCTCCTTCCCCTCCTCCCTCTCTTCTACTTTTCTCAACATCTGCCTCAACCTAATTCCTGGATAACACTCTACCCTGGTACCCTTTCCTCCACACACTTTCTCCACGTGTCTAACGATGGAATCCCCCATGACCAGAGCCTCAACCCTACCCACCTCATTTCATCCCCTCTCCTCCTGGTCAGCCCTATCTTTCCTGATAGCTGCAGAAGCTACTTCCTCCTCCCTTTTCTCCTTCCCATGATCCTGTTCCACCTATCTTTTCCTATCCTCTACTCTCCATTTTCCTTTCCTGCCTTTTCCCTTCCTCCTACTTCCACACATCTCAGCAACAGTTCCCAGTCCCTCATCTTCCCTCTGTTGTTCTACCTGGAGTGACTTGTACCGATTTCGCACAGACACCTGTCCTGGATTCTGATCCTGAATAGAGCCGTTAGCCTGCAATCTCCTTCCCCTTAGAACATTAGACCACCTGTCTTCTACAACTCCTCCCTTTCCTTCCCCTCCCTCTTGTACACTTACTGTAACCTGTACATTGTTTGAGAGTGTCCTATCTTCCTTCCTGTCTTCTGTGAGAATCCTAATTATCTCCCTCAAACTTTCCAACTCCTCTCTCATACCCCTCAATGCCTCGCCACACTCACAGTAAGTACACTCGCGCTCCTTAGCCGTTCTTTACGGGGGGGAAATGAAATTAAAAATAAAATAACTTATTTGCAAAAAATAAATGAACGGAGGGATATATTGTCTGGGATAGTACACAACAATAATGTAATAATATACGACTACACTGCAATACTACTTAGTCGTGCTCTATTTTTTTAAATCCTACAACCCCTGACAGGATAAAAACTGCTGTTAATTACTGAATGTCGAAAGTAATAGCCTACACAAGAACTACACAATTCCAAACTGAAATTAAGCCTATTCTAATTACAACAACAGTATTTTAGTAAGAGTTTCTACGGATACCTCTACTACACCAGTACTACACAAATATTTTACAATAATAAAATAATCACACTAAATTCTAATAGGATATTACTCGTATACTACTGTACAGTACACTACAGTAATTTTAAACTACTTTCAGACGTATCCTAATTCCGATACCGGTACCGTACCGTATGTCACTAAACTAAGCACAACAGAAATGAAATTTGCAAGAACTACTGTACTCAAAGATTACCAACGAAGCTAAATGCTTAGACAAATTATTATTAGTATTACGGTCTAATAGATACACACGAAAAATAACACACGAATATAGCAGGCAAGATACGGCACTATCTAAATGTACTGTATCTATACTACAATGTATCTACACTACACTACACTGCGTTTGGTTAAATGCTTAAGTATCGAAAGGATTGCCGTACACGAAGAAAAATACGAATATAACTGGCAAGATACTATCTAATATATTATCCTTATCTTCACTACAATTCTACTGAAATGTGGTTATGTGATTTTTACAGCTGGTGGATTACTATTATTTTCCCTACTCCACGGGACGGAGAATAAAAGTGTCCTTAATTAGGCCTACTGAAAAATACGAGGTTGTCTACAATAATTTCTCAAATATTTCTATCAAAACTACTATTACTACTCCAGGGACTTGAACTGCAATTACTGGGATATATGAACTTTATTATTATTAGCTAACCGCTCATAAATACTGAAAGATCGAGGGAGCGAAATATAAATTACGGATACTTTAACTACCTACTCAGAAATACAAATGAATGGAATACAAGGTCAACTGATTTTTATTTTTATTTACTTGACTACACTACACCCTTTGTTCACGACTGTAGCCAACAATGCAATATTTGAATATGAGGAGCGACAATAATCAATAACAATACAACGACTGTTAACTATTACCGTGTAATCTCTTTAACTTCTTTTTAAATGGAAGTTTACAGGCGTATCGTGTTTTTTAATGTAGTAAATTATTACCTTCGCGATAGTTTGAACGGATATCTATACGAAATACCGGAGAAGTTGCTGCAGAAGTTACGGTACTATTCCTTATGATAATCTACCTTTGTAAGTATAACCAACGAACCTACAGATATTTTTAAAGTTAATATTATTACCTAAAGTATTTCCTAAACCTAAATTCGAAACAAGGTACACCTAGCTAGCCTATTTAACATAGAAAACGTAATTTATTGAAGACCAACTGAATTACCTGTTACAAAATTTAAATAAATATCACTACTCCCAATTTCTACCAACAAGCACTAAACACCACTATATAAACAGCACTAAATGAATCAGATATACACAAAATTTAGCTATTTCAATAGGTTTTCACTACTTTATCACTACAATAATGCAAGAGCTCTCTCAACAGCCAACCGTTCTCAAGCGCATCCAACAATGCAACCTGACTGATTTTAATGATGTGTAGGTGTCTCTGTAAGGTATTGTGGCCTGTCAACAGTCCAACTACCATTCGCATTCTGGTCCTATTCAAATTTATCAGGACCTTTTTATAACTTTGGCTAGGCCCTTTGATAAGTTCACGTGCCTGCCTTGCTATAGTTAACCTCTTCCAAATGTCTAAGTGAGACTGGTTTGTCCACTGGGATATTACCAGTTTCACGCTTCGGAGTGACACTCCCAGGAAGGGCTCTGGTCCTATGAAAGGACCTTTTGAGCCTTGTTTCGCTAGTTTGTCAGCTTCTTCATTTCCACTGAGACCTGTGTGCCCAGGGACCCATAATAGGGTAACTGAGCTAAGTTCACACAGCTGATCTAACATCCTTTGGCATTCCCATACCATTTTTGATGTTGTTTTAACTGCACATAGTGCTTTTAACGCTGCCTGGCTATCGCTGCAAATGGTGATGCATCTTCTTTGTCCAGGCATGTTCTATATATATACAGCACAGGCCAGTATTGCATATACTTCGGCCTGGAAAACAGTAGCGTATTTACCCATAGGTAGGGAGAGCCTTGTCTTAGGCCCCCAGACCCCGGCGCCTGTGCTCGTCTCTGTCCGCGAGCCATCTGTGTACCATGAACAGCCCCCAGACCTAAGACGGGCCCCAGCATCCGCGGCCCACTCCTCCCTTGTGGGTATCACCACTGTGAATTTATAATTCAAATTAAAACTAGGCTTCATCAGGTCCCCGATCATCTTTGTCGTAGGGCAGGTCTGGTGAAGCCTTGTGAGAATAGAGGCTCGAATGGCCGAGGTTCCAATCCCAATCAATCCCTGGTTGGAATTTTCATCTGAAAAGTCATATGGCCTCAGAAAGGGTATTGGTCAAAAACAGAACTGAGCCAAGATGCATCCAGCGATCGCCGAGATCTTTGGGATAAACTGAAGAAATGTTTTTATTATTATTATTATTATTATTAATGTCAGAAATAATTCTCCTTTTTGTCAAGTGATGTCTTCCTGCACCAACTATTTCATGAAGATCAACCGTTTAACAATAACTGCAACAATCTTCGAGAAGTGTGGGGATGAATCTAGGGCAGTAACACTTCAGATTCGAGCAACCTTATGTAATTAAAAAGTTTCAACGTTAGTTTCAAGTGGGTTTTACTCCCAGCCACGAATTTCCAATTGTCTCCTCTTGTAAAGAGCGAGATGTTAAATTCCTTCCGATATCAAGTACCCCTCAACCTCTCACTGAACGGAAGAACGCCAAGGGGAACTAAATTATTCTCTCTTCCATAACGAGGCTCAGCCAGTAACACAGGGATTCCAGGACACGGCAACAGAACAACTCAATGATAAGAATGATTCAAAAGGAAAACGTAGATTGTAAAACAACCCAACCTTTAAGATATCCCGAATGGAACTTAGCAATATGCTTGAGAATAAAAGTAAAATATCTTATGCAAGAAATTTTCTCACTTACTTCCACTAAGCCATCTTTTTTCCCCCCTGGAAATAATTATGGCAATGGTTTACATTTTAACAATTTCTAGAACTCATATATTAGAAAATCAAAATTATTATCATCATATAACAGTAATTTATTTTGATTTCTTAATACCCTATTAGCCGGCCCCGTGGTGTAGGAGTAGCGTGCCTGCCTCTTACCCGGAGGCCCATGAAGGCATTGGTCGTTTGTGTTGATTTTTTGTTAGTTGATTTTCAAGATATGGAACGATGCCATGTAGGTATGTAAACGGTCAAAGTTTCAGACCCATTGGATTGTTGCTACAAAAGTTCCCATGTGATTGGTCGCGGAGGAATCAACTCCAGTATACGGACTCTGGTGTAGCGTAGTTGACTTGCAGTCTGTGCAGAGAAGTGTTCCCCGTCAAACATGCCTCGACGACAGAGAAGAGCACGCTATCAACAACTGTCGCCATTTGAGAGGGCTCGGATAATTGGGCTGTGTGAGGCTGGATTATCGCTAAGGACTGTCGCTGCACGTGTTGGCCGACAGGCATCTACGGTACAACGTGTATGGCAGCAGTGGTCAAATGAAGGTACCCACACTCGTAGACGTGGCACAGGCCCAGCGCGACAGACAACTGTGAGAGAGGATCGCCGCATCATTCGGAAGGCCCGGATGGAACCCCATGCAACAGCAGCGCAAATTCGAGCAGCTGTGGCACCCCACGTTACACAACAAACAGTTGGTAATCGCCTGCGAGCAGCTGGCTTACGAGCCCGTGTCCCTGCAGAAGGTGTTCCATTGATCCCACAACAGCGACGTGTAAGGCTGGCCTGGTGTCGAGAAAGATCGACGTGGGTCGACGAATGACATAGGGTCGTCTTTAGTGATGAATCACGCTTCTGTCCTGCCCGCAGTTATCGCCGGAATCGTGTGCGCCGACGTACCGGGGAGAGGGGCCGCCTAGATCTTATTGTCGGGAGGCACACAGGGCCAACATCAAGCATTATGGTCTGGGGAGCTATTGACTTTAATGTGAAATCACAATTAGTGCTTGTTGAGGGCACTATGACTGCTCGATAGTACGTTGATAGGGTACTCAATCCAGTGGTTGTCCCTATGATGGCGAGCATTGCTAATGGGATGTTTCAACAGGACACTGTTCGGGTTCACACTGCACGCATCTCCAGAGAAGTTCTCGACGATATCACAACCTTAGAATGGCCCGCCAGATCCCCGGACCTCAGTCCTATTGAGCATGTGTGGGACATGATGGATCGACAACTGGCCAACCGTCCTCAGCCACCCGTAACTCTGGAACAACTGACCCTTGCAGTGCAGCAAGCATGGGCCACAATTCCTCAGGAAGCGATCCAGGTTCCTATTGACTCCATGCCTCGATGAATTCATCAATGTATTGCAGCTCGTGGTAGGCACATCCTGTATTGATTGTTGTCCAAACTTGCGGTCAGAGGGACCTGAAAGTGTAATCATCGAATCACAACCGAACACTCGCCCAGCATGTTCAATTGCAGCAATGTAGCACCACTCCTTCTGGGTGTTGCAATTTCCATTTTCTTCAGTGTATCTTCGTCATGGAGACAAATGTACTCATACTCATAACTCTTCTCAGAATCTACCAATTTAAGTAGTCACTACCTCAAACGAAAGCGCTTGATCCACTGAGTGTTTTTAGACCAAACCGAACTGCGTACCTCAATTAGAACGAAAGATATGATTGCTTCAAAGAGACAAAAAAATTGAAAAAATCAAATAATTTGAGAAAGGCGGAAGTTAAGTGATTTATAGTATCCGATGACAATTCTTTGCATGAAATGAAGGAAATCGACCGGATAGAACGGCCGGACTGACTGACTAAGTTTTCATAATTTCTTTAATATACAGATTACCTTATTCCTATATAGGTTAAATTTCAAATACTTTCAGAAAGTAGATTAGAAAAGAAAGGGGGACAGAAAGAAAAATTATCGAGTACATTCAATAGCTTGCTCATGTTTCGTTCCTTATCTCTATCAATGCAAGTAACTGCGCAATTCTATCAAGTAGAGAACTACTTTATTTTTTTATTTTTTGTATTTGTTTTACGTCGCTCCGACACAGACAGTTCTTATGGCAACGATGGGGTAGTAAAGAGTTAGTTCTGGGTAGGAAGTGACCGTGGCCTTAAGGAACAGCTCTAGCATTTACCTGGTGTGAAAATGGGAAACCACGGAAAACCATCTTCAGAGCTGACGGCAGTGGGGATCGAACCCAACATCTCCTGAATGCAAACTCACAGCTATGTGACCCAAACCACGTGGCCAACTCGCTCCATACAAGCAGAGAACTCTTTTGTTGTTTGCAGTGAAAGGAACATGTCCAATATCGGAGAGGCTAATCGATCCTGTTAGTGCCTCCTTTTGTCTGGCTCGTACCATTAGAGTACTGTCTTCACCTTGTGTAAGTTTATCAGCGAAACGGTTCTCCTCTGTGATTTGCCTTCGACAAAGTGTGTTTACATCTGAACACATAAGTTGTAACCGAATAGCGTTGATGGCTAACAATGTCAGTAACGATGCCGCCGGCTAACAAGAGCTACAGCAGCCCTTTATGAAATAAAACTCTCCAAAGTGAAAGAAATGGTATTAAGTTTCAGCCTCCGAGTCGCAATGTTGGATACTACACAGCTCCGTCCGTGCGAAAAGTGGAAACAGTAACAGCGTATACAGTACAGTATCCACTTTACAATAAAAACTGAGACGTGGGAAGACGTGTATTTAACCCGTGAAACGAACAGTACTAACAATACCGTCTAGAATAATAATAATAATAATAATAATAATAATAATAATAATAATAATAATAATGTGATATAAGAATGGCGCAAACAAAAATTGCTCCTCAAAATTCGCCAACCAATCACTTTAGGCAGAGGAAAACTAGCGATGGACTGCTTAGTATTTGCGGAAAACCTAGCAATACCAACCCGAGACATTTCAACAGCCCAAAGTCAGATTGAACTCCGGAAAGAAATTGTGGAAAAAGTCGGCCTTCAGAATTTTTTTGAAAAGACAGAATACAAGACCTGCAACAAACATGCACTAAAATTCATGGAAACAAATTATGGCAAAATTAAACTGGTATCACAATTTAAGTACCTTGGTGAAACAATTCTGGAAAATGGACTCGAAACAAAAGCCAGTTAAATTATATGCCAAAAGATGGAAATTGCACATCGACTAACCCAAAGTATCCATAACAAAAAATGTATCTCCAAGCATACAAAGCTGAAACACTACAATACAGTCATTAAACCATAGTGTCTTTATGGAACAGAAGCGCTAATTTTGAACAGGAAAGCAGACATTGAAACCATTGAGAAAAAGGAACGCAAAATCATAAGAAAAATTCTAGGCCCGAAACTCACCAACGGACAATACCAACTTAGAGGCAGACAGGAAATCAAACAATACCCAAATATTCACAGTGGCATTAGAAAACGCAGGCTAAGATTCTATGGTGATGTTAAAAGAATGCATCCAGACAGACTTACCAAACAAATAGTCGAATTCTATGAAAAGAGGAGTAAGGCTAAAACAAACACAATGAAATGGATTGGCGAAATTTAAACCGATATAAAACAGGCAGGAATTACACCAGCAGATGTCCAAAACAGGGTATTCTTCAGATCCAAAATTCACATATGGCAAGTTGACCAAGAGGAAAGACCAAAGAAGAAGCGTGGAACAACCTGGTTTGAAGACAGAAAGGAAGCCCACAGTGAAAGAATTAAGGAAATATGGGTACAAAGGAAGGCAAATGCCCGCCTCTAAGTAAGTACTTTGCGTAGTCTCAATGGGCTTATTCGCATATAATAATAATAATAATAATAATAATAATAATAATAATAATAATAATAATAATAATAATAATAATAATAATAATAATAATAATAATAATAATAATAATATGTAAATATTGATCCTGAAACTATTATAATTGGTGGCAGATCTCGAATAAAGATTGTGAAAAATAAGAAAGAAAAATCCTCAAGAAAATCTTAGAACCAAAGTGCGAAAATGGAATTTGGATGAAAAAAGAAATCACACGAAATCTATCCAGGTACAGAAAAGATCACAGATACAGTCAGGAAACAACGATTACAATTTTATGGTCACTTATACAGATAGATAATAACAGGCTCACAAATAAAATGTTTTACTTAGCCGTATCAATAAAAATCACAATAATTGGCTAAAATAAATGAAATAAATGAAATTGGCGTTAATAAAGAAACCATTGAAGATAGAATCAAATTCAGAACCTTAATTCACAAACAAATTTTTTGTAAAGCCCACCCGACTAAATACAGGATGGAGGGTGAAAAACGTAAAATGGAACACAGCAAGAGGATGAAGAGAGATTGGAAAAATAAAAAAATAAAAAAAAGTGCTAATAAGTTCAAACGCACTCCTTAGCTGGCCATAACGAATCAAGAAATAATAATAATAATAATAATAATAATAATAATAATAATAATAATAATAATAATAATAATAATAATAGCAGTGGACACAAATGATGAGAAATAGCTAAGTCCTTGAAGGAGAAAAAAGAGGCCGTCAACTTTTATAACTGATGAAGCAGCGCCAAGTAGAGTGTTTTCATAACGAGAAGGTCGACCTACTCGCCGAACAGGAAATCACGGTAGGGAATGACCAAGACATCGTCATAGCACGTAGAGATTCCCTTGCTATCTTAAAGCAACGATCCCATCAGACATGGTCAGATGAATGGGCTATCACTCAACAACGAAAGGGAAAACACTATGCAGAAGTATAGCCGAATACACAAATAAGGTCCTGCTGTAAAGTCAGTAGACGCCATAACTACAACAACACTAATGAGGCTCAGACATGGCCTCCTATTCTTACAGCCTGCTGTATGCGAAGCTTTTTACGAATGGACTGAGTCAGAAATTATCCACTAGATTGCAGGCATAGACACACAATGCTCTTAAGGGGGGTGTACCCCAAAAAGCATGAATATATTAAAATAATTCCTGTGTTTTCAGTTTTAATCATAAATCTTTCAAATGTTATGTGTATAACAAGTATATAATACACTATTTAAAAATAAATGTCAAATAAAAATATTGCATAGGTTTATCAACATTTTCGACATTTTTAAATTTTGTAATTTGAAAAAAACATGTTCCTTTTCCTCTGTAACCCATGGAGCAATTCCTTTGGTTTTCAGGTTGTCATCTTATGTCCCCTTGATAAGTCCTGACCACTAGCCCCTTTGGTGTAAGATGTATATTTTTAAATGATTATTTTTTTTCAATTTTGGACTGTATTTGCACTCTATTTTAGAGCGGTTTATGAACCATATATCAGCCGGTAAGATTTTTTAAATCGATTTTAGAGGACATTCAAGAGGTATGCGTTATAATGAACCCCTGAAAATGTCATGCATTTGCATTGGGTAGTTTCTGAGAAAAGGGAACATAAAACCTTGAAAATATAAATTATGGAAAAAATGATTTGAAGTTGTCTCTTACTTCTAAAACACAATCATCTTTCTACAGATGGTAGAAAGCCTCAGTGTCCACCATATGCATATTCCTCGTTGTCTTCCTGGATCTTCCTTTTAGATCTTCTGTCCTGTCTTGCTTTCTGATGCAGTTTCTGTATGTTTGACTCTGTTTTCGCTATCCGCTTTTGATCAATGTCGTGCAAGATTTTTATTGTGTGTACTCCGGCTCTAGTCCAGCCTTCTGCAACACCTGAATCCTACCATGATTCCCTTCATTATACCAGAGTATACAGCATCATACACAGCAATGTTCAACACATTTAAGCTACAAAATGTGGTTTTAGGACATCTGATCCATACTACAGTAAATTGTTGAAAGTTTCATTAGCATTTTGCGTTTTGCCACATTTTTCAATATTTTGCGATACTAGAGCTATGTGGGGATAAGAAAATGTACTTCACAACATAAAGAATGAAAGTTTGGAGTAAGATAGTCCATGACAATGGCCCAATAAGTGATAGGATTGTATGTATAGATTACATGAAGCATCGAATCTTGTTTGACATAAAAGGTGGCGTGGAAATACCTACGCACTGATACATTATTTATTTATTTATTTTCATTGGATTCCAGTTCCTATATAATTTTCAAATGTTCACACATTGATGACAACATAACAAGCGACGTAAAACAACAACAAAAAACAATTTTCTAAAATTTTGACCTCAGCCGGCAACATCCCCACTTAACGCATTATTCTGACGACAGCCTACAGAACAATACGCAATGCAGTCAATATTCACTGAAAGTCTTAAATTAGATCAGTAATATTAAATATCGATAACAGTGCCTGTACGAAGTAGTAGCTGGCCTCTTCAGCTCACAATGTAAAGATTTTCCTGGACAAAGGCTTGGAGTGATTCATCGAGCGGCTAACTTTTTGTGTTCCTGCCAATGCGGTATCACTTAATAGAGGTCTAACGAACTTGGTTAGGATAATCGTACGAACAGTTTGTTGATGTTCTTTGATGTCACCCTGTAACAGAACACATTATGAAAGGGAAGAACTAGCAAGTTCCCGCATTACGCTCGTAAGTTTGGAGGAATTACAACAATAGAGAACAGCAGGTTCAACAAATTCCTACAGATGCTTAATTAGAGCAATAAAACAAGGTTTATGGTATCCAAGTCCTCCTCTCTCCTAATGCATAATCCATTAGTAGTGTCGAAGCTCTAGGTAGTGAGATGTTGCGACGCAAATGTCACACTTCATCCTCTCTTCACCTACAACAAGAACCAGAAAACCCACAAACTAGGGCTTGAGTAACTGTTTCCAGATTGATTGGGGCATTATCATTGTCCAAAAGAATCAAGGCATGATCCGAGATAATTTCGTCACTTTCACTGTCTACGTAGTATTCACATTTCAGTTGGTAAAATTCCGCTGCAAAATTCAATATTGTCACTCCAATATGTGTTTGATAGCACATGCTGCTGTTCATGCATCAGTAATGTCATTACGTCCTCCCACCATTCTTACATGAAAAGAGCTTCAACGGGATCTCCAGAAAATCTCCTCGAGGGGACGTAGTGAGCCGTATCCTGCCGGCCCATATGACATATTTAGAGTATTATTTGACAAAATATATATATACATTTTATTCATACAAGTTACAGTCATAAATGGTAGAGTATTGAATCCCAAGATAGCTGAGACCGGATGTCTAGGGAGAGATCATGTCGCTGGACGTTGCTTAACACTTCCTTCTGACCTTGAGAATAGTTTCGCGTAACCAAGCGTTGGCAAGGTTCGGCACGTGTACTGGATGATGACCACCAAGCATTATATTCAGCCAATAAGAACGTGAGGATTTGGCAAGTTTGGAGTCTACATCGCGCCAAGTCTCAATCCCAGGTTGACCAACGTGTACAGTTGCTTGTGTTAATTTCTGTCACTCATCGGAATTCCACAGGTCTAGAAGTGGAATATAATCAGAAATACAATATTATAATTAGAGGAAGAGATTTGCTATCGTTTGAACTGTTTTTCATAAATGTATTATAATTCATATTGTGTCATCATACATAGCAAGCTTTCTGATTGGTGGTTTGTTTAGACAACCGGGAACCCCAGAGTTGAAACGGCGTTACCGAAGCTTCCTCAGTACCCGAGCTCTGGAGAGCGTCATTCTGTCTGGATAGTTTGGAGAGTGTAGAAGTGTTATTGTGATCGTGAATATTGAAATGTTATATTAGTAACAGTATTTGATTCTAAACAACTGTTTAAATCGTGCAGCTGGAAGATATAACTGTTCCAGAGTAAATGGAAAATTATATTATTGCAAAGTTTGTTTTTCAACCCATATAAACGGTGTTAACTGACCGCAGTATAGCGAGTGCAAGGGAGACGTGCTATTGTCTCACACTTTCGCGACGGGCGCGTTCGCGAGAAACTTTCGTAGCGTACCGTGTGCTGCTCTTGAAACTGTGTATATATACCCTTAAAGTTGAAGTTTTCATTATTAATTTTTCAGTGTGTTTGGCTGATCCTGTAAAAAAAGAAGGGTTGTTCGTCTCGTGGCATTGAGCGGCGAAGATATTGTTAACGAAAGCCTTCTGTGTTCCAGTTGTAATAACTTTTCATCAAGAAGATGGCTATGCATGTAGAAGAAGGAAGTGCATTCCCACGTGTTGATGCTGTGACCAACATGGTGTAGATCCCTTACGCAGCAGGGATGTGAGCTGTTACCTTGTATCCTGAGAGTCGCCATAAATCAGATAAGATGTATATGTTATTTATGGAATGTTATATGAATTATGTTAAGGTACTAGGGCAGTGTAGATAGGATTTTTAATTTCATGTAAAGTAAGCCTGACGGCATGTGTTTGATTCATTTTGTTATTATGATATGTTCGGATATGAGAATAATGCATGTTTATTTCATTTATATTTTGATTTATGATTAGATAATTGGGATAACGAGGGATTTGATAGCATTAGTTTGTTGTTCATTTATGCATGTTTATCTAGTGTAGGATATCCCGAGTTTTCCTTATATATAAGTGCTAGGAGGACTAGATTGATTGGTTCATCTAAGTAGCTCGTAGCTTCGGTTTTAAGCGTGGTGTTAATTAAAGGGAGCATTCCTATACACATGTCACATTTCCTATATACAGAGGAACCTCGATATGTCGAATCAGCTCGGGAGCTAAATTTTATTTCGAGTTATCAAAATTTCGAGATATTGAGAATATCGTTTTTGAGCAACTGTAGGACATAATTTACTTATATGTATTTACGGATTTATACTGAGTACATTAATTTTAACAGTACTTAAAAATTTACGAACTTTATTTTACGGCACCACTTTAATTATATGAGTTATCTAAGCATTTCATACTAACTGAACTGGAATTAGCTCTCAGTAAGTGTAAGACTGGGAAGTCAGCAGGACTTCATGACCTTCGAATAGAACAAATTAAGAACTTTCAGGAGAGGGAAATGCTGCACATCGCAAGTGTTAAAATTAAGTCAACACATAGAAGATGGTTTTGAAAGCCAGAAAATCACAGGAGTTGCATTTATAGATCTTTTGGCAGCATATGGTACTGTTAGACGCCAAATTCTCCTAGAAAAAGTATACAGCGTGACAAATAACTTTCATTTGACTTGTGCCATTAAAAACCTACTTCAAAATCGAAGTTTCATCGTTGAGTTCCAGGAAAAAAAGAAGCAGGTGGAGGATACAGAAGAACGGACTACCTCAGGGAAGCGTGTTGGCAACAGTGCTTTTCAATATTTACACCAATGATCAGCCTCTTCCCGCCGGGACGAATAGTTTCATCTATGCTGATGATCGTGTCATCATTTCTCAGCGGGATAACTTTGAGACGATTGAACAAACATTGTCCAAAGCTCCAGATACTGTCACTTGCTATTACAAGAAGAATCAACTAACACCAAACTCAACTAAGACGCAAACCTGTGTTTTCCACCTAAACAACAGAGAAGCTTCTCGAACTCTGAGGGTCACTTGGCAAGGAATAGCATTACAACACTGTCCTACCCCGAAGTACCTCGGAGTTACTTTGGATTGTGCCTCAACCTACAGAAAACATGGTTTGAACATCAAGCAGAAAGTGGCTCCTAGAAACAATATTGTGCAGAAGCTAACTGGAAAATCTTGAGGAGCACAACCAGACACAGTGAGGATATCTGCCCTTTCGCTCTGCTATTCTGCAGCTGAATACGCATGCCCGGTGTGGTACAAGTCTTGCCATGCCAAAGCAGTTGATGTAGCACTTAACGAGACCTGCCACATTATTACTGGGTGTTTGAGACCTACACCTTTGGAAAAAGTGTATTGCCTTGCAGGGATAGCACCTCCAGATATCCGCCGTGAAGTGGCAGCCAAGAAAGAAAAGAGAAAGACGTTGACATCGGAAGCCCACCCATTGTTTGGATATGAGCCACCACGCTAGCGACTTCAGTCTAGGAAAAGCTTCTTGACAGTAACCGAAACACTTGCAGGAACAGCGCAGCAAGCAAGAATTCAAGAATGGCGCGCCAGGAGTCAACATACGAGGATCAGTCAATGGATGATCCCAAAAGAGGAACTCCATGCTGGCCATGTTACAGACTGGGTGAACTGGAGAACACTGAAGAGACTGCGCTCTGGTGTTA
The DNA here is from genome assembly GCF_040414725.1 of Anabrus simplex. NCBI lineage: Eukaryota > Metazoa > Arthropoda > Insecta > Orthoptera > Tettigoniidae > Anabrus > Anabrus simplex. The sequence continues at coordinate 52,927,252 of NC_090269.1, forward strand.
CGCGGTGCAGGGTCAACCAGAAGAAATGGGGTTTCGAAGTGGACAGTACCTTGTGTGTATGTGGAGAAGAGCAGACCACAGCCCATTTGCTGCAATGTAGTTCATGCCCATTCAGTTGCACAACAGAAGACCTGGTTAATGATGATGATGATACTTGTTGTTCTAAGGGGCCTAACATCGAAGGTCATCGGCCCCTAAAAGACCTGGTTAAACCGAAGTCAAATGCACTTGATGTCGCAAGGTTTTGGGTTCATATAGTTTAATGTGGCTCTGCGTCACTGAAGAATTTATATTATGTTTTATGTATTTTATTCTTTCCTCATAGGGGCTGCCTGGTCGAGGCGGTAAAAGTGTGCTCTGTTCGCCCGGAAGGACGTGGGTTCGATTCCCCGTCAGGAAGTCGTAAAATTTAAGAAACGAGATTTCCACTTTCGGAGGTGCATATAGCCCTGAGGTTCACTCAGCCTACATCAAAACTGAGTGCCGGGTTAATTCCTGGGGGCAAAGGCGGCCGGGCGTAGACCTAACTACTCTACCCCATCACGTGCCGCGGTTAACAATGGTGGAAGCCTTTACCTTCCACTCCTCCATGGGCCTTCATGGCCTGTACGGAGGTGTCTTTGTTTTTGTCTTTTTATTCTTTCCTCATATTTAATTCAAATGCTTCTGACACGATATAAATAAATAATTTTAATTATAACATTCATTATTAACATCTTTGGAAAGAAACCGTTAGTCTCTTCTGTTTGTTACTGTAAACCTTTCCACCCTTCAAGTTGAAACTTCTCGTCAATACCACGCAACCGAGATTCGTAAATGGAGCTTGTCATCCGCGACTTCGGGGGTTGCTTTCGTACGTGACCGGTATTTAAATTCACACCCGAGAAACAGCGAGGCTTCGCCGATTTTCTGATCACTAGAAGTTTAGTTTTACGGTTCCCGTCATATTAGCTCCCAGCATCACTGCTAACCCTTTATTTACTTGGTAACTATTCCTCACAAACCACAAATGCCGTATTTCACACTTAATGTTGCACTTCGAGCTACAGAGTATTTTTTGCTTCAAGGGAGGAAATATTTGCTTCGAGAAATCGAGAAATTCGTATAACAGAATTTCGAGTAATAGGAAAATAAATACACGTGAAGAATAGGACAAATGGCCGGGAAATTTAAGTTACTTCGAGATACTGAAAACTCGAGTAATGGAAGTTCGAGATATCGAGGTTCGACTGTACATATCTAATGTGCTGCGCGTAGACGCTGACAAGAATTTAGAAAGTCTTGGATGCTCGTAACCTTTAGGAGTCACTGATCTCCATGCCACGCAATACCGAATAATCAGCTTTGACCATTCTTGTTTGCTCGTTCCAAAATGATTTATCTGATCAATCGATTAAATAGCAATGTAAATTTTTCTTCAGCGAGTTCTTTAGTAACAGTGATTTTTGCAAATTCGGGATTTTTCTCTAGTCTCCCGTGCCAAGTTTACAGTTTATTTCTCATCACTACTATCATCGTATTAAGTCTGAATATTTTATATCGACGATTCTTCATTTGTGCTCTGTGGTGAGTGGAACTAATTTCATACTGGTCAGAGTCCAAAGTGTAGTCACATTTTTACATCTTTATTCTATGTGCAGTGTAACACTTTACTGTCTGAAATATCAAGATTTACGTAATGTCATTATCATAAAGAGAAACGTTATACCTGTGTATAAAATTATTTGCATTTGGAAGTGACTCTACATAAGCATGTACAACCAGTAAAATGATACGACGAAGTTCATGAAACACACAAAAGAGCGAGACTTCACCAAAACGACATGAGCGAAAATACCACTGCTTTACTACATGCGAAATGATGCAATGAAAGTGATCTGAAAGGAATGTTGTGTGAAATGGAAAGAGTGCTCACGAACGGTTATGTTTAAAGGAGTAGAGTAAGACAAAAGAAACAACTTACAATAAAAGTGAACGATCCTGAGATCTAAGTAAAGAAAAGAAATAACCAAGGAAATGGAGAAGTGGTCTATCTGGGGAAGAGGCCGAGGTGTCAAGAAAGAACCAGTAACTGGAACAGAGGAGGGTTTTCTATCAAAAGTAGTTGTTTATGAGAAACTTGAAAACTGCAAAAGAAAAGTTTCTCCGTAATATGAAGAAAACAGAGTACTGGGCGATAAGAGAGAAACAAGACGCCTTGGAAATGTTATAGGAGAGAAGCAATACTATTAAAACAAACTGCATTTAAGAAGGCTTGTAAGTGCTAGAGTGAGGAGTTACGCATTCTGCACTTTGCAAAGTAGGCCAGTATAGCCTAGGTAGTGTGACTGTTAAGGGCTTTAAAAGTCTACGAGACCTTTCTCCACGAAGTCTTAAATGCATACCCTACTTTATCCGGACTCGTCATGTCACAGCAACACGGTGATATCAGGAAAGTGGATTTTCTATGGATATATTCTGGCTTAAATTTCCTCTAGTAACGGAGGAAATAAGGCTTCAGTAGTGAAATTATTTAAACCTTCACTTCACGAAACGCGGAAGACTTGGCCACATTCGCTCCCTCTAAGAAAGGTGATGCAATCTTGGCTGAATACCTAAGACACACCATCTCCAGGTATGGTCACTCATTGATGTTGTAAAACAAGGAATAATAACCAGTCCCTCGAGACTTTTCACGAGGTGATATTCTTAGATGAATTTGACGCAAAAGAGGAATAAATTAAAAGTACTCTAATTCTTTCAGAATTATTTTGTTCTTCCACCGCTTTTCCTACATTCTAGAGGTTTTGGGTGTGAACTGATTCCGGCATGTGTACTTGGCCGTGTTTTACAGTCGGGTACCCTTCCTGATGCCATCCCTACGTGGAGGGATGTTTTTACTTTGTTTCTGTGATGGATACATGAGAGATGTTTGCTAAGACAAAAACCACACGTGACTAAATTACCCGACCTGTCCAGGAATCGAACCCAAGACCCTCTGAATACAAGAAAACGACGCTGACCATTCGACCAAAAGAAATTCATTCTTTGAGAACGAAAAACCAAAGTCCGACATCTTGGCTGAATAGTCAGGGCCCTGGATAAGATTCTCAGTCAGGCCGGGGATTGTAACGATGTATGGTTAATTCCTATGGCTCGGGGATTAGGTGTTGGTATTTGTCCCAACACATTCCTCTTCCACACAACATATCACACTACCAACCACCATAGAAAGAAGTATTAATGAATACATCACTCCAGATAGGGTTGGCGTCAGAAAGGGCGTCCGGCAGTAAAACCGGATCGGATCTACATGTTCGTCATAGTTCGTACATACGACCCCGCCATTGTGGGAAATGCAGTATAAGAGGAACGAAAAACTAAAATCAATTGATAATTATTCGAATATTTTAGCCGTTTACAGTTGTATTTTTACTGTACAGTCTCACTGATTGACTGGTTAGAAGTCAGTGTCTCCTTAACAACAGTCGTTTCCGTCCTTCTTCCTGATTGTTTCCCAATTACCTCGGGTCGGCACTTGTATACAAGAGGAGCAGTCAGTGAAAACAGAACACCCGTCATAACACACATTCTGCGCGAAAGATGGCAACACTGTTGTTATGTATCGATATTGCTATCGCTGTGGTAGAACTGCACAGTGACAACTCACAGGTGCACGCAGTTGTTAGGTTATGTCTTTGTTGGTGTGCGGACTGGTCTAATGTGTTCACGCAGTTGTAAAAATAGAGGCAAGCAAAGAAGAGCAGAGAATTGCGGCTCGTTTTCTGGTGGCTGAGACTGCTGGTGTACGCGAAACTCATCGTCGCATGTCTGCTGTCAATGGCGAACACTGCGTGCGCATGACGGGTGTGCACGAGCGGTGCAGGAGATTCCGAGAAGGGCGCACATCCCTGAAAGACGACGTGAGCCCACGACAGGACCATCGAGCCATTACTCCTGATGTGATAGGGAGGATTGATGGCCTTATTCGGGAAAACCGACGAATCACGAAGGAAGAAATTCGTGTTCAGGTTTGTATTAGCCATAGCTCCGTGCATGCCATTATCAAAGATCACTTGCATTTCTACAACATCTGGACGCATTAGGTTCTGCATCAACCGACGGAGGGACAAAAGATTGACAGATTGAGTCATATGCAGTGGTACCACGAGGAAAAGTATACGTTTCTGTCCCGTATCGTCACAGGGGACGAAACGTGGTGCCAACATTTCGAGCCTGAAGGGCAAACGGCAAAGCCAACAATGGAAACACCGCAATTTTCCCCCGTCAAACAAATCCAAAGCAGTTCACATACGTTCCGGTAAAGACATGATCACCTCCTTCTTTGACTGCAGGGGCCCTCTGCTTGTCGATTTCCTCGGGCGTGGAACCACAGTCAATGTGGAGAGCTATGAAGACACTTTGCAGAAACTGTGAAGCGCTATAAAGTCAAAACGCCGTGGAATGTTGTCGGAGGGAGTCATCCTGTTACATGATAATGCTCGCCCCCATACTTCAAATCTGGCGAAGGTTACGCTTCAGCGATTTCGTTCGGAAACACTTCAACATCCTCCGTACGGATCTTTCACCTTGTGATTTTCACACATTTGGCGCCCTGAAGAAAGACATGCATGGACGTCGGTTTCATTCGACCAAGGAAGTGCAAGATTGGGTGCGGTTGAGGGTTCATCAGCGACCTACCTCTTTCTACAAAACTGGAATTGATGGTCTCATCTCCCAGTGGGATAAATGTATTAACGCTTTTAGTAATTACTTCACCGGGCGAGTTGGCCGTGCGCGTAGAGGCGCGCGGCTGTGAGCTTGCATCCGGGAGATAGTAGGTTCGAATCCCACTATCGGCAGCCCTGAAAATGGTTTTCCGTGGTTTCCCATTTTCACACCAGGCAAATGCTGGGGCTGTACCTTAATTAAGGCCACGGCCGCTTCCTTCCAACTCCTAGGCCTTTCCTATCCCATCGTCGCCATAAGACCTACCTGTGTCGGCGCGACGTAAAGCCCCTAGCAAAAAAAAAAAATTAATTACTTTTGAACAAAACCATTCCATGGTCACGATGTAGCGGGTGTTCGCTTTTCATTTAACTGCCCCTTATATTTACCATATTTTTTTCTAGCCGTACGTCTTTCCTGACGCCAACCCCATGTGGAGGAATGTATTCAGCATTGCGTGTTTGTGTTATCCTTTGGAGTGTAGTATGTTGTATGTGAATGAATATAAACACGAACACCCAGCTCCCGATCTAGACAACGTTAATATCCCCGGTTCAGCCAGGAATCGAACCTGGGACCGCCGAATATCGGCTTAATGTTACTAAGAATGTGAAGAAAAAAAAAAAGAAGTCCTGTCGATAAATTATGTTGGATCAACTGGAGAACTGTCACACATTTTCACTGCTAACAACTGCAGTATGCCATCTGCCTTCTAAGGGAGTAGTATTTAGCATACTGGAAATAGTTACGTCATGAGGGAGGCAAGAAGTACACACCAGTCGAGGTCGATTTTTAGCCCGAGCGATACCGAGGGTTGGCAACAGAGTTCGAGAATTGTATAATTCTTTCCTCACGCAATGAAAATGTGAAGGGGCTGTGTCGAAACCACCACAGCATGTTTTTTAGGTGGTGTTGGGTGGGTGTCGGAACTAAGTGAATGAGAACTCGTTAAGGGGTAGCCCACAATTTAGTGCCAGTATAATTTGATTCTTCTGTGTATCTTAAATAGAAGATCATAATGGCCCGAAGCTAAAACAATAGTAAATTTAGGGTATATTCCTTAAATATTATTAAAACATTAATACATCGCGCCCGCACAACGCCTACTGACCTACTTGGCCCGGAGTGTGTATTGCAAAAGTCTGTAATGTCTTGGAGGTTGACGCCGGTGGTACTCTGAAGCCTGTGGTACCTGTATGGGGAGAGCCCAAGGAGATAATGATGATGCTTGTTGTTTAAAGGGGCCTAACATCTACGTAATCGGCCCCAATGGTACGAAATGAGATGAAATATAATGACAATTTGAAAGTCCAAAATTCATCCACTGACCAGAATTCAAAGCGTGATAACGAAGAATGAATGAATGATTATGAATTTAAAATAATCAGCGGATCCAACCCACAAAGTTAAAAATAATTAAAAAATCGATTCACTGACTAGAATTCAAAAAGACGACGATGAACAATTATTATGAACTTAGAACAATCAGCAGAACCAACCTGCAATGCCCATCTTCCCAGAAACTAGCTTAAACAATTGTATTGCTGACCAAGGGGCTGCTTCCAAACCACAATCCTGGATCGATGATGCTTGTTGTCTAAAGGGCTCCAAAATCTATGCCAACAGCCCTTCATAACGGTACATATCGCTAGTAAAGTAGAACCATGGTATTCATCACGCTGTGGTTCTAATCAAAAGCAGCGTAGACTCACGGTGTTCCACACATTATGGTACAACTCACAAGTATTGTACGTCGTACTGATAACGCAGACCTCTGGTGTTTCTCACGTAACGGCTCCACTCATAGGCAACGCAAACCCACTGCGTTCCTCACCTAGATGTACTAATCACAGAGACCCGAATTATCCCATGGTATTCCCCACATAGTAGGTACTAATCACAGGCAACGCAGACCCACAGTGTCGCTCATATAGTGGTACTAATCACAGGCAACGCAAGCCCATGGTGTTCCGCATATAGTGGTACTAATCACAGGTACTGTAAATCCACAGTGAAACACTCTCTGCTGCTATTAATCACAAACCTATTGTGTACGTAACATAGCGGTACTACTCGCAAGTAAAGGTGACCCATGATGTTCCCTGCCTGATGGTACTAATCTCAAGTAGTTTCATGGTTCTAATTCCCTTGGTCACCCCTTTTAATCGCCTCTTACGACAGGCAGGTGATATCATGGGTGTATTCTGGTATGTGTGGATGTTGAGCGGGTGGTAGGGGTGAGTACTTTTGGCTGTTTTGCTGTCTGTTATGTAAAGAAAAAGGCCTCACTGGGATATGTGTTTGATTGACTGTAGAGTTGAAAGTGTGCCTTAACACGAAAACTTTAAAGCCTGTTTAGTGGAAATTACATTTTAATTTTATTTTAGATTTAGGTACATTATTCTCAGGAACTAGCCATCATAAAACAATATAATATAATAATTCCCTGTAGCTATTGCTAGCTTGGTGCAGCCCATCTAAGGCAGACCCTCCGACGAGGTTAGGCGGCATCTGCCGTGTATAGGAAACTTTTTTTTTTACACTTGCTTTTCGTCTCACCGATAAGATAGGTCTTACGGCGACGATGCGACAGGAAGCAGCCGTGGTCTTAATTAAGGTACCGTACAGCCCCAGCATTTGCCTGGTGTGAAAATGGGAAACTACGGAAAACCATCTTCATGGCTGCCGACAGTGGGGATCGAACACACTATCTCTCGAATACTGGATACTGGCCGCACTTAAGCAACTGCAGGTACGAGCTCGGAGGATATTATTATGTGAAGTGTACGAGTTGCAGGGTTGTTGGAAACAGCGCAAACATCCAGTCCCGAGAGAAAGGAATTAACCATTTAAGGTTAAAGTCTCCCATCCTGTCGGGAATCGAACCCGCGGTCCTCTGAATCGAAAGCCACTACGCTGACCATTCAGCCAAGGAGGCGGAAGATCATTTATATATTTTTAAAAAAGTTTCGAGTTAATTATTTCCTCAATTATGAATTACTTCAACTGAGAAATATGGATTTTTAATAACTTACAAAATATATACAAAAACAATAACTTACGCAAACTTTCTAGGTACAAAAATGGTCGTTGAAAGAGAAAGCCTTCTTCTACCAGTCAGTACAATTTTAAATTTTTGTCTTGTACAGTTCTTGGGATAAATGTACCTAAATTTTTCATTTTTAAAAAAATCTGTTTTATGTCGCACCGACGTCTTATGGCGACGATGGGATAGAAAAGGACTAGGAGTGGGAAAGAAGTGGTCGTGGCATTAACTAAGGTACAGTCCCAGCATTTGCCTGGCGTGATAATAAGAAACCACGAAAAGACATATGCAGGGCTTCCGATGGTGGGATTCGAACCCACTATCTCCCGGATGCAAGCTCACAGCTGCGCGCTCCTAACCGCACGGCCAACTCGCTCGGTAATTTTTGAAATTGAACATTGTTGATATAAAAGGTACAATCTCCCCTTAATATAGGCCTACCTCCCGTCAATAATATATTCCGAAACGAGTAAAGTGAACTTATCACTTTAGTGGCTCTTGCGTACAATATTTTACTCCACCCTGCGGTGGTTATTTTAAATTAAATATTTTATTATAAATAATGTTTATCCCCGCATGATGGCCATCATAGTTAAGGTGTCGAGTCTATGTGGTCTGACGCCGTAGTTTAGCCGGTCCCAGTACAGTTGGTAGAAAAAAATTTCACCATCAGAATGTTGGCCGGCAGGTTAGGTGAGGAGGTGGTATACAATTTCTAATCACTAGATTGTGTGCCAAAAGCTTGGATTAAATTCCAAATCTCTCAACAGTGAGGTTCAAGATTCATCTCACTTCATATCCCACCCCGCAGCGAAACGGGACAAGGATAGGACATACATAATTTTATTATAATTTTGGTACGCCAGTACCCAAATCATGCATGACCGATGCAGCCGTTACCAACGCAATCGATTAAACAGTGCGTGAACAAATGATAAACATGGAACGGTCAAATTATAAACGTGGAGGAAACTCCAGAAAATCAATACTCGAGAGGAAATATGAACCAATCAGACAAGATGTTCGTAAGCGAATCTGATTTCAACCAATCAGAAACGCTTTTTAAATAAAAGTCTAACGAAACTAGTCACTGAAGCGGAAAGTATAATTTCTCGCACACTTTAGAGCAGGGCCTCTCAAACGCCCAAAATCTCACGCGTGCAAATCGAGGCGCAAGAGCTCCGTGCACTGTGCATCGATCCCGCTCGGCTCGGCTCAGAACAACGCTTCGTCTCTGGGCTACTCGGCTAAGCTCGGCTCAAATCGGCTCGGATTTGGAGCGCTACGGAGCAAGTGAGGAAGAGAGAGACAGGGGGAGCGAGCGAGACAGGCGTTGAGAAAGAGAGAGACAGCGCTATTGCTCCAAATCGAGGAGTGGGGGTCTGCACTCTGGTCAACCAAGCGAAGTCGTCTTTTGCACCGTGCACAGTACATGCATCATGCGCATGCATCCTGTGAGGCCCTGCTTTAGAGTGTGGAAAGATGTCAAATTCATCATGGCATGGAATAAATATTCGTACTCCTCTAAAAACAACATGATAACAGTATACTTACTATGGGAGAAGTCGAAAAAACCTCATTATTTCAAGGTGGAGAACACGCAGAAAATATAAAAATGTGATCACTTCAAAGTGGAGAATACTTAGATGAAATCAACATTTTACAATTTAGAATGTCTACATTTCTTGGTCCGACTCATTGGCAGAATGGTCAGCTTTGAGGCCTTCGGTTCGGAGGTTCCCGGGTTCAATTTCCGACCGGGTCGGGGATTTTAATCGCCTCAGATTAATTCTTCTGGCCCGGAGACTAGGTGTTTGTGTTTGTTCCAACACTTTCCTCTTCATATTCAGACAACACACTATACTACCAAGCACCACAGGAACACGCAATAATAATTTAGTCCCTCCATATAGGTTAGGCGTCAGTCCCGACTCCACAGGAGTGGGAAAAGCGGTAGAGAAAGAAGAAGAAGAAGAATGTCTACATTTCTTGGTAATAACTAGTTCTAGAGTCCAGAAAGAAGCGCTCCAGGCCGTTAGTCAGAAGTGCGTGGCGAAGAGTTTTCATTGTGCCAGGTGACGTAATACCCTTAATTTACGAATCAAGGAAGTATTTATCAGGCAATAAAGCGAATCGTGTGCAGGGGCGAATTAAGGACCAATGAGGGGAACGTACGCGCAGGACAGGGTCCCATGACCTTTTATTGATCCTTCTCTGCTGTATAGTGCCGTGCATACAATGTATGATTGATGTGCCAGAGAGCTGGCAAAAAGTGCGTCCACACCCAACGGTAACATATCTGCCTGCATGTTGACGAGTAACTTGATCACCGTCTGATGGGAAGCATACCATTAATATTTCAATGTGAACTAAGAGACATCTCAAACAAAGGTAGCGGATCTGCGAAGAGTTCCATAGCACGTTCTACTCTGTCATCACTAGAGGGAGGATTTTGTCATATTTGCAGGTTTTGTTTGTTTCAAGATATAATATGTTCATCTGTACTAATATTATAAAGAGGAAAAATTTGCATATTTGTTTCTAACGGATAGACTCAAAAACTACTGAACCGATTTTAAAAATTACTTCACCTATAGAAAGCTACATTGCCAGTGAGTAACATGGACTGTATTTTATTTTCAAAACAATTCGAGGGGAGGGGGGGAGTGCACGAGGAGATGTAAAAATACTAGGCTAATATATGCAAAATACTGAATTTGTCGTACAAAGACGAGACAAAGCTCAATTGAAGCCCCATAACACAAAAAAAAAAAAACTTGGTGAGCCCTACGGGCCGAAAACCATGTTTAAAGGCCCTAAAAGCAGCCGTTACGGAGATATTGGCACCACACTACCCCTGCTCTAGGAATCGGATAAAGAAATGAACTGCCGTAACCTTGGCAACTTAAGCTCCAGTATCCTTACAGCAGCGAGATTATCTACAATATACCACAAAAACCTAACATGGTACAGACATGAAAACTGACATATGGAATCTCCTTTAAAAATAAAAGAACACAAATGTTTGTTTTCACAAAATCCACTTAAGCGGCGAGGGCGGGAGGGGTGGGGGTGAAGTGAAAGGAAGTGAGAAAGGAGTTTACTTCTTTATATGAGGATACATCTCAGAAACTGAAGATGTTACAGACATTAAAACTGGTACTTGGAATCTCTTTTAAAAATAAATGAACACACATTTTTGGGAAAATCCACTTAAGGGGGTGAAATAATAAAAAGAGCGGACGAAACTTTTTAAAATGAGTATCTTCTTCTTCTACCGCTTTTCCCACACCTGTGGGGTCGCGGGTGCGAACTGCGTCGCACATGTGGATTTGACCCTGTTTAATGCTGGATGCTCTTCCTGACGCTAACCCCGTGTGTAGGGATGTAATTGCTATTGCGCGTTCCTGTTGTGGTTGGTAATGTGGTGTGTTGAGTGAATATGAAGAGGAGAGAGTTGGGACAAATACAAACAACCTGTCCCCGAGCCAGAAGAATTAATCACACGCGATTAAAATCCCCGAGCCAGCCCGGAATCCAACCCGGAACCCTGTGAACCGAAGCGCTCAACGCTGACCAACGCCAAGGATTGAGGAAGTTTTTAAAATGAGTATATCTACAGTATATTTAATAAACTTAACATATTACAGACGTGGAAATTGGTATTTGTAATCCCCTTTAAAAATAAAGAAACACGCACTTTTTGTTTTCGGAAAATCAACTTAAGCTGAAGATCGAAAATAAATGAAGGAGTTGAATTATCATAACGAGGATACTTATATCTCAAAAACTAAGATGTTACAGACGTGAAAATCGGTATTTGGAATCTCCTTTAGAAATAAAGAAACCCTTTATATTTCGACTTAAAAAGAGGACTATTTCTCACATGTAGAGTTCCATGTCGCATGTTCCAGATTTAGCTCTTCCAGTAGCCTGGTCATCTTAGCCCCAAAAGGCAATGCCACAAACGCGGTTTACAAAGAGTTTCTGGGGTAAATGAAATGCAATTTTCGGTAAGTTTTTATACTTCAGGAATTTTCAGATAATATCTTAGGGCAGTACCGAGGAATAATTGATCTTGATCAACTTAACAAATTCTCGCGAGCGAAACCATGAGTAACATCTAGTAAGAAATAAAGGCGATTCATACCATTTGAAATCGAATGGGTTTTTATAGTGCATATAAGAGCATATATATTGTATATATACATACGGAATACACGCATATTATTCTTGAGATACGTGCATATAAATGCATAATTGCAGTTATTATTTTGAATAAAACAATCGGTATAACAATACCAATAAATGAATATGGAAAAATTCCAATCGATGCCGAAAGCACTTTACAATGCATTGTTGTATACAGTCGACAATATTAACAAGAGGTTGACATTGGTTTTGGTATTCGGTTCGAATGTTGGAATCGTAGAAAAATAATGTTTTACGATATCTGAAGTAGTAGAGAGGAGAGATCCTTCCTTAATTCTTGACAAAGACCAACCTGCCCGCCTCAAAAATGTATTCTTACTCATATAGAAGAATTAAAACTGAGACAGCCTAAACTAAGTCATGCCACCATTTTCGTTGTTCCTATGGTCTTGTCACTAGTAGGACGTGACCAATCCAGATCAATGATCTTGTCCAGACCAATGGTTTGTAGCTCTAACCAACCATTCATCTTTGCCGTTTTATCTTTCGTGTTAGTATTCGTGGATAATGCGCCGATGTTGGCAAGCCTGTTTAGTGCATTGCGAGATCGTCGGAGCCGCCGCTATGTTGGATTTATAATCTATACTTTCATTTCTTCGTTGTATGAAGACCAGTAACCACTTAAAGTCATGCCTAAAGAAATGGCAGATACAAGTCTTCTGCTTCAGCAGTTGATATTCGGAGAAGCTACCTTATACATAGAGATAAAAGTACATTTTGCAGAGTATGCAATAGTGCATATAAGAGTGAATATATTCCTGTTTATAAAGCACAGATGCATCGTCTTTACTGCACTCTCTAGTCCTCACTTGTCAGCCAAGTTCAGATATTTTCTAAATAGCACTTGCGAATATCTCACTTATTTTTAAAAATATCAAATATAATCAAAGAGGTTTGCGATAGTTGAAGTATCGCTCATCTGACTTCATTTTAAGTCACCAGGGTACTTTGCTATCCGATTGGTCTGGACAGACTCCAAATTTGAAACCAGTTTCGAGCCTCAGCCTCCGGAAAACTAATGATAAGAGATGAATTAAACTCCACTCTCGGCTGTCCGAAAAGGGGCTTCCCATTTCGACAGGCATTCAAGTTGCAGAACGAATACCGACCCAGAAATTAAGCACCTAAGGGTGATTATTTTTAACTTTAATATACCGACTGGTTTTTCTTTCGAAGCAATAACTCTGACACACCGTCGTGTCTCATGAATGGCATTAGTTGAAATGGGAGGGGCATGGTAGCCGAGTGGCACAGCTACTAGCACCTCACGAAGGCGACGATGGGATAGTAAAGGGCTAGGAGTTGGAAGGAAGTGGCCGTAGCCTTAATTACTGTACAGCCCCAACATTTACCTGGGGTGAAAATGAGAAACCATGGAAAAACACTTTCAGGGCTGTTGACAGCGGGGTTCGAACCCACTATCTCCCAAATGCACAGCCAACTCGCTCCGTGATCAGGACAGTATCAGTCACGTAAAATTACAAGCTACGTTGCTTAGTTGAAACGATTTTATGCTGCTTCACTGCAGAATTCCAGATTGTACACAGAATTCTAGGTGAACTAGTGCACACATCGTGAATGAGACGTTATTAAATTACATAGCTCTTAGCGTTACTCGAGAAACACGGAGGGGAGGTCACCATACGTCGTTTCTCATGTGAAGACTGGATTAAAGAGTCTTCAACGTAATAGCAGGCCTCCTTGCATACTGCCAGTCACAATCGAGTTGGCCAGACACTCACTCTCCATCTGTTTCTTTACATCCTCAGAAAGACTGTCTCTGTGGTTTTCCCAAACCCTCAAAGAATCTGACAATGGACAGAAAACCAACACGCGTAAACACAACTTCAAAGGAAAAAATATGAATGATTAATATTCATGTTTTGTTATTGGAATATATAAGGGATAATTGGCGTGCGTATTAATATTATGTTTCCCTAAAGAATAGTATGTTTCCAAGACATATCATTAGAAATTTGCATAACAACTTTGTTAAGAATCAGGAAGGCCATGACGGAGAGAGAGGTAAATCTATCTCTGTTCTTTTGATACGGCCGATACCGAAATACTATTTTTTTTAAATTCTGAGCAATATACAGACAAAAATCTTATTTTATTATATACATGATATTATTATTATTATTATTATTATTATTATTATTATTATTATTATTATTATTATTATTTCCTTTGCTATCAAGACCTAGTGTTTGCACTGCACTGTGTCTTCTGGTGTGGGCTAGAACAAATTTGTTACTTTTATTCACCTATCTCAGTCTAATCCTGGATTTGACAACATGAAAATGACCGAGGTATGAGTGATGTTAGTAATGCCATTCTTTATGCAGCCAGTCCCCGCTATGAATGGTCTGAAAATGTTGCTCATAGGGTCGGTTGGTGCGGGCATTTCACTGGACTTGGCAGACTGATGTGCAATAGCAACTTCTGGCTCCGTGAGAAAAGCTACGAGAAACTCTCTCTCTCCTCATTTCCCTAGTATACGTCTCTTCAGTGACACCTGGGCCACCTATGACGGCTGATGGTGGAACTATTGAGATCCAAACCAGCCTCCGGGCTGAGAACTCAAGATACATATTATTATTCAAAGCAATAATAATAATACAGTGCCTGATGAAGACATGAGATAATAATAAGTAGTGCACACTCGGTCTTTCACTAACTCAAGTCAAACAGCTCCCCAGTTCTACTCACGAGGCTGAATGATCCCTGTATTAGTCCCCGGATAATGTCTTACAATATTAAGGGGACACTCTAGAGATAAAACTATTTACCTAATGCATGGATTTTCACGAAACTTTGTGGCAATGTCACCTACATAAAAGTAGTGATATCACGAACCTTTCTTTCATCTACAATTAATAGTTTTCAAAAAATATTTTTTTGATATTTTTAATTCCAATTTTTCAGGAAATTTCATTATCATGCTAATGCACATTCGTAATTAGGTAGATACTACTTCCTTTAAATGCACTACGTATCGATTTTTCTGTACATAATTTATATTAGGAGATATATCGTACTAAAGTTTGTGTAATTTTTACGTTCTAAAATTTTGGACTAAAAATTTCCTATTACTTGAAAAAATTCTGCCATCGAAAATGTCATACGTAGTTTTCTTAATATAGCTGTAATACATACAGTATATCATACAAATTTTGTTACATTTGGCAGAATATTATGGGAGAAAATGGGATTTAGTGTAAATTTACAATTGGCAAACAAAGCATTATCACAGTGGTATATTGTTTAAATTGAGCGGAATAACTTCGTGACAAGAAGAAGGAAATTCAATCCTTTCAATTTCGGTCATGTCCGACTCGTTGGCTGAATGGTCAGCGTACTGGCCTTCGGTTCAGAGGGTCACGGGTTGGATTCCCGGCCGGGTCGTGGATTTTAACCTTCATTGGTTAATTCCAATGGCTCGGGGGCTGGGTCTTTGTGCTGTCGCCAGCAACCCTGCAACTCACACACCACAATAACACGCAGTTACCTACACATGGCAGATGTCGCCCACCCTCATCGGAGGGTCTGCCTTACAAGGGTTGCACTAGGCTAGAAATAGCCACACAATATTATTATTATTATTATTATTATTATTATTATTATTATTATTATTATTATTATTATTATTATTTTCAGTCATTAAATTTTTTCACCAAAATGACCAAAATATCGATTTTTACCTCCGGAGTGTCGCCTTAAGACGAGCTGCGAATGAAAGGCGCAGCCTACGGGTTAAAAGGTAGATATTACACAGATGATTATTGTAACTAACGTTTGAAGGAATTGACAGCAGCAAAATCACGAAGTGTGCTCATTCAGCAGCATTAAACTGAGTGTATGTTCTGTTTAAGAAGAGTAACAAACAATAAACGAAGAAAACGTTTGTTTGCACATCTTCCGAAGATCGACAATGAACAGAACAAGCACGTTATGGTATCCCTAAACTCATGTAATACAGAAGCAGAACATGGTATGATGGGACGCTAAATTCAATCGCAGAGGAAAAGGCTGTTGTAAGAAACTTTGCCAAGAACTTATTTAACGAATCATTCCGATTTGTTCCGATGAGGGGACAGTGATCCGGCCTGGGCCATACTTTAAGTTTGCTTGACATTCCTTGAGCACTCGGACTTAATAATGACATTATTGAAAATCCTCGAGTAGTTTTCTAGAAGGCGGTTGTTACGCAAGCAAGTCTTTGATTTAAGCTGTTATGACTAAAGAAATAAACGGAAATAGGAACACACTAGACCAGTTACAGAATCTCAAATCATAGTTACTACTACAACAAATAATAATAATAATAATAATAATAATAATAATAATAATAATAATAATAATAATAATAATGATAATAATAATAATAGTAATAATAATAATAATAATAATAATAATAATAATAATAATAATAATAATAATAATAGAGCCTGTAAGTTAGTGCAGAACGCATTTTCTTATCTGGATGGATACATCGAATTGTCAGATAAACAAGTTTTCGCACATTTGGCAGCAGTAGAGCCAGTTACTATTTTCCCTTTTTTGTACCTATTTTAGCTTTTGATGCCTATTTGAACGTTTAATGCCTTTTTTGCCTTTTGTGATTTGTTATGAACTTTTTCTTATATTATTTATGTACTAAAATTAATATCGGTGGAATTAAAATTCTACTGTATTAATAGTATGGTTCATGGTGTGGTTTACTGTAGTCACGTCCTAGTTCGTGAACCATGGGCAATGGCTGAGTGGCCTAGTAAGTGGGCCTGAGAGTGTGGAAACCAGTTGCTATGGAATGGGAGTGGGCATCTCAGACATATTCTGAGTTGTGGCCATCCTTGTGCTCAGGCGGCTAGGACTATACAATCCACCGGTGGTCCCTGGCCCGTTAGAGGAGAGATCCTCACTTGGACTATGTGCAAGTAGGGTAACATCCTGCTTCATGGATTTACCGAACTCAGAACATTTAAACAAGCCTCGGACCTATGGGAGTAATAGAGTCCCACTCTCATTTGACAGGCGAGGGACTCCTTGGAAACAACTTGGCGGACGAAAATGAAATCGATGGGGAGCTATCAATATTAATGGGGCTTATGGAAGAAAGTTGCCTTTGCTGGCAAGATGTAGTGTTTACAGTGCACTATGTCTTCTGGTATGGGCTAGAATAAATTTGTTACTTTCATTGACTTGTCTCAGTCTTAACCTTGGCTATGACAATATGAAAGTAGCTGAGGTATGAGTGATGCTAGTAATGCCATTCCTTATGCACTCAGTCCCTGCTATAAAAGGTGTGAAAATGTCGCTCATAAGGTCGGCTGGTGCACGCATTTCAGTGGGCTTGGCAGACTGATATACAATAGCAACTTCTGGCTCAGTGAGGAAAGCAACGGGAAACTATCTCACTCCTCATTTCCCTAGTACGCCTCTTCAGTGACACCTAGGCATCTATGACAGCTAATGGTGCACCTGATGAGGATCCAACCAGCCTTCGGGCTGAATACCGAACATACATACATGGAAGAAAGAAAGTAGAACTGGCTGAGTCAACAAAGAAGATGCATCTGGATAAACTAGGAGTAAGTGATATTCGGGTAAGAGGAGATAACGAGGAAGAGATAGAAGATTATGAAGTTTACTTGACGGGTGTTAAAAAGGGAACGACACCGAGCTCGATAGCTGCAGTCGCTTAAGTGCGGCCAGTATCCAGTATTCGGGAGATCGTGGGTTCGAACCCCACTGTCGGCAGCCCTGAATATGGTTTTCCGTGGTTTCCCATTTTCACACCAGGCTAATGCTGGGGCTGTACCTTAATTAAGGCCACAGCCGCTTCCTTCCCACTCCTAGCCCCTTCCTGCCTCATCGTCGCCATAAGACCTGTCTATGTCGGTGCGACGTAAAGCAAATAACAAAAAGGGAAGGACAGAGTATGGGGTAGGACTGTTTATCAGGAATACTATTATACGCGACACAGTTTCTGTTAGGCACGTAAATGAGCGAATGTTGTGGGTAGATTTTGGCAGTTGGACGGATGAGGACGAGAATTGTCTCAGTGTATTCACCATGTGAGGGTGCAGATGAGGATGTTGACAAGTTTTATGAAGCACTGAGTGACATCGTAGTCAGGGTGAACAGCAAGGATAGGATAGTGCTAATGGGCGATTTCAATGCGAGAGTAGAAAATAGAACTTAAGGATACGAAGGGGTGATTGGTAAATGTGGGATATGATATGGAAGCTAATGGGAATGAGAAGCGTTTGCTGGACTTGAACTTCAGCATGTCCACTCAAAACAAATGTAAATAATAAAATGATTGTGTTTGTACGCCTAGAAATAAATTGGCAACGGTCGTGTCTGCAATGCAACCAAAATGTAGGCTTTTTATTAAATACAAAACCTTAGGTGGTTGATTTTCTTGTAAACGTTTACACAGTCACAATTCTCTTCATAACAAGCAGTACGGATGATGCGGTGATTGTGATTCCGGCATAATTAAAAATCACGGTATGGTAAGGGTTATACTGCCCGAAGGCAGGTCCGAACCTCCGCAGAGGTGTTCCTGAGCCGGAGTTTACGTGCGGTAGGGTGGCCTGTTCCTTTCCGCTCCTCCATTCCCTTACCCCCCACCAACAGCGCGTGGCAACCCATCCAACTCCTGACCACGCCCAATGTTGCTTAACTTCGGAGATCTGACGGGATCCGGTGTTTCAACACGGCTACGGCCATTGGCTAAAAATTACATGTATCAGAAAATCACGATATCAAATCACGCTGTGACTCACAAATCACGGTATCGCACATCACTATTACCCACTGCTTGCTGCAAATGCCTGCTCTCATATCATCAAGTCAGCAGGTCAAAACCGGTTTGTACAGTTCACAGGAAGACCATATTCGCACCTTTCAACACACACGCGCGAACACGGTTCATCGTTAGCAACTCCACGAACTCGACAGAAATGCAGACAGAATGCTTCAGAGGTTTTCTTGACTACGGTAGAACGAACACTTTTAACTGCCGTCCTCGGGTGCCCGGGTTAGATTCCCGGTACTCCGACATATATAAGAATGACAGGAGGGCTGGTATGTGGTTTAAAATGGTACATGCAGCTCACCTCCATTGAGGGGTGTGCCTGAAAAGAGCTGCACCACCTCAGGACGAAGACACGAGTTTACTTACTCACTTATTCTCTAATGGGAAAGCCGATGAAACTAGCGAGTTTTTGAAATATTTCTGCAGAATTTGTAAGAAGAAAATAGCTGAGACACACATAAACTGACGCTGGATCAGAAACATAGACCAGTCAGCCGGAAATGAAACTCCCGAACTAGAAAACAGAAGGGAAAAGGCAAGAATCAATGAGCCCGAGAGCCCACTCTGGACACGGCTGGCTGCTTGCCGCAAACACTCCACTCCCCTGGAATGTGGTTCGCTTGTCCGGCTATTTCATGAGGGCCAGGCGATATGTCAGCGATGTTTGTACGTGTAGCAGTAAACCAAACAGCAAGCATCGACAATGGCAAATACAAAATGCATGCATCTGAAGAGGAGACGTACGCAGTAGAGCAAATTCCACTACAAAGTGTGTAAGTTCTACGAAACAAACACTTTCCCCTTTAACTGACTATTAGTACCGAGAGTAAAACATACAATTCATCTACAATTATTCATCAACTGTTCCGGATGATTGACTATCCCCAATATGTGTAACGATCGTACTGCGTACCTCTGAAAATTTTCAATGTGGCTAAGATAGGCTACTGAAGGGATGCTCAACCCAGGTTGGCGTGTCTGCGAGACCAGCTATGTAGGGTGGTTGGTGAGACGCTCGCTTCCTTTACTTAAGGTCGTCCGATCAAATTGCGGCTTAATCAACTTTTATATTAAACCTTTACCAGTAGATTTACTATCACGTTAACGAATTCCACTTTGGTTAAAGTTATGGACCTACAGCCTCTCCTAAATCCCATAACATTTTACAGGACACTAAACACATATAATAATAATAATAATAATAATAATAATAATAATAATAATAATAATAATAATAATAATAATAATAATAATTGTTACCGAGTTTTGGTGGTAGTTATGCGTGAAAGAAGGTGCGGGGTGGTGAATAGGTCTCAAGCTACGAAAGTAAAATTAATTTAAAATTTAACAAGGTTATATTTTCTTTTCAAAATAAAGAAATAACAAGCATGGCAGGTACAAAGTAGCAAGTCAAAAGGGTAGTTACAATATTTACAGGGTTTGGGCTTCGCCCCCCGACTTCACATTGTTTGGGCAATCAGCCCAACCTTACTTCAAAATAAGTATTAACAGAGGGGCAGAAAACCCCATTCATGCTCAAGAGCACTTGCTCCAAATTACACTGAAAAGCCTCCACGAGGCATACAACACTCAGTTTTCGAAAAAGAGCCCCTCGCTCTCAACTTTAAGCCCGTCAAAGGCCACACCAAACTCCACCTTCAAGTTGTCCTCACTGGACATAGACACAGGGGTAAAATACCCAACCTACTGAGGTCTATTAAATGAAAGGGGGTAATTACATGACCTCTAAAATAACAATTTGAGAGGAGGCGAACTGCACTCCTAATACACTTGTTTCAAAACCTAATTTGGCTCTAGGCCACGGATGCAAGGGCTAATCCCATACTACGGAGGTGACTTTAGGAAAGAAACAATTTGTTTTACGTTAACGAAGAATAGGTTGAGAAAAATAAGTTCACCTCAAACAATATGATTGGGAGCTCGAGAGGGTTAAGCACTCTCTATCCCGATATACAGTTTAAAAGATGGAATGGATACAAGTTCCTTTACATTTTAAGGAAGGTTACATAATGGAAAAGCTTCGGACCCGCCCCGAGAGTTAAACTGCTGAGCAAGCAAGAAAAGAAGTAATTAATCGGCCATTACCTGGTTGTTGACCGCTGCCGGAGAAAGAGGCGCTTCCCGCCCCCTGCTATGTACTTTACACACAGAAAGATGGAACAGAAGTGGCCCGGAGACCCTAAAATCAGCAGTTTATAACCTCTCGCGGAAGGTTCGAGGCGTTAGGGGAATGAGAACACCCTCCCACAAACTCTTTATTGGGTAGGATACAGCAACATATTCAAGTTGGGGGAAGATACATCGGATTGGTCGGAAATTAATAAAGGAAATTAGGGATAGGCTAAATACAAAACAAGGGGGGAGAGAGGGGTATACAGCCAACTTAAACAATAACAGAAAGAAATTTAACAAGAAACAAACTTTTGAAATAAAAATTTCTCCAAAAGACAGTTCTTTCACTCCGCACTAGGGTGCACTATTGTTGATCTTCCGTAGTGTCCTCTAGAAGAGAAAGTTCACACTTCTTACTACAAGCAAAACAAAAATACGTCGAAAATGACACAGTTCAAAAACTCTAAAATTTCCAGGTAGTGACATCTTCTGAGAAACTTGAAAATTAATACCGTCAATAAAGTTCAGACTTCCTCCAGCAGAGGAGTTTCAACTGGCGCACATTTTAAATTAGCGGCGTGGAGGTGTACCGCCCGGTACAATAATAATAATAATAATAATAATATCTGAGATTTGCGCTGAATGACACTTTGTTATTATTATTATTATTATAACAGTTGCAAAAGCACGAGTTGCAGTGTGGAAGGAGAGAACGAGCTATCTGCCTGAATGGATGGAACCGAAGAAATCTCTACCTTCTGGCCACACAGAAAACTGGCCAATCTGGAAGTCCCAGAACAGACTGCGAGCCGAAGGTCCAAGAACAAGGGACAATTCATATAAGTGGCATTTTCCGACCAGGACAGTTCTATGTCATTGTGGCGAATTTCAAACAACAATAACATCCATTATGTTGTCCGTTGTGCCCATTCAGATGTACAATGAGTGATATGACTCAAGCTAACACAAGTACTCTCGAAGTGGCTAAGTTTTGGGCAGGAACTGTTCGAAGTCACTTGATGAACATATATTTGTGTAACTGTGTTCATTTCATGCTTCTGTTTTGTTTTCATGTTTCATATTTTGTAATTCTCTCACGAATACATAAATAAAATTATTATTATTATTATTATTATTATTATTATTATTATTATTATTATTATTATTATTATTTCTTCATCCGTTTATCATCCAGGGTTGGTTTTTCCCTCGGACTCAGCGAGGGATCCCACCTCTACCGTCTCAAGCGCAAGTGACCTAGAGCGTGAGATTTTGGTTCGGGGGATACAAATGAAAAGGAGGACCAGTACCTCGCTCAGGCGGTCTCACCTGCTATGCTCTACAGGGGGCCTTTGGGGGGGGGGTGTGGAAAGATTGGAAGGGACAGACAAGGACGAGTAAAGGAAGCGGCCGTGGAAGGCATTTGCCTGGAGAAAAGTGGGAAACCACGGAAAACCACTTCGATGATGGCTGAGGAGGGAATCGAATCCCGCTCTACTCTGTTGACTTGTCGAAGCTGAGTGGACCCGGTTCCAGCCCTCGTACCACTTTTCAAATTTCGTGGCAGAGCTGGGACTCGAACCCTTGCCTCCAGAGGTGGCAGCTAATCACAATAACCAGTACACCACAGAGACGGACATTATTATTATTATTATTATTATTATTATTATTATTATTATTATTATTATTATCAGATTCGTTATGCCCAACTATGGAGCGCGTGTGAACTTGTTTAGCACAACGTTTCTTCTTGTCCCCAAGAATCCGATGACCGAGATAAACTAGTACTTGTACTAGGGCCTGGGGTTATTTCTTTTGTCAACTGATATTTCCATCATGCTAAGAAGTTGAAGATAGTTGGGAGATCGATAGAAGTCGGTCTCAGGGATACAACTAAGGTTTTGAGCCTTAGAGGTTGCCTCAAGATGTCTCCTGGCTGTTATTTTACGGTTTTAAGCCAACCCTCCTCATTTATCCGGGCTTGGGACCGGCAACAGCAACCACTGAGTTACTCAATCAACCCAGTGGCAACTGCATGCGGAATAATAATAATAATAATAATAATAATAATAATAATAATAATAAAAGATTATTAACATATAACAGTTAAATAGAACAACAAATGAGCTCATCAGCTCTGATGACAACAGCGGACTATAAGTCCAAAAATCAGGTAAAATATCTTCAGAGAATTATCAACAAGATAATATAAGGTATGAGCATTATAGCTCTGAACAGGTACACTGTTATAAGAGCATGTTTGCTCCACTAATTTACATCTTAGGACACTGAGTTCCAAAAGTTACCACAGTCCAGCCTCTGAGAGGCACAAGCTTCTTACAAAATTGTGCCTGATAAACTTCAAATACTGTGTTTACAGTCACTTCTGCTCAGCAGTCTTTTACACACTCGTCTATCAACAATTATAATTTAAACGGGGACAATGAGTGCCCATACTAAATAGCCTTAATGTAGTTAAACACGATCGGCCATGAACAAAGGCTAGGAGGCGAAACACTTGCACTCCCTTTAGAACAGGGCCTCTCAAACGCCCAAAATCTCACGCGTGCAGATAGAGGCGCAAGAGCTCCGTGCACTGTGCATCGCTGCCGCTCGGCATGGCTCGGATCAACGCTTCGTCTCTGGGCTACTCGGCTGGGCTCGGCTCAACTCGCCTATGCTCGGCTCAAGTCAGCTTGGATTTGGAGCGCTACGGCGCAAGTGGGGCAGAGGGAGACAGGCGGAGCGAGCGAGACAGGCGTGAGGAAAGAGAGACTAAGCGCTATTGCTCGAAATCGAGGAGTGGGGGGTCTGCACTCTGGTCAACCAAGCCAAGTCGTCTCTTGCACCGTGCACAGTGCATGCACCACGCGCATGCACCCTGAGTGGCCCTGCTTTAGAAAAACTCTTTTTAACCCTAAATGAGATTATGGCCCGAAGCCACAGAGACTAAATCTATACTACAGAGGGGTGACTAAACGAGAAGTATTAAATGCCGAGGGAGTGTGAAGAATTAAGAGGTTAAGAAAGTTTTAGTCACCCCATACCAAGCTGATTGGGAATCAACAGAGGGTGAACACTCTTTGTTCCCTTAATTCACACGTTTCCCAGCAGGGATTTGAACAGAGTCCTCAGACTTGCCGAAACTCTACATTTAAAACCTAAATTTAGGACTTTACACAAAATGAAAGAGGTTTGAAACCTTCCTCTCAAGCTATCTGCCTGGAGATATCACACGTTAAGAAATTTCTGCCATTAGCTTGAGTAGTTAGGCCTTCTGAACGCTGCCCTGCAACCCCTACCTCCTAATCAAACCGCACTCACTAGACCGGATAGATGAAGATTGCAATGACCTAGAACAAAACAATCTTCACAAACTTAAGGTTTGCCACCTTAAAACAACTGAAATTCCCTTAAAATGAATTATCCTTAATCCCGCCAGAAGGGGCACATAGGCTGATGGTAGGGAACTCTAATGGTTGAAGGTCCAAGTACTGTATGTTGTATTACATTAGTTCAAGATTCATAACACAGATGGCCTTCAAGAAAGCGCGCGGGTCAACGGGACAGAGAAGGTGTACCCGGGTAAAATTATCATTATTATTATTATTATTATTATTATTATTATTATTATTATTATTTCTGACATTTATTTCAGAGTACATGACTATCCATATTCATCTTTTGTGACTATAGGTCTAAGTGATCGACTAGGATTTTTATTATTTATTTTTGTAATCCTACACCTTTC
The DNA here is from genome assembly GCF_040414725.1 of Anabrus simplex. Classification (NCBI taxonomy): domain Eukaryota; kingdom Metazoa; phylum Arthropoda; class Insecta; order Orthoptera; family Tettigoniidae; genus Anabrus; species Anabrus simplex. The sequence continues at coordinate 52,951,930 of NC_090269.1, forward strand.
ATGTTCCAGAAAATTACGGTAGAGGCTAATTTGTCAGTCCAACGGTTGTACGAGGTGACACTGAGATGGCGTGTGTCAATATTTCATGTCCAATAATAACACTTCAAAGTGTGATAATATCACACTGTCAATCTAACTGAGTTGCCAGATTTATTTCGTTGAATGGACAGCCCCGTCAGAATCGCTGCGCATTACCGTGGTGATTGGCTGCTTCGCATTGTGGAATGAGTTTGCGGTTATGATCTCTTCAGCCAACGCTATGAATAGAATTTCAAAAGCAGAGTACTTACTCTTTGTTTGCGTTTGTGAACTTGATAAAATATCACATCATCGGTTCGAGATAATCTAAACACAGTATCGAGTTTAACCACTTTATCATCGTTATTTTACCCGGGGTAAAAAGAGCAATCGAGAATTACACATTTTTCATTTTCGAGTGGTGGTTTCCCTAATTTGTTTATGACGTGTATCATTAGATCGATACCTTCTACAACCTGGATTCTGACACGTTGCTGATCCGAGATCTGTTCAATGACATAAAATATAAAGTTTATCGTATCCTATCGTATCGTAAGGCCCTTATTGCACTAGGACACTGGTGGCACCACCAGAAACTGCTGTCCGGCTAGTGGACGAGCCTGGCTACCGCTCAGGACACCAACGGTGTCTCGGGACAGCCGTCAGGCATTGCTTCAAATATAGCCTATCATTAGGGCCCACGACGCGCAGGTCACCTACGGGTGTCAAATCGAAAGACCTGCATCTGGCGAGCCGAACTTGTCCCAGGACACTCCGGCACTAAAAGCCATACGCCATTTCATTTCATTAGGGCCCGGATTCATATGCACTAAAAACTCGAAAAATATGCGTGCACAAATGCACTAAAAATGTTGAAGATATGCAGTAAAAATAAAACAAAATACACTTACCAAACGCATTATTTAATTTTGATTCAGTGTTAAATTGATAAACGTATTTCATTCCTTGCAAAATTATGCATGGCACTATGTTATTAAGACTCTTTCAATTTTTTTCAGGGGTGAGTGACTTTCTGTTGTCGGATAGAATTAATTTAAACGCTGAAAATGATCGTTTTACGTCGACGGACGTAATTGGGTGATACTTGTACTCTGGCGCTGACTGCTTCTGACAAAGACTGCCTGGTTCTACTTAATGTAGTTGCTTATGGATTGAATGTCAGAAAGAAGGAAATAGCTGTTGTGGAAATGGTTATTATCCGTCTGCGACACTGAAAACGTTTCCCTTGATCAAAGAAGTAGTCTTCTCGTATTGCTGAGGGATGAGCAACATATATAGAGACCATTAGATTTTTCATTTCATTCAGAAATCTTAGATAACTGATCACACATGTCTGTTAGGTCATCAGCCCAGAGGCTGGTTGGATCCTCGAATAGCACCACCAAAGGTTATGCGGTTATAAGGAAACCGCAAAAACCAATGGCAGCACCAAAATGAGGCGCACTAGGCAAGATGAGGAGTGACGAGTACAGTGATAGAAAGGCCAAAATAAATGCATGGAATAAAATTATGGTGTATTTCTAACCCGATTTTGAGGACAAGGATGTTGCTGAAAAGAACATTTTAGGGATATTTAATATACCAAACCGCATCCTGAGTTGAGGGCAGCGAATTTCAAATCTGAATAAATTTCTATTTTTAAAATAGTGTTTGTTCACGATATCTTTAAAAATGGACCTATACATGAACTTCTGAGTTTGCCGACATCTTCAGCGCCACCAGTGTCCTCGTATAATAGAGGCCCGAGTCTTTTCACTTTCGTAGCGGTTTAAGGTCGCACTAACACATCGATTCAGGGGTCTGACTCGTTGGCTGAACGGTCAGCGTTCTGACCTTCGGTTCAGAGGGTTCCGGGTTCGATTCCAGGCCGGGTCGGGGATTTTAACCTTAATTGGTTCATTCCTACGGCACGGGGGCTAGGTGTATGTATTGTCTTCATCATCATTTCATCCTCATCACGACGCTCAGATCGCCTACGGGAGTCAAACAGAAAGACCTGCACCTGGCGATCCGAACCCGTCCTGGGATATCCCGGCACTAAAAGCCATACATTTCATTTCATTTCATCGATTCAGGGAAGGGTATGGGCTAGGGCTGGGAAAGTGACGGTCGTAGCTTTAATTTAAGTACAGCCCTAGCATTTGCCTGGTGTGAACATGCAACAACACGGGAAAATATCGTCAAGGTTGCCGGAGGTGGGATTGGAACACACTACCTCCCAAATGCGAGCTCACAGCTACGCGACGCAAACTGCATAGACAACTCGCTCAGAGTCTTGTAGGAGTCCCCATGCTTCTGTGATCGAGTTCATTTGCTCCTACTGCAATCGAATGTCCTCAATTGGACTCGGACGATTTACTACCTACACTGTTAATTCTGTATAAATTTGCCAAAAGCAGATATTAAGTATAAATTTGTAAGTTTTTCGAGAGAGCAAAAACAAATTTTAGAGCCTAATGAACATCAGCATTATATTCTGTTACTAAACTAAACAAATCATAATTTAGAAATAACAATGAAATGGTTTTAAAAGCCCTTTACTTTACAGTTTTACAGTTTGTAATTCCATTGTATTCTACATTAATGTGTCGCTGATGGGAGGGAAAATTATGAAATCATATTCTAGTTGATGTGACCTTTAATTTGTATATATTTTTATTTTAAAAATGGCTGCAAGCTTAAAATATATATTCATAATTATATAAAACTAATCTTCACTGTAAAGAGCATAATGATACACTCTAATTATTCATTTTCAAAACAGCACGTCTCTAAAGAGTGTTTGAGGAAACATTCTTCACTTTGAACGGAATGTGAACAATATATGAGAAATTTCTCCACCTCATGAAGTTAATTACAATTCAATTGCCGATTATTATTATTATTATTATTATTATTATTATTATTATTATTATTATTATTATTATTATTATTATTATTATTATTATTATTTACAATTTGCTTTACGTTGCATTGACATAGATAGGTCTTACGGCAACGATGGGACGGGAAAGGGCTAGGAGTGAGAAAGAAGCGGCCGCTGCCTTAATTAAGGTACAGCCCCAGCATTTGTCTGGTGTGAAAATGGGAAAGCATGGAAAACCATCTTTAGGGATGCCGACAGTGAAGTTCGAACCCATTATCTCCCAAATACTGGATACTGGCCGCACTTAAGCGACTACAGCTATCAAGCTCGGTATGTGTTGATAGTGCGACTCGTTGGGCGACTGGCCTTCGATTCAGAGGGTCCCGGGTTCGATTCCCGGCCGGGTCGGGGATTTTAACCTTAATTGGCTAATTCCAACGGCGCGGGTGCTGGGAGTGTGTGGAGTTTTCAGCATTAGAAATTATCCTAGTTAGGGCCCTCATCTTCACAGACATGCAGGTCGCCTAATAGGCCTTCTAAGAGAAAAAGACCCGCAAAAGGCCTCTCCGGAGGCCTTACACCATTATTATTATTATTATTATTATTATTATTATTATTATTATTATTATTATTATTATTATTATTATTATTATTTGTTGACTACAGTAATGTAAAGAAATTACTAAACAGAAAAACTGACATATCGGCTTCTGCTATATTGCCATAGAAGTATATGAATGGCTACATACTGTATGACTTGTAATTCATTCTTAATTTATTATTATTATTATTAATTGATGTTATTGGATTTACGTCCCATTACCTACTTTTAAGGTTTCCTGAGACGCCGAGGTGCCAGAATTTAGTCCCCGCAGGACTTCTTTTACGTGCAAGTATATCTACCGACACGAGACTGACGTACTTCAGCACCTTGAAATACCATCGGACTGAGCCAAGATCGAACCTGCCAAGTTGGGGTCAGAAGGCCAGCGCCTCAACCGCCTGAGCTAGTCAGGCCGGCTAATTCTTAACTGACAACTTTCATATTCACGTTACGAATGCCTCCTTTTCCTTGTGTTTCTTACCGCTAGCATACGAGTATAATTTCCACAGCTCAGTAGAGTTTCACTTCCATTCAGCAAAATATGACTAAAAACAGACATGCGACGATGGTTGTGCTCAAGGCTCAAGGATGCGCGATCGCGTCCCGGCGCTAACGGGTTCGTCAATGGGAAGGTCCAATGTCAGAATTACTGGTACGTTAAATGTTTACTTTCCGCAAAGTACTCGTACATTTCTTTTTTGTGAGTAGTTTAGCGTGGGATCAACACATCACGACGCAAGAATAGGAAAGTGCTAGGATTAGGAAGGTAGCTGCCCTGGCCTTAATTAAGGTACAGAACCAGCAGTTGCCTGTAACGAAAATGGAAAACTATTTTCAAAGCTACCGACGGTGGGATTCGAAGCCACCATCCCTGTAATGCAAGCTGAGAGCTACTTTCACGGTGATCGGAGACGCCGAAATGCCGGGATTTTGCCCCGCAGGAGTTGTTTTACGTGCCAGTAAATCTACCGACACGAGACTGATGTATTTCAGCACCTTCAAATACCACCGGACTATTCAAATTCTTAAGAACTTGAATTTTGGAATTTATAGTATTGGTCTATGACAACAGAGTTGCCATATCGAACGGCTCTGTTCAAATAGCATCGCTGGAAAAGGGTGGCAGGTGTATTTGTGAAACTCAGTAATCAAGTTCAAAATAAAAGGAGGAAGAAAATAAGTTGCAAATTATTTTTATGAACTTTAGGGCACAACATATTTAGAGGGTGCTCGTGTTGTTTCCAGAGCATAATGAGGAAATGGTGCTGCATACATTTGTGAAATCTGTATTTAAGTTCAAGATAAAAGGGGGAACAAACTAAGCTGCAAATTATATTTTTGAAATCTAAGGTATCGGTACAGAATTAGGCAACATATATTTTTATTGATTCGAAGGGGGGAGAGGGGAGTGAGGGATGCAATTAATTGCATCTAATAAATTTGCCCGGGCAACACCGGGTACTACTGCGCCGTCGTATCGCTCCACGAAAAGAATGGTAAACTGAAATGCGCTTGAGAAAAAAGTAGTGAAAAGGGGTCAAAAGTAAAGTGCGCTTATGAAACAACAGCTAAATAACAAAACCAGACAAAGATCCAAATCACAGCGATTTTCTGCATCAGTACAAGTCAAGGCGTGATGTATCGCTGTACACCACAGCATCTAAGTCTACAGTAACATCTACGAGAAAAAAAAAAAAAAAACACGCACACAGATAACTTCCAGTGTTGCCAGTTTAGCTTTTCCCCGCTAAATCTAGCTTATTTAATCCAACGTTTAGCGGCAAAAGCACAATATTCCCGCCGTAGCTTTTCCCCGCTAAATCCAGCTTATTTCCTTCAACGTGCCTCATGTTTTGTGGCGTTGTCGTCCCCCACAGTATGAACTCTCTCTCTCTCTCTCTCTCTCTCTCTCTCTCTCTCTCTCTCTCTCTCTCTCTCTCTCTCCTTGTATGAAGTGGTAGTAACAGCCAAACTAGCTATGATCAAGGTAGCTGACTACCACTCGTCTAGCGGGAGCATGGAATATGCCTTTATGATGTAATATTATGACATTCCTTTTCATACTTCAGATTTACTATCGTCCGATCACCTCACAAACTACTTGTGTCAGGCTCCTCACTTTCATCTCTACTATCCGAACTCCCTTGGTCAACTCTTGTACTTTTCCGACCCCAACGGTATTAGGTCACGAGGCCTAGGAAGTCTTTCATTTTCACGCCCTTCGTGGTCCTTGTCTTTCTTTGGACGACATCCTCATTTTTCAGTGTCAGACCCCTTCCATCTCTCTAATTAGTGTTTTACGAAGGATGTCTGCCCAGTTGTATTTCTTGTTAAAACAATAATCACCACCACCACCTTTACCTCTCAGGACTAGCTCAGTATACATAAATAAATATCCATGGTTTGGGGTTAACTAATTGAACAGAACAAAGAACAATTTCATTCTCTACCCGGTCAGCAGTGCTATAAATATTTGGCATATATTTTTAACTTTTCTAGTTCTGATTTAGCTTTTTCTAGCTAATACTGGATGATGATCTAGCTTATTAGGTGGAAATTTTGTTGGCAACACTGATATCTTCTCTTCAACAGTAATAAGCTGCCGGCGATTCACAGCGTAACAGATAACGCGTTACATGTACCAGAGCAACTCAGAGGGAAAATGTAGGAAGGCAACAAAGTGATGGCTGTTTCCTCCGTTGCGCTTCCTCCCTGCAAATGTATTTATCAAATACAGAATGTTAAGTAGTTATTTTAATAACTCGCGGGCACAAAAAACGCCTCATCCTTTTTCTTTCTTTCATAACACAATATAAATTACATTAAAATATTTCTTAATCACGAGGAATGAGGGTGTCTAAGAGAGGCAGGTCCGTAAGAGCAATACTGTTTTCTTAACATGGAATTATCTATAGGCCTAACCGAGGGTATCAATATTTAAAGGGTGTAAGGGCCCTGTGTATGCACCAAGCACACAACTAAACTCTGCTATCACATCAGAACAATCCAGATGCAAACAACAGCGTGTGTGGCAATTCTCCCTCTCGCTGTGATCTTGACTGTGAGGCTAACACTTCACTCGTTGGTGAGTTGTCTAATTGGAGGACGGTTGAAGTGGATCACGAGACATGTTCACTATAACGATCCCCAGTAGAGAGAGAGGAATCATCCAACTGGGACTTTCTTGAATACTGTGTAGCAGCATAATAGTCTCATCAAGAATCCCCAACTAGCCTAAGAGGGATTATACACCGTGTAAGAGAACCAGAGTTATCAAGTTCTGAAAGTCATCCTGTTTAAACCCTAACGTGAAACATGTCTGTAGGCTAAATCATGTTTGGATTTATTACAATCTATGCAAATAAAATTCCGATTTTGTATGTAAACTTCAATTTTTTATCTCATATTTTTGTTTCCCAACCTGTTGCAACTTTGATCTGTCTCTTGTCACATGCCAGTGTAAAACGCAGCTCCTACGGAAATCTCAGCCTCTTTTATGGTTGTAATAGTATGGAAGGAGCCTCCGTGGCTCAGACGGCAGCGCGTCGGCTTCTCACCGCTGGATACCGTGGTTCAAATCCAGGTCATTACATGTGAAATTTGTGCTGGACAAACTGGAGGCGGGGTAGGTTTTTCTCCGGGTACTCCGATTTTCCCTGTCATCTTTCATTCCATCAACACTCCATTATCATTTCGGAGCATTTATCAGTCATTCATAAATCACTTTGGGAGTGGCGACCCCATCGTAATAATAGCCTATATATGATTCATTCATTACATCCCTAACCCGGTCACTGACTGGAAAACAGGTTGTAGGTTTTCATTTTCAATAGTATGGAAGCTGCTGAAGTTTGAGTGGTGCTGCCTGATGCCATTCAGACCACGACAATGAGTCTGGATATTATGAAATGATTTACCCATAGGGATGGTCGTGCTGCAATAGAACTTTCTGTCCCAGTGATCAAAGCAATGGCAAATTATCTCACTCCTCATCCTGCCCAGTACGCCTCACTGTGGTGCAGTGTGCGATTTCCATAACGAATAAACTTTGGTGGGGCTATTTGAGGATATACAGTAAGCAGCCTCCGGGCTGAATACTTAACACACGGACTTCATTTTTATCTCACAGTAGCTATACAAAAATCTAAATTACATATACGGTTCATGTTTTTGTTTGTTTATTTGTTTGTTTGTTTGTTTGTTTGTTTGTTTGTTACGACATAAGTTGAGAACGGCAAGATAATTTCTCGAAGCTCAGAATTTAAGTTCAGGGATATACAGGTTTCGCACTACGCTATATATTTTTTTCTATTTACAGTCGAACCTCCATTACTCGAAGTAACTTACATTTCCAGGCCGTTTTTCCTATTCTTCACATGTATTTATTTTTCTATTACACGAAATTCTCTATTATACGAAGCAAACATTTCCTCCTTTGAGGCAAAACCTACTCTGAACCTCGAATTGTGTGCAATTAACTGTGCAATACGGCAATTTTGGTTTGTGAGGAACAGTTAACAAGTAAAGAAATGGTTACAGTGATGCTGAGAGCTAATATGACGGGAATAGAAGATCTAAACCTTCTAATGATTGGAAAATTGGCGAAGCCTCGATGTTTCTCGGGTGTGAATTAATTAGTGGTCACGTACGAAAGCAATCCCCGAAGTCGCGGATGACAACCTCTATTTACGAATCTCGGTTGCGGGGTATTCATGAGAAGTGTCAACGTGAAGGGAGGAAAGGTTAACAATAACAAACAGAAGAGACGAACGGTTTCTTTCCAGAGGTGTAAACGGAAGTATGTTTATTTCACTACTGTATGTATTGTATCCTGTCTTCTAGAAAGTTACTATAATAAGGGTTATAATTACAGTAATGCCGTAAAATAGAGTTTGTATATTTTTAAATAATGTTGAAAACAATATGTTCAGTATAAGCCCGTAGATACATATGATTCAATTATGTGCTATACACGCTCGAAATTTCGATAACTCGATTCAAAATATCGACGTTCCACTTATATACAGTGGCGTAACAATGTTAAGGGAGTCAAAACAAGAAATGTTCAAGTTCTCCGCTATTATTAGTAGGATCGTACACAATGACATTAGAAAAGTTGTGCAAAATAAAATGTACAATCCTTCATGTTAGGCGCGTTTCTGTCGTATAAGGAACAATAAAAAAAATCGCTATTATTACATTTTCACATGCATACATAATAATTATAGACCGTTATGCCTTTCAGCGTTCAGTCTGCAAGCCTCTGTGAATTTACTAAACGTCGCCAAATTCCTCTATTTGCAACTAGTGCTGTGGTCTCATTTAGTTCTATACCTCTTAAAATCGTTAGAAACTGAGTCTAACCATCGTCGTCTTGGTCTCCCTCTACTTCTCTCACCGTCCATACCAGAGTCCACAGAGTCACAAACTTCCAAATATCTCCGCAAATAACAGTTCTATCAAAAATCTATACATGGCAAACGTTGTAAAAAAAAAAATTAATTTCAAATCTGTTATACTTGATTGATTTTTTACCGTACGAGTTAAAATGACGGATGTCTTCACTCCAACAAGGGCGAGCACCACTCACGAAGAAATATTGTTCGGTCATCATAGCAATGAACTGGCGATGGTGGTGCTTCATACTGATATAAGGTGCAAAACCACGGGGACATCAGCCGCTGTTGATGAAGATAATGAGAATGACTGTCGGGAAGACAAGAGAATCTTGAAGAGAATCACTCAAAGAATGAGGGTGAGAAGGTGGAGGAATTCGGAGATTACAAGCCTCAGCCCCGAACGATCCAATATTGTCGAGATGGAAGAAAATAAAATGTGTTGGCCTACAATGTTCTAAGCCACTGAAACTTACCAACCACAACCTTATATTGACTATTTTTGTTGGCCGAGGTGTGCTGTTTCTCTCTTCCGCTGCACCTCATCTCCGCTAAACGGCATTACTGCTGCAATTACAACACTGACGTGCCAGCAACAGGTACACATTGTTACAAATAAAACACAGTTTTATTCGACTAACTATAGCTGCAATATCCGTCGTTGAAGAGACAATCATAATTTTAGAATATGTAAAGTTATCTAACTCTGCCAATATTCAGGTATATTGTTTATACACGGGACGCAGCAGTAAGCCCATCTATCGCAGAAGAGGCAAATCACATCACAACAATGGCCATGCAATGCTACCGTTGATCAGTTTTGTGAACTTTTGATATTGTAGGCCTTCACACTTAGTTTTCATCCGACTCTGGGATATTAGAGCACCTACTGTAAAGACAGTTCTTCCTTCGTTCATGACTAGGCGCGAATAAAAATTATTTATATCTTAGACTGTAGCACCTTATTCCCAGACTTTATATACCGATTTTTATTAGATTCTGTTCACCCACTTTCTCGTGGTTCGGCGTTGATATGGACTTAGCAAAAAAAAAAAAAAAAAAAAAAATCAAAATTCACGAATATCTCTGTTACCTTACCTTAGCGGGCGCGGTAAAAATGTACAAAACATAAATGATCACAAATTTAATTCTATATAAGTTTAGTCACATAGTATTTATCGATAGGACCACTAATAACATAAATAAAAAAGGAGAAGAGTAGTGGAGAAACAGGCAGCGATGGAGATGACTCACAACCCGACCCGGGAAGCTGGAAACGGGAAACGAAGATGATGATGATGATGATAATGATGATGATGATGATGATGATAAGTTTAGTTATGTAGTATTTATCGATAGGACCACTAACAACATAAATATTTGATAATTAAATTTTAGGCCTTCCCCAAAACTACCATTCCACTGAGCGTGAATAACATTATTCGTAGCCTAGATTGTAGTGCACCATTCCCCGACTTTGCATACAGATTTTCATTAAATTCTCTTCAGCTATTTTCTCGTGATGCCAGTACATACATACATACATACATACATACATACATACATACATACATACATACATACATACATACATACATACAGACAGACAGACAGACAGACAGACAGATATAAATGACGCAAAAGTTAAAAAAAAAAGTGCATTTCCTTATTACTGTGGACACGACCGATACAGAACTACCATTCTTTTTAAATTCTGAGCAATGTGCAGACAAAACTCTTACTATATAATATAGACTTAATCTAGGATGACCCAATTAAAACACACACACACACACACACACACACACACACACACACACACACACACACACACACACACACACACACACACACACACACACACACACACTGAAGTACTTAACACACATCACTCGACAAGACTGTAACATACAAAAGGCAAAGTAGCACCAACTCGACACCAAACTGTTCGCGGAGATTAAGTTCTGATGATGATAATGATGATGCTTGTTCTTTAAAAAGGCGTAACATCTATGTCATCGGCCCCTAATGATACAAAATGTAATGGCATTTTTAAAGCCCAAAACTCATCTACTGACCAGAATTCAAAACGTGATGATGAATGAATAGACGAATATGAATTTAAAATAATCGGCGGATCCAACTCGCAATATTAAAAAAGTTAAAATAATCCTAAAATTAATCAACTGACCAGAATTAAAAAAAAAGAGATGATGAACAATGATTATGAACTTAAAACAATCAGTGGATTCGACCCACAATGCCCAACCTTCCCAGAAACTCTCTTAAAACAATGGTATATACTGACCAAGGATCTGCTTCCAAAGCAAATCCTGAATCGATGATGCCCGTTGTTTAAACGAGTCCAAAATCCAAGTCAACGGCCCCTCATCACGCGACTTATCGCTAGGAAAGTAAGAACCATGGTATTTATCATGTAGCGGTACTAATCATGAGTAACGTACACTTATAGTGTTCCACACATTGTGGCACTACTCACGGGTAATGTAATGTAATACACACAGGTAACGCAGACCTATGGTGTTTCTCACATTACGGCGTCACTCAGAGGCAATGCAAACTCATGTGTTCCTCACATATAGATGTATTAATCACAGGAACTCGTACTATCCCGTGATGTTCCTCACATAGTGGGTACGAATCACAGGCAACGCAGAATCACGGTGTGAATAACATCACGTGTAATTCAAAATTTAATTTACTGTACTTCTTTGCTGTAGGCTACGTCTCTTTTGATAGGAAAGTCTAACTCTGCTCTAAGTCTAGACGCTACCTTCTCCAAAGTCGACTTTGGCTGAAGTAGACTTTGCGCAGCCGAGATTTTATGAACTGTATTTGAGGTTGACGAAGATAATTTTTGTAATAATAATAGAAAAAGAGAATAGCGGCTTCCGCCAAGCGTTTTTTAGTTACTTCTGATCAGGCGTCGCGTATCGTTGTTTTTTGTGTTTTTTGTGGATTTTTTGTGCTCAAAGGTGGAAGACAAGAAAAAGATTTTCAACTTGTAAAAACTTGACAAATTGAGAACTTTTAACGGCAGTCAGTACAGATACTCTTCTAATTATTCTGATGACTGTTGATTGGCTTACACTTCGCAAATCAGCAGAAACTAGCTGAAAATTGCCTATAACAAAAAAATATTTTAGGCCTATAATTACAACATTGCGCTTATTCATTTAGCATAACCTCAGTCAGTTACTTGTAAAAGCATTACAATAAATAATACATCTTAAAGCAATTGTCAGTTGTATCGTTGGAGGAATAGGTATCTGTCATTAGTACAACTTCGAACAACGCGAAGATGTCTAATACAGTTTGTTTACCGAGTCTATGCCTAATTTTGAGTAGGCTTTTCCTGTAGAGCTTAATCGGGTTTTGAGCATCCCGTATAACTCGACGAGAAGTATATGTGGCTTGGATAACCTCTAAGACGTCTTCAAGATCTTCCACAAACTGGATTATCTTTAGAATGTCCGCCATTGTATTATTCTCTGCAGTCGAGTTCGTGAAGTCGAAGTAAGGGCCACTGGCGACTTTGAAGAATAGTCTAAACCGAAGTCTACTTTCCGCTAAGTCTCGACTCTGACAAGGAAAATGGTGACTTTAGTGGGTACAAAGTCGACTTTGCTTCAAAGTCTTGTTTTTGAATACGACTCTTAATACTCAACCGAGTCTTCAGGGATTCGATCACGCCACTTACAGCAATAAACAGCCACTAACTTTTGTAATGATAGAGGATATTTGCACTAATATGAAGAATAAGACGTAGCCTACAGCAAAGAAGTACAGTAAATTCAATTTTGAGTTACACGTGATGTCATTCACTGATAATCTCCTATAGTCTGTCAAATGGGAAGCGTTTTCGTCTTGAGATTCTACTCGGAACTGTCCAACCAAGGAGCTGCTATGTTGTCACGTTACTCCACCAGCTCAACGCGTTGCACTCCGTAGAATATTTTACTGCGTTTAGTATCTCCTGTACCTGGTCAAAATAGTTTTACTTCATAAAAGCGATGGTAACATATACAGCTTCCTATCTGAAACGAACGGCAGAGTCTAAGGCTTATACCTAGATAGATGCGTATCCTCTCTAGTCGGAGTTCGGCGAGATTACGATTTTGCCCCGAATATCATACAAACAACCCATCTGCCCTGTCTAATAATTTATTAATCCTGACTGCTACGAAGCTTAATACGGAACTTCTTAGTATTTGTTATTTTCTTTAACTATTCCGGTTTTTTTTTTCTTTTTTCAATTCACTAGTTCAACATTGTTTACACCTGATAAATTACGATAGCTGCCTCGGTTGGTCAGTAGTCGAGTGTCCGATCATGTTGCCAAGCTCATGGGTTTGATCTCGGCTGAGGTACTAATTTTTGGAGGACGGACAAGAATCTTGGCACCCCATATTATTGTTGCTCATGGCGAACTCAATGTCATCCGACAAAATTAAATGAACTCAGCCATACTATCTGTTCCAGTAGACTTCTGATTTCGTTATGGCGCCACTGCAGAAGACCTGCAGCATGGTAATTGAAACCATACGATTATTATTCTTATTATTATTATTTCATTAGTTGTATTATTTTTTCAAGCTGCTTTACGACGCACCAACACAGATAGGCCTTATGGCGACGATGGGAGGGGAAAGGGCTAGGACTGGGAAGGAAGCGGTCATGGCCTTAATTAAGGTACAGTCCCAGTATTTGCTTGGTGTGAAAATGGGGAAACCACGAAAAAACATTTTCAGAGCTGCCGAGAGTGGGGTTCGAACTCACTATCTCCCGGATGCAAGCTCACAGCTGCGCGACCCTAACCGCACAGCCAACTCGCCCGGTAATTTTATTATTATAAATTGTAATTTCAACATGGTGAAGTGGGATTTATTTTTTTATTTATCGTGTGGGTTTCAGTGTCAGAAGTGCCCGAGGACATGTTCGGCTCGCCTGGTGCAGGTCTATTTGACACCTATGGGCGACCTACTGTACCTGCGCGTCTGGATGTGGGATGAGGTAAGGAGAGGTTGAAACCCGGTGTCGGCAGATAGCAGACTCCTGTAGAATAAAATCAAGGGGCCTGCTCAAGGCTTAACGTCCCCATCCGACGGACGAACCACCATACGTTTTCTTGAAAATCAGCCATGTGTGGATATAATGTAGAACAGATCAGAAATCACCTCGCACAGTGCAAGTAACTCTCTCGATTGCACAACGTACTAAATACGGGAAACACATCATGGCCATATGATAGTCTCTCGGTATTTATTCTTTGCTACTCATTTGACGAGCCCAGATCCATTTCTAGTGAAACAGTGTTTACAATGGACTAGAAGAAAGTTGTTACCTTCATTGACCTGCTTCAGTCTCACCCTTGGCTTCACAATATGAAAGTGACGAATGTATGAGCAATATTAGTAATCCCATTCTTTATGCAGCCAGTCCCTGTTGCGAATGGTGTGGAAGTGTTCCTCATAGCGTCAGGTAGTGAATGTGTCGGTACGCTTGGCAGACAGACACAAAATAGCAACGTCTCGTTCAGTGGGGGGGGGGGGGGGGAAACTACCACACTCATCATTTCCCTGGTACGCCCTCTTAGTGATGTAACTTACCTGTGGCGGCCGATGATGGAGCTATTGAGCATCCAATCAACCTTCCAGCTAAGGATTCAACATACAATTCAGTGTTCTCCCTAGAACCTTTTTAATGGACGCACTGTCCTGCCGATTTTACAGACCGCCAGGCTAACATAACCTAGACATGTCCTAGTTACATAATACCATTACATAGTTGAGTGATTGCGTGCTCCAAATTAAAATGCAAATACTTTAAAAATGTTTATTTAACTGATAAATCTTCATAATCGCCAGCATAATTGCATCAATTACATCGGAGTTTAAATGTTTAGTGTCACAATCACGTAGTGCCATGCGCGAGCGGTGTCTGGACTAGCGCAAAATCGCATGCGAGCATCAGATTCCGCGGGACGTAACAAACCCGTATGGCACTCCACAGCAACCAAGGGGTAAGACCCGGTGTCACTAGATTAAGAACGAGCAGCAGAAAAACTAGAAGTTCAAAATACTCTGTTATGTTTTGTTCGTGATAATAACACTAAAATAGTCCAATTTTGCAGTTCATGTTTACCTGTCTGATGTTATTGTTAATGCCCTGAGGAGAATCAATTGAAATTTCATTTTTTTAAGTAGTATTCCCCACCCGGCTACTCATTCCTGCAACCCGGCTGACGAAAATTTCTGGGAAGAACACTACACATACATACATCACACAGACACAGATACTGTGTGACGCTTGAAATTCCAAAGGGCTACAACTGGGACGGTAGCGATTCTGGTTTTAACTCATTGCTGTGATTTTCATGCTGTATACAAATGGAAAGTCTCGGAAATTCATCTTCAGCTCAATCGCCAATGAGATTCGAACCCACAATCTTCCGCTTGCAGCCAACTGTTAAATATCTAGGCTAGATGTTTTTATTGTCACTTGTTTGTCGTGTTTGAAGTAGTTGCTTTTTCTGCTGCTTCTGATACGAATAAAAATCCACAAGTTGTTCCTTCCATCAAGGGAAGTACTGTAAATATTTCAATATCAATAATCACATTGATAGAAATGTTTAGAGAGTAAATTGACTAAATATATTTTGAAGACGAATTTAGAACTCTTGAGCAGAAAACAAATGTAAAATACGAACCATATACTGTATTGCATTATATATAGGTAAGATTATCTTTAAAATTCACGTGCCAATGATTGACGATCTTTTTAGTGTAATCTTTCAGACTGCATAGAGAAGAGGAATTATTACAGCGCATGTCTAAAGATACGTGATTTTTATGCAAAAGTACAATTCGAGAGGTTTACCGATTTTCCAATATATTTCCTAATCTTCCACTGAACACTCCCTGTTGTCAGAGTGTATCCTGGTCTGAAAAGTAGAAACGGTTACGTAACTATCCTGGGAGAAGGCTAGAGGTCATATAAAGACCGCACAAGATCACCATATCAGAGCAAACCGAATATCAACCGAGAAACGCTTACAGTTCGTGCAGACGGAAGCTTACATTCGAGAGACTGTGCGTTCCACACTTAACATCGGTAGTCCTGAACATAGCTTCCCTGATTACCTATTTTCAGACCAGGCATATGCTGGTCCTGCAGCTCAAAGACCAGCTCCTACTTTCCTACTCCTATCCCATAGTCGCCGAATACCAACATGAGTTAGAGCGTTGTTAAGCTCGGAGCAGAAGTAAGTGATAGTATACCACTAATACCAGGACCAGTATTGCACAAGCTCCCTTCGACCACTGATTGTACGTATAATAATGTTATGAAAAGGCTGCCTTCTCATAAAGCAGGAAGTTATTCAACTTGTCTCTCTCTCCCTCTCCCTTCTCTCGCATCACAGCCAGGGTGTCTTGCACATGCTGAAGAATGGCGGTTGACGTGGCGTGCGAGGCTGCCACCGCTTGGCGGTGGATGCGCCGACCCTCGCGTGCTGACGTCACTCGGGCTGCGCCTGAACCCCTCGCACATGCCACATGTCCCTGCGCCAACCATCTTCGCCACAGGCGCTGCACCGTGGACACATCCCTATGGGTATCGGCTGCGATTTGACGAAGCGACCAACCTGCCCTTCTCAGCCCGATCACCATACCCCTCGTAAAGTCGTCTGTCTGCTGGAAATGCCTCCGCTGACGGCGGCCTGGCATTCTTAGCTATACACGTGTCCTGTGGCACACGACAACACGTTCTACAATGACTGTCGGCTGAGAAATCACGGTACGAAGTGGGCCATTCGCCAACGCCGTGTCCCATTTATCGTTCGCTACGTGCGCAGCACAGCGGCGCATTTCACATCATGAGCATACCTCAGTGACGTCAGTCTACCCTGCAATTGGCATAAAGTTCTGACCACTCCTTCTTGGCGTTGCATTTGCTCTGTCAGTCAGTGTATTTGAGCACTTTCAAATACCACCGGACTGAGCCAGGATCGAACCTGCCAAGTTGGGGTTAGAAGGCCAGCGCCTTAACCGTCTGAGCCACTCAGCCCGGCCTTAATCTAGAAAACAGGCTCACGCTGTATAAGACATCCCTTCGACCAACTGTAGAGTAGGCCTATGCCAGTGCGGTCTGGGGAATGGTAGCCAAAACCCACCTGGATAAGTGGGCTTCGAACCCACTATCTCTCGAATACTGGATACTGGCCGTACTTAAGCGATTGCAGCTATTGAGCTCGGTGTCGGAATTAGTATTGCTCACTCTTTAAAATGGCATGTATCCTAAACCCTAACTCTGGACAGGTGGACTCTAAACGTGAAGTTTGGTTGAAATATGCCCAGTAGTTTTTCCATTTATAAGAAATAAAACCAACAGGCAGACACTAAAGCTAAACAATCTGTAGATGGTCATTTTTATGCCTGAACGGATTACTATAACATTTTACCTAAATAATCAATGTACAGGCACACGGTTGTTACGATTTTATTTATAAAGATGATCTATGGATTTAGGATTGGTTCCTTCTTTTGCTAAAACAGGCAATTACAAACCAAACATGCTATTTTAGTCTTTTTATAATTTTAACTGCTGGTTTCTTTCTAATTAATCCCGTTAAATTGATCCTTGAGGCACATAACTATCCATAGGGCTTATTCTGAATGAATGTTTGACTATTTACTAGCAATATGCCTGCAGAACGACGCAGAAACCTTCCTTCTATACATGTAGTACACACAAGCTGTCAAGTATTTCATTACGATAAATTGCGTCAAGAGTTTTAGAAAAGTCCATAGATAAGAGCATTACCTGGAATTTTGTGTTAGGAAATAAACTAGCAGCAATTCAGTTCTTTTGTCTCTTTTGGGAAGCAAATGGAATTGGGTGAATATTTATTTTCTCTATTTAATCTGTTACTGTTGTTTAATGGATGCAATATTTTTTCATCTGTTCCTTGGCACAGGCCAGAGTAAAATGTAGCTTCCACCAAAGTCCCATTCTCATTTATAACCGTGACAGTTTGGAGGCCGCTGAGGTATGGGTGGTGCTGAGTAATGACTTTCGGGGCCCTTCTAGTGTGTCTGGATATTATGAAAGATGCTACTCAAAGGGCAAGTCGTCCTGCAACAGCACTTTCTGGCCCATTAAGGAAAGCAATGACAAATTAACTCATTCTTAATCATGATTTATACGCCCCATCATGGCGCTGCCAACAGTCTTTGCTGTTTTCCTATAACTGCATAACGTTTGTTGATGTATTTGAAGACCCAATCAACCTCCGCGATGAAGACTTAATAAACATAGCCTACATACAGTAAATCTATATTATTTATATACTTCTCTATTACTTGACATACAGGGTGGCGCACGAAATGTCATACATCGGAAATGTTTTATAACATATGTAAACCTGGGCTCACAACTATGTCCTTTCGTGAACAGAAACCTTATTTCATGCGCGATCCGACAGGCAGCACCACATCTCGCGCATGCGTACCGGCTGCCAGTTATACAGCATGGCGGACAAAGGGAGATTGACTCGTGAACAGAAGGCGAAGATAGTGTTGTTTTATGTTGAAACAAGAGCGTAGCTCGGAGCCAGGAAAGGTTTCGTGTTCATTTCCGTACTCGGTGGGCTCCTTGCCTGCAGACGGTATACAGATTTGCCAATCAATGTGAAAAAGAAGGCAACGTACTGGAGAGAAAACGGCCCCGCCTCAAGCCGGTCCGCTCGCCGGAGAAGAATGTTGCTGCTGTGAGAGCGGCTGTGGCTCGGAGCCCCTCCAAATCCACCAGAACTGCATTGTTCAGCTGGGCATCTCTCGTCGGTCAATTCAGAGAATACTGCAGTCTGACCTTGACGTGTTTCCATACAAAATGACAAATGTTTTTGACTTCCTGAATGGACATTTCGGGGCCCCTGTGATGTCTCATCGATATGCCGAGCGTTTTCAGAGCGGCTCAATCTGGCCACCGCATAGCCCCGATCTCAATCCCTGCGACTTCTTCCTGTGGGGATATTTGAAGGAGACAATCTACCGCCATAAACCAGAAAATGTACAGCAATTGCAAGCGGCCATTGTGACTTTGTTCCGAGGGATGAGTGAGGACTTGTGTCGTAGAGTGATCGCGAACATGCAGGTTCGTCTCGAAGCTGTTGTAACACCGAGAAGGTGGACATATTGAACATGTCCTGCACACGGACTAACCATGCACATGTCAGTGAATGTTGTAACGCCATTTTGTATTCAATATGTTGTATATTACATTTTCTATAAACAATTTCCAGTGTATGACATTTCGTGCGCCACCCTGTACAAACGGAAAGTTCGAAACAGTTTACAATTATTTAAATCGTTTAAATCAAATGTCTTACGTGCATCATCAGCAGCAGCAGAAGAAGAAGAAGATTAAAGACCAAAAATTTTACCAGCTCTTTTATTTAGAATAGACATGTCTAAAAATGGACCTTCTAACATATCACAGCAGACATTATTCCACTCGCGGGAAACTACGACACTGAAGAAGGTTCTGCAGGCCGAGGAGCATCAGTGTCTAGCTAGAACGTGCAGCAACATTTTCAGTTCTTTAGTACTCTAATTATCTTTTCTCTTGTACGGACACACGCTGTTTGCGCCATTGTTATTCCACTGAACATATAGTTCCACGAATACATGTCGTGCACGAAAAATGTACTAAATCAGGGGTTCTGAGCACCATCCACATGTAGTAGGCCTATTAAATGTACGAGCAACATTCTTTAGCTTAATGAGATCTTTGAGCTATATTTACTCAGAATTTCAGTGATATCCAGGGAGAAGTCACTTGTACCTACACGTGAACAGTTCTGCAGGCCTGAATTATTTAATCGTGGCTGTGCTTTATTCTAGAGATAAACAGTTAATTCAGAAACGACACACCTATTGTCTTTTTTTATGGTTTTGAGTAGGACTTGATTCGTATATAGAATATATATATACATTAGTATATTATAAATACCGGGCGAGTTGGCCGTACGGTTAGGGGCACGCAGCTGTGAGCTTGCATCCGGGAGATCGTGGGTTCGAGCCCCACTGCCGGCAGCTCTGAAGAAGGTTTTCCGTGGTTTCCCATTTTCACGCCAGGCAAGTGCTGGGGGTGTATCTTAATTAAGGACACAGCTGCTTCCTTTCCACTCCTAGGCGTTTCCTATCCTGTCGGCCCATAAGACCTATCTGTACCGGTGCGACGTAAAACTAATTATTAAAAAGAAAGAAAAATATACAGTATATACACATCATATAGTTGAGAAATGACTTATACGCAATGTTTCTCTCTCTGCGAAACAGAGTCTCAATTCAGAAATAATATCTGTGTTTATTCTGGAATACAGGAATATTGTTTAATGCGTTTGGCTGCCCTTAGTTTGAATCAGCTGTTTTCCTTGATTTATCAGTGACCGAGCTCGATAGCTGCAGTCGCTTAAGTGCGGTCAGTATCCAATATTCGGGAGATAGTAGGTTCGAACCGCACTGTCGGCAGCCCTTCCCTGCCCCGTCGTCGCCATAAGACCTATCTGTGTCGGTGCAACGTAAAGCAACTAGCAAAAAAAAAAAAAAAAATCAGTGATTTGATCGGTAGTACCTTTAGTCTCGCGAAAAATACAGACTCTCCTTATCTACCATTATAAAACCCTACTTTGATGACCACTGCAAAGAAGTGAAACCTTGTGAAGCTTGAGCACTTCACCATGACTGAAATGTTTAATATCTACAAAATAGTACCATCAAAGAAAAGCTTAAGGAGTGCTAAGGAATTACAGAATCTTCCATTACGAGATATTCCTGCCCCACAACCAATGCAGTGTTTCTGATACTGTTGAAAATTTTGAAGATATTATTAAGGGAAATACATTTGTTCACTGTATTTTACCCATACTGTTTATTTTGAAAAATAAACATCACATTAATTCAAACAAATTAGATGCATTATTTCATTTGTACTCAGACAATTTTAACAGACTCCCAAAACTCTTTGAAATTGTCGTTTACTGAAGAAACGATATATACGAATATTTTATTACAATTATACAATTACTAAGACAGTAGGCAGCATAATGCGGAAACCTTCAATTTAAAATATAAATTCTTAGAACCAAAGAGAGTGGAATAAAGTGTTTTTATTCATTTTTCGTAACAGCTATGAAATGTCACTTACGTCGTTTCAGAAATGACCGATTCAAATGAGGAAGCTTTCTTATACAGGTTAGTAGTTCTTAACACACACTCGAGAGAAACATTCCACAGTGTAGGAAACTTTTGGTATGCATGCAAATGTATTCAAGGAGTCAAAGGACATTACGACCTTGTTCTTCAGCCCCATAATAACAAGGGAGAAAAGGTATGACCTGTTGAACACTTGACCATGTAGTCGCCATCTGACTGGTCAACCCTAATGGGTTGTACTGCAACGGGGTTGTTTGTATTGTTTTACTTCCTATTCATAGAATATTGTGTTGTGCAGAAAATGGTGGGGGTGATTATTCTAACTAGGCAGCCAACCACTCTTAAACACTAATCAGAGGAATACTTGGCCCGGTTGTGTGGCTCAGACGGTTAAGGCGCTGGCTTTGTGAGCCCAGGTTGTCAGGTTCGATCCTGACTCAATTCGGTGGTATTCAAATGTGCTAAAATACGTCAGCCTCGTGTCGATAGATTTACTGGCACGTAAAAGAACTCCCGCGGGACAAAATTCCGACACCTTGACGTCTCCCCCTGGCGCTACAGTACTATTGGGCTTTGGCCTACGAATGACCGCTGCTCAGTCCGAAGGCCTGCAGATTACGAGGTGAAGCGTGGGCAGTGCGACGAATCATTTCTAGACCTGGACCACAACCTCAATGTCAAGCAGTTCCTCAGTTGTTGCTGAGTCGACCTCGTTAACCTCTTCTAACTGAACAGAAGCAACAGATCAAGTGTTCAAACCAGGTAAAAATCCCTGGCCTGGCCGGGAATCTAACTCGGAGCCTCCGAACAAGAGACAGGTCCACTACCTGTTTACTGCAGAACCAGCACAACAACAACAACAACAACAACAACAACAACAACAACAACAACAATCGGGCTGACTGGCTCAGGCACTGAACTTCTGACCCTAACTTGGCAGGTTCGATCCTGGCTTAGTCCGGTGGTATTTGAAGGTGCTGAAATACGTCAGCCCCGTGTCAGTAGATTTACTGGTACGTAAAAGAACTCCTGCGAGACTAAATCCCGGCACCTCGGTGTATCCGAAAACCGTAAAAGTAGTTAGTAGGACGTAAAGCAAATAACGTAATAATAATAATAATAATAATAATAATAATAATAATAATAATAATAAAAGTGGGAAATCATCCCTCACACTTTAGATTTTTGGGTACTAAGGGTTAAACTACGTGATCGATAAAATCAAGCACATGATTAACTTTAAACTCCCGGTGGATGAATGGTAAAAGAGTATCATCCTCTCTTTCTTCTTGTTCTTTTCCTCTTTCTTCTTATTCTTCTTCTTCTTGTACCATATCCTAATTGAATGTCGCCTGTCATCAGGGCAATCTGGTTCTTGTTCTCAGCATCTCAGAAAAGAGTGGGGAGTACTGAACCCACACCATTCTGGTAAAATCCGTAAGCTAGATATTCTCCTTCTTCCCCTAATTATCTTTCCTTCAATTTTACCTTTTTAGGTAGCTGATGGAATCTGTATTTATCATTTCGAATGATATGGCTAAAGGACTCAAGTTTCTTCTTTTTGATGTTGGCATTACATCTAGCTCTTTCTTCAGGCATCGGAGTACTTGAGTGTTACGTATTTTGTCAACCCATAATATTCTGAGCAGGCGTCGGGAGCACCACAACTGAGAGGTGGTGTTCTCTGTTAGGGTCCAAGTCTCGGGACCATAAAGTAAGACAGAAAATACATAACACCGAAGTAAACGGAGACGGAGATTGATCTTAAGAGACCCTGTAACAGAGAAGTTTGCTCATTCTCTTGAATGCAGTGCTTGCCTGCTCAATCCGGGACCTAATTTCAACACCATTGTTCCAGCTGCGATGTACAGTAGTACGCTGCCGAGATACTTAAAGCGTTGGACTTGCACCAGTGATGTGCTAGCTACTGTCAAGTTAACAGACTGAATGCCATGTTTGCATATGACCATTACTGTCATATTTTTACTGTTTAAACCCAGACCTGCTGCAGCACTCGTTCCAACCAGAACAGTATCACCTGCATATCGCATATTGTTGATTGTGATCCCATTAATAGCGATGCCCTCCTGTTTTCCTTCTAGTACTTCAGAAAATACCCTTTCACAGTAAATATTGAAGAAGACTAGAGACGGAACATAGCTTTGCCCCACTCCTCCCTTTATTTCAATAGCACAGGTATTTGTGCTGTCAACCTTAAATGATGCGGTCTTATTCCAATACAGTGGCAATAATTCGGATATCTCTACCGTATCACTCTATTTATAAACAAAAGTTCCAGTTAGTCCTCTTACAGAACAAATCTTAGCGCAGTTCCGCAGGTAGGTAAATTCGTTTTTGCAGCACTCAATTATCTTTCAAAGAGCTGAACACTGAAGGGAGTATTTTAAAATTTCTATGAGCGATCGTAAAACAGATTTACACCGCTATTGCGGATCTCTAATAAAAGTGAGGCAGTGCTACATCTCTCCACGCCAAAATATAAATCTCTGTCTTCGTTATCAGCGCGTCACTGCTGGAGTTTTATGGTTAATACACCAGCTTCGAGGGCGCACAGACTCATCCATAACACATTACCGTAAGATTTTTCATAGCTGCGTTTGAAAACGTACATCCCTATGCTACAATGGTATTACAGAATCTTAGAAGATTCTTAGCTGAGTACTGCTTTAACCTCTTCGAAAACAATCACAATATTATAACTGGATATACACAATAGACAAAACAGACAAAGAACCACTAACTATTTACGATTTTTGGAGACGCCGAGGTGCTGGAATGTAGTCTCGCGGGATATATTTTGCGAGCCGGTAAATGTTAAGGACAGAGGGCTTACATATTTGAACAATTCAAATATCACCGGACTGACAAGGAAATGGCCTCCCCCCAATTTTGTTCAACTGTGTTTTAGAGACAGTTATCTCATCAGGGAACGGCGAAAAGAAATGAGCAAGTTCACCTTTCCAAATGGAATTAGATTAGGTCACAAGAGAACTGGGCTTAAATTTGAATGCCTCGCATTTGCAAGTGACATAGTCTTTTTTGCAGAGAATTTGTAAATTGCAACTAAGCAGATAGAAGTCCTCAAAGAAACAGCAGACAAAACAGGATTGCAAATATCTTTTGAGAAGACGGAACACAAATAGCACTGACCCAACCTGGACAATGAGGATCAAGTACGGCGACATCAAATGAGCTACAAGATTAAGTACCTAGGAGAGATTTCAACTCCAAACATGAATGAAAAAGCAGCATTTCAAGAACGTGTAAGAAAGATGGAAACTGCATTTAGATTATGTCAAAATAGCTACAAATCTAAGTCACTCTCCTACCAGGCCATATTCAAGCAGTACAGCACGCTAGTCAAACCTGAATGTTTATACGCAGCTGAGACAATAGCCACGAAGGGACTCTCAAATTTGGAAAAGAAAGAAAGGAGGTTCTTTAGAAAGGTTCTTGGACCCAGAAAATCATCAGGCAAGTTTACGTTTCGCATGAGACCAAACCAAGAACTATACCAACAATTTGAAAACATCACCACAGGAAGACATAAGTCCCATGGGTAAAACAAGTCCACCGAGATTTAGAAAAATGTGGGATCACGGCAGAAGATATAACAAACAAAAAAATCTTCAGGCAGAGAGTTGCGGAGGTGAAGGACCTAGCTGATGAGAAAACGAGGAAGAATAGAGTATTCTCGGCAGAAGACCGAGCACGAGCAAGCGAACGGATGAAGGAATACTGGCGAAAGAGGAAGGAGAAAGAACTTGATAAAGCAATGGAAGTTGTGTAATCGCAGTCCATAGATGGCTGAAAGGAAAAGAAGAATAGGATGGCCACAGTGTTTCGCAGAACACGACCTGTATAAGGAAAAGGCCATTTCAATGTAAGCCAAACTCAGACATTACAACACGTTGATTAAATCCGAATATCTCTATGGAAGTGAAAGGAAAGGCTGGTCTGAGAGAAGCTGAGAAATTTGAGAGGAAGATTCTTTGGAAGATAATAGGCCTAAAGATCGTGGTTGGACAATACTGGTTGCGCGGACGAGAAGAACTATATTAGAAAACCGAACGACTGATGCAATCCATTGAGAAGCGACGACTCAAGTTCAATGGCCACCTATTTAGAATGCAAGACAAGCGGTTGACTAAGAACATTTGTACCGGTTCCATACTCGATAGTAGACCTAAAACATGTGGTAAGTGGTTCATGGATGTCAGGAAAGATCTGAAAAATTGGACTAAATCGCGAAGATATTGTTAACAGAACCAAGTACCAACATCAAATCAATAACTTCAAGGGCTTTCGTGAAGAAGAACAGCGGGTGGACAGCAGAAAGGGGGTACGTGAACGAATCATATCCATGAAATGTCATTATAATTTTTGTCCTAAATGGAAGATAATTGCTTTTAAGAAAATTAAGAGTAAAATTAGCGGGAAATTAATAAATACGATTATTATTATAGAAATATATGCATACATACTGTGCTACATTACGACTATGAATTCTACTATGACACAGCGCTTCAGTAGGGTTATGTCATGTAACCCTTTTGTGTGTGAAGTCTTTGCTCACTTAACTTCTTTGAACATTTTGAACTTCTTTGCTTGATGGTCGATGTTACTTGGTGGGGAGAGTTGTTGACTTGTGCTCATAACTCATTATTTAATATAATTATTGGTCCAAGGATCATGCTATTTTTCTTTCAACAAAAATTATTTTTGTGTTATTTACGATATTCATTCCACCTCCGTTTCCCCATCTGAACTTCCCGCGCTAGTCATTATGGACAAAGATATTGAGAATTCACGGACACAGCACTTCCATTAATCGCTGCTAGCCCAGGACCTCAGGAAAGAAACAAGACGGTACGATGAAGCGGAATGCCACAGAAATATTCGCGTAATAGTCGCCGTAGTTACGTACCTATATTTCTCTACTAATAATGGTATTTATTAATTTAACACTAATTTTACTATTGATTTGTGTGAAAACAATTACTATCCTCCACTTAGGACTAAATTCCAATGCAATGAACTGGACTACAAAAAAAACAAAAAATGTGTAAATGTTGCTTATTGTGGTCTCTAATGGCCGTAAACGTCTAAATAATAATAATAATAATAATAATAATAATAATAATAATTGTTAGGGGATACCGTGGTTTACAGAGGTGAAAGATGGTGCGGGCTTGAATGGGTGGATAGAGAAGAGTCAGACGATTAACTTAAAACTTTAAAATTTATTTTTCTTCCTGATAACTTTTGTTTCTTTTAAACTTTAAACTTTACAGTTTGCAAAGCAAATAACACATCAGGTACAAAATCTAGCTCGTGATTTTGGGTAACAATATTAGATAAATCAGAATAATCAACTAATAACCAATTAACAACCTGAGCTTGAATCTCCCTAATTACAAATTTTACATGAGCGCTACTGCTCCTTTCAACCAACCGTCAAGGAGACGGATCTCCCAATTTTTACATCAGTGGAAGAGCTTCTTTACTCTACAAATTTACACTTTCCAGGCCTATCAAAGGCACAACCTACATTTAACAAAATTAAACAGTATCCACTGTCTTAACTGCTCAACAGTCGATTTGCCTTTAAAATGAAATTAATAAGATGGACTGTAACAGGGGTAACAAGTACGCATACTACGTGGCCTTTGGTAAAAACAAAAGGTTAACGTTACTGGCCGAAAATCAATAGGTTAGGAGACGAACACTTGCCCTCCTTGAAATTAATATGAAATACTTAAAACCCTACTTGGGCTTGTGGCCCGACGTTAAGAGGCTAACCCTATACTAAGGAGGTGACTAGATGGAGAGAAAGTCTACAAAATTAAGATATAAATTTAAAGGTTACAAAATCATAGTCACCTCAATATCAAGAGGGTACCTCACTCTTTATTCCCTACGTTCGAGTAAGTTCGTTAGGCTTGTTTGAGAATTTAGGGTACATTAAGAAATAAAAGTTACATTGCGAAGGAATTATGAAATCTTCCCCTCGAGCTAGCTTTCAAAGACTATTAGGTTGTTTAGCAGAATCTGCCATTACCTTGAGCTGGTGGATCTCCCGCAGACGGATGAGGGAGCCCTTTCCTCCTATCTCCGACGAACACTCTCTAGACTGGAGTGATCACAAAAGACAACATGGCCCGAAATGTGCCAGCTTTTATAGCGGAGAGGTTTTTTTTTTTTTTTTTTGCTAGTTGCTTTACGTCGCACCGACAGATAGGTCTTATGGCGACGATGGGACAGGGAAGGGCTAACAGTGGGAACGAAGCGGCCGTGGCTTTAATTAAGGTACAGCCCCAGCATTTACCTGGTGTGAAAATGGGAAACCACGGAAAACTATTTTCAGGGCTGCCGACAGTGGGGTTCGAACCTACTATCTCCCGAATACTGGACACTGGCCGCACTTAAGCGACTGCAGCTATCGAGCTCGGTATATAGCGGAGAGGAAGGTTCCAGATTTCTCTGGATCAAAACCTGACACACCCACAATTTTCATTGGACGATCAAATAAAT
The DNA here is from genome assembly GCF_040414725.1 of Anabrus simplex. Taxonomy (NCBI): domain Eukaryota; kingdom Metazoa; phylum Arthropoda; class Insecta; order Orthoptera; family Tettigoniidae; genus Anabrus; species Anabrus simplex. The sequence goes on from NC_090269.1 coordinate 52,979,629, forward strand.
ATCAAAAACCGTGATTGGTTACTTAAATAAACGTACAAATTTTCTAACTGGCTAACAAATTAAGCTCGCGGGAAGAGATAGAAGTATTGATAACTTTAGAACACCAAAAACGAATTATAAACGATTCAGTTTCGGAAACCTTCACATACAAAATTACTTTGGAAATTAATAGTTCCTCTTCACCCCAGAGGGCGCAACATAAATTGATAGTAGCGACATTTGTCGAGGAATGTCAAAACTTCCTGTATCAAACAGTTTGACGATTCAGTTCTAGATGGCCTTATAAAAGAGGCTTGATTTAAATGCACGGGGCAGGTGTACCTCCGGTACAACAACAACAACAATAATAATAATAATAATAATAATAATAATAATAATAATAATAATAATAATAATAATAATAATAATAATAATAATAATCGGTTATATTGTCCATCTTTCTGAGAAGTAATATGCTTAAGGACTATTTTTGTTAATGAATTAATTAAGTTCTATCGTCGCCATAAGACCTCTCTGTGTCGGTGCGACGTAAAGCAAAAAAAATTAAGTTCTTGCTCGGAGGACAGAATGCCTCTTCGGATAATCAACCGAATCGAATAGTTGACAGTTGTTAATTAGCTGAAATGACGTGACGGGCGACGTTTCAGTATTCATACTCCATTCACAACTCCTACTTCACTCCTATGATGCTGGTTGAATAGTCACCAATGAGACAAAACATCAAATATCTGCGAAACATACCACCGAATAACTTAGACATAGTTTCAACGCCAGAAATCCAAATATTTTATCACTTCATTGAAAATATTTTAATAAATACAGCCTGGGCAAAATGGATAAATCTGTTTTGCGCAAATAACTGTTTTAATAATTTAAAATACTTGCACTTTGGTAAGAACAGATCATTCTGTGTGAGTTTGCAGGGGCAGTATGTTTTAAATTCCTGCATGCTTAATATATTTAATGCTTTAAACAAATATTAATAATGCTACTTGCTTTACGTCCCACTAACTACTTTTACGGTTTTTGGTGACGCCGAGGTGCCGGAATTTATCCCCGCAGGAGTTCTTTTACGTGCCAGTAAATCTACCGACACGAGGCTGACGTATTTGAGCACCTTCAAATACCACCGGACTGAGGCAGGATCGAAACTGCCATGTTGTGGTCAGAAGTTCAGTGCCTTAACCGTTTGAGCCACTCAGTCCAGCTTCTAAATGAAACTGACCAATATTTTAATCACATTTAATCACATGTTAATTACTTTTTACAATTTGCTTTACGTCGCACCGACACAGATAGGTCTTATGTCCGACTCGTTAGCTGAATGGTCAGCGTACTGACCTTCGGTTCAGAGGGTCCCGGGTTCGATTCCCGGCCGGGTCGGGGATTTTAACCTTCATAGGTTAATTCCAATGGCCCGGGGGCTGGGAGTTTGTGCTGTCCCCAACATCCCTGCAACTCACACACCACACATAGCACTATCCTCCAGCACAATAACACGCAGTTACCTACACATGGCAGATGCCGCCCACCCTCATCGGAGGGTCTGCCTTACAAGGGCTGCACTCGGCTAGAAATAGCCACACGAAATTATTATTAGATAGGTCTTATGGCGACGAAGGTATAGGAAAGGGCTGGGAGTGGGAAGGAAGCGACTGTGGCCTTAATTCAGGTACAGCCTCAGCAATTGTCTGCTGTGAAAATGGGAAACCATGAAAACTATTTTGAGGGCTGCCGACAGTGGGGTTCGAACCAACTATCTCCCAAGTACAAGCTCGCTGCTGCACGATACTAACCGCACGGCCAACTCGCTCGGTTAACCGCACTTTTAACTATACAAGTAATTTGGGCGAATTGTGCACGTGACTGAATTACCGACAGTCTTAAGTCTGCAAATGGGAAGAAAAATGTTGCTTCAGAGACGTATTTGTGAACACGAAACACGCTCGCTCAGGCAGTGAGGAAGCACTTTACGTATCAGAGTTCATGTAAACAGGAGGCTATTTACGTACGTTTTTTCTGCGGGGAGGGGGGGGGGTAGCTGAGGAGGCGATTTATCGTTTCCGACAAAGAGAACGCAACCTTGAAAATACCCAGTCCAATGAATCATTAGGCGCTGTAACCCTAACTGGATCACGATCTACAACCCCCGATAAGTTATTTATTCATCGGGACACTGACCGCGAAAGCTTCAGCTTCTTTTAACGGTGAGTTACCGAAAAACACCCGTCAGGGAAGGACAAGATCAGGCATACCTTCACCCCTGCATGATAGGAACTGTCGAGTGCACGAGGTGGTTCACGGCTTAGCTGAGAAAACGTCATCTAGACACATTGACAAAATCGATATCGAGAAGGGTTCAACTAATGGTTTCATAATTGACTCTGCCAACAGAATAGAACAAAGTGAACACCAGCCAACAGAAGTACATGAAGAGAAGTGTGTAAACTTTAATTTGACCCTGCCATATTATCAAGACAAGTATAAATTAACATCTATTGACATCATGGGTGGAATTATTGCTAGAGTGGCATTGCCCATACGGTTTGTCAATTTCTGAACGAAGTTTAGCCTGAGATACACCTTTGATTAATGAACTGTGTCTATACGTCCTATAGGGTTTCCTAAGTACCGCTAGGAGCCATTTATGTAGCAAATGTAGAATTCATTGACACCAGAGCCTGCAGACGAAATTTGAAGATAGTTAATATTGCAGTTTTAAAATAATTTCGATATTATTTAGAATTAAAACCCACTCTATTTCTAACACTATATGTGCAGAGAAAACAAGATCTGGCTAAGGATAGTCATGCAGGAAAAGAACACTGACTCAAGGAAGTGATACTTCGCTCGGAGTCCTCTGCGCGAGGGAACACGCCAATATTAGGAACTTCCAAGCGCACATCAAACAATTGCCCGTCGCAGAAGATAATTTTCTTTAGAAATTTGATGATCATATTGTGCAGGTGGTAGGATTCCAGGTATGATTTCTTCGGCCACCGGCTGTCCAGTTTCGCGTTTCGAGAATGTAGAAGGTTAAATATTTCTTTGCCCACCAATTTTGTGTGGTTGAGTGTACATACGGATGGGGTAAAATTTCAAAATATAGAGTAAAATATCGACTATTTTTAAAAACTAAAATGATGCAGAATAACGTAAATAACATCTGAAAGGCACTGAACACGAACCCACCAGAAAAGAATAATAATAATTTAAATGAGATACACAAAACAAGAGTTTAACATTTTGACATAAATGGCTGTGGGTCATCTGATAAACTGCATCATGAAATGCGATGTTACCTAGCAACCATGCAGGGTGTAATGTGAAGTACTGCTGGATGACTCTGAATGATAAGACACACAGAAGGCCTCATCTCATCACACTCTAAAGAAATGAGTTCACTCTCGGTAGTTTCATAAGCCCTGAGTGAGTTTCCTCCTATCGATCCACTGACTTGACACCAACACTTGTCGACTACTAATGTCATATAAATGTCTCTAGAAAACTATTAGTTAATTTCAAATACTGGACATTAATCTATGACTATTTGTTCTCAAAACGAAATTTGGCACCATTTTTATGCGAATCACTGCAGGTTGAGAGAAAAAGCCAAGGCCATTAAGACGAAAGGAAAGAGGAAGGAATATGCATAGAGCAGAAATTGCCTTCCATATATATATATACACATAAAATAACTTGTCCTGACTGACTGACTGACTGACTGACTGACTGACTAACTGATTCATCATCGCAGAGCCAAAACTACTGGACGTGAAGAAATGAAATTTTGGGGATTTTTTTAAAAATGAGTGTATCTATAACTCAAAACTGTTACAGTTTATAGATGTAACAATTGGTATTTAGAATCTCCTTTAAAAATAAAGAAACACGTACTTTTGTTTTCGGAAAATCCCAATAGGAAGGGTGTAAAAGGGTGAATAATGGGTTGAATGCCTTTAATGAGGCTACTTATATTTCAGAACCTGAAGATATTACAGACCTGAAAATTGGTATTTGGGATCTACTTTAAATGTAAAGAAACACGTATTTTTTCGTTTTTGGAAAATCCAAATATTGAGGGGTGAAAAGGAGGGTGAATTTTTTAAAATGAATGTGTCTACATCTTAAAACTTTAAAATTTACAGATGTAAAAATTGGTAGTTAGAATCTCCTCTAAAAATAAAGGAACACGTACTTTTTTGTTTCCTGTAAATCCAAATAGGAGGGGTGTAAAAGGGTGAAAAATGGGTTGAATGCCTTTAATGAGGATACATATATCTCAGAAACGGAAGATATTACAGAATTGAAAATTTGTATATGGCATCTCCTTTAAAAATAAAGAAACACGTATTTTTTTAGTTTTTGGAAAATCCTATTAATGGCGGTTAAACAGAAGTGACAAATTGGGGTGAATTTTTTGAAAGATTATCTTGGAAACGTAAAATGTTACAGACGTATAAAGTGGGTGTTTGGAATCTCCTGTAAATGTAAAGAAACATGGGTGATTTGTTTGTGGAAACTCCACTTAAGGGAACCCAAAAGGGGTGAAATTTTTAAATGAGAATTTTTACAGTATATCTAAAAAACTTAACATGTTACAGAAGTGAAAAATGGTATTTTTATCTCTATTAAACATAAAGAAACGTGTATTTTTAATTTTCGGAAATACCACTTGGGTGGAGGGGGGGGGGTGAAAGTGACTGAAAATGGTGTTTAATTCTTTTAATTAGGCTACTGATATCTTAAAAATGAAGATGTTACAGACGTGAAATTTGATATTTGCAATCTGCTTTAAAAGTAAAGAAACACGTATTCTCGGAAAATCCAATGAACCGGGGGGAGGAGGTGAAAGAATTGAATAATTAATTGACTTTAATTGTATGAGAATATATACATCTAATAAAAACTAAAGTTGTTACAGACGTGAAAATTCGTATTTGGATCTCCTTTAAAAACAAAGAAAAACACGTTTTGGGGAGGAAACCATCTTGGGGGGCGGGAGTGTAAAGGAGTTAAATTCCTTTCATGAGGACACATAAATCAAAAAGTGAAGAAGTTAGAGTCGTGATAATTGGTATTTAGAAGATCCTTCACTATTAAAGAAACAAGTAATTTTTGCGGGAAAATTCACTTAGGGGGTGGGGGAGTAGTTTGAAATGAAGTGACAAAAGTAAATTATATTTATGGGGATACTTATATCTCAAAACTGAAGGTAATAGACGTGAACATTGGTGTTTGGAATCTCCCTTAAACATAAAGAAACACGCCTTCTTTTAATTGGCGGGGGGGGGGGGGGTTGGCAGTAAAAACTAACGGCGGTGGGGTGTAAAAGAAGGTGAGACCAATTGATATTACTGTTCTTAATGTACTTATAGGGATCCTCCGTTGCTCAGGCGGCACCGCGCCGGCCTCTCACAGCTGGGTTCCGTGGTTCAAATCCCGGTCACTCCATGTGACATTCGTGCTGGACAAAACGGAGGCGGGACAGGTTTTTCTCCGGATACTCCGGTTTTCCCTGTCATCATTCATCCCAGCAACACATAATAGTAATAATAATAATAATAAGAAGAATAACATTAATAATAATAATAATAATAATAATAATGTTCCGGACCGTCGTCAAATGTGCGGACCGCGCTGGAAACGGCTCCTGGACGGGTAATGACTAAGAATGCAGTCCGGCCGCGGGTTCAGTGCCGCCAAGACCCAATATGACACCACGCCGGATCTCCTGAAGGATTTTATCCAGATTAAAAATGATTATAGGAAAATACGGTATGGCAAAGATTTACGGACCCAACTGACCGGGAAGAATACCTGAGCCTAGCCCGGGAAGTACGAAATCGATTGCTGGAAAGGAAGATTGAAAAATGGGAGGAAACGTGCCGTAATCTAATAGAAAACGCGTCAGATCGGGAATTTTGGTGGATTCTCGCTGAAATTTCGGCGGATTATATATCTAAAACAATAAGCATTCAATTATAAATTTCAGTATAATACCGTAGCGAAGCACGGGTACCTTGCTAGTTTCATATAAATGCCAGAATCCATTTCGGAATACCAAGGCTAGAAAAAATATTTTAAAATATTTTCTGAGAAGAATGGGAGTTTGAAACTACAAGTTTCCCTCAAACATACACTGGAGGAAAACAATATCCAAATACCAAGAAGAGGTTGTGCTAGATTAACGAACGTTGTTAGGCAGCATCTGAAAGATTGACGTGGTTCAAATATCCCGCAAATCACATTACCGTGGCCCTAGTATCGACCCCATGACATAGCACATCAGGTTTGCTTTAAATACGGGCTGTACTGTGCGAGAGCTGGTTTTTTTCCAGCCCACATCCTTGCATGTGCTATCAAGAGATGTCACATTTTACATGTAGGCTGTTTCTTCTTTCTGCCTATGTGGTTTTTCCCTGACCCTTCAATACCATACCTCAACACCACCTAACCAATACAAACTCTTGCCATGGTAGCGAGTCTAACTCGGAAACCGGCATATACTCCTTGTATCACTTCCCACTCTCCCTGCTATCTCTTTTCTATTCAGAAACTAATAGCATGTCGGAGGCAATGTGCATTGTGTCGATTGCCACGCCGGGGGAGCGGGCTACGGGGGCCCCCCATAAAAAAAAAAGCGAGAGCGTTAGTTGACTGTGACGACGACAAAGAGGCAAGAATCAACAGCTCACTGCGGTAGAATGAGACCGTATAATAGGGCTACGTGAAGATGGATTTTCCTTACGCGCTATTACAGAACGATTTGGCATGAATGTGTCCACTGTGCAAGCGTGCTGGCAGCAGTGTTCTCATGAGAAGTTACGCTTACAAGAAGACCGGGCTCCGGAAATCCTCATGGCACCACCGAGAGGGAGGACCGCTGTATTCGGCCTATGGCTGTGGAGCAGCGGACTGCGTCTGCAGCAGCAATTCGAGCGGTAGTTGGCACCACAGTGACGCAACAAACTTTTCGAAATCGGCTACTTCAAGGACAGCTCCGAACCAGACGCCCTGCGGCATGCATTCCAAAACCAAACCAAACCACCGCCGTCTGCGACTTCAGTGCTGTCAAGCGAGAGCTCATTGGAGGATGGAGTGGAGATCCGTTGTGTTTTCCGATGAAAGCCGGCTCTGACTTTGTGCCAGTGATGGCCGTGTGTTGATTAGGAGACGCCAGGTGAGCGCTTGCATTCCACCTGTCTGCGGCGTCGACACACTGAACCTACACCGGGAGTTCATATCTGGGGAGCAATTTCCTATAACAGCAGAAGCACTCTCGTGGTTATCCCACGCACTCTGACTGCAGATGTGTACGTCTGTCTGATTTTTCGACCTGTTGTGCTGTCATTCATGAACAGCATTGCCGGGGGTGTTTTCCAACAGGATAATGCATACCCCCATGCCGCTGTTGTAACCCAACGTTCTCTACAGAGCGTCAACATGTTGGCCTGCTCGAACCCCCGATCTGCCCCAATCAAGTACGTATGGGATATCATTGGACGACAACTCCAGCGTTATCCACAACCAGCATTAACCATCCCTGTATTGACCGACCAAGTGCAACAGGCATGGAACTTCATACCACAAGCTGACATCCGACACCTGTATGACACAATGCAAGCACGTTTGCATGCCTGCATTCAACAGTCAGGCGATTACACCGGTTATTAATGGATCAGCATGGCAGATTTGCGATGGCTTTCCTCGTGCGGATATTAACTTTTAATTAATTAAATTTGTTACCTCGACAAATACATTGCCAACATTTTCGTATTCTACATTCCTTATTTCATGGTGTTTGAATATATTTCCGCCAGTGTATAAAATCATGTATTAAAGCCGGAAATATGAACAAATATGGAAAATTATATTTTTCTCTCCAAACATCCTAATTCGTATTTTTTTACAACATTTTAACTGCAATTACTGTAAAAACAAATACGTATTTACATAGAAACCCAGCCCTGGTCATGACGCACCAATCCAAGTCCGTGGAGACGACTGAGTACCACTGCTCTCTTCCGCTAAGCTGCCCCGCTTCAAGCGACAGCAATACAAAGCAATCAATTCACGACAGCCATCAATCTTCCAAGAGAGCACAAGCGCGGAGCGGCTGAAGTAATGGCAATGTTTGGTAATCCGGCGTACAAATCCAAAAAATAATCGTTCTGCCTGTCACTGGAGCCAACACCACCACCGCCAAATAATTAGCACAATTCTTAGCCGTGAAGATTAAGTACTGCATTTATGAATTCCTTAATGACTTCATCAACAAGGAGAAGAGAACATCTGTCAAAACATTCCATTATAGCGCCATAAATAACGACCAAACTAAGCGCCTTGAAGGATCGAAGAGAGAACACAGGTAACTGACAGTGGACGTGTTAGATTCAGAAATGGAATATTAAGTTACAATTTAAGATACTCAGTGTCTAAGACATTATGTTTGTCTCACGGTGAACATCACCTCCCCCACCCTCACCCTTGAAAAACGGAATTTCAACCATTATCTTACCCCAAAACCGCATAAGGTGTAAGTGTAGTACTCAGCGTGATCACTATGCTAAAGGTTACGAGTTCAAAACCCGACACAGTGGGGAAGGCCTTCTCAGTCGATTTACTGGTATGCTCCTTTATATGTCAAAATTCAAGCACCCGCTTATAGAGATACACTGAAACATGTCGACAGGATTCTCACGAATAGTAGAAAGTGTGGGTTTCTCGTTCGTTATTTGTTAAGATGTTTTCATAATGGGAGTTTCTCCGGTGAAGTGGCGAAGTTGTGCTCGGTTTCACTTTTAATACGAAGTAAAAACGTTTTTTAATCTATTGAAAGAGGGTCCTCAGACGTTTAACTGAAGCCTTCACATTCGTTTCCCTACGTTTTCAGCTTCATACGTTATAGCGGTACAGAGCTTCGGATCAACGATGTTCGTAGTTTTAACTTCGTGATGGCGTCACATCTGCACATGTGAATGCGAACGAATATTTTTTCTTTCATAAAATTGTGACACTACTTCTGTGAATGTTACGGTTCGTTCCGTTGGAATGGGGTGTAAACCAAGAAAATATTATTATTATTATTATTATTATTATTATTATTATTATTATTATTATTATTATTATTATTATTATTATTATTATTATTGAAAATCCACAGCCTGCTTCCAGTCATTTGACCGCGTCAGGAATGGAATGAATGAGGCCACCTTCTAGCGGCGAGGATGGGAATTGTGCCGGCTGCCGAAGCCTGTCGCTCTCCTATGGGGCAATGATTAATGAATGATTAATGAAATGATATTGGAGAGTGTTGCTGGAATGAAAGATGACAGGGAAAACCGGAGTACCCGGAGAAAAACCTGTCCCGCCTCCGCTTTGTCCAGCACAAATCTCACATGGAGTGACCGAAATTTGAACCACGGAACCCAGCGGTGAGAGACTGACGCGCTGCCGTCTGAGCCACGGAGGGTATTATTATTATTATTATTATTATTATTATTATTATTATTATTATTATTATTATTATTAAATAATAACAATAATTCTAGTATAATTTCATTCTTGGTCGGGTTAGAACTCGTCATTTTCTTCAAGCACAGGAGACTTCGAGGTTAAAACCCCTTTGAGGTGAATTATCATCGCTATCCTACTCATCATAAGCATCATCACGTATGAGATATCGTAAAGAATCACATCTCGTTGGATTGGATTCCTCCAAAAGTTGTGTCAGAGAACGAGACATTAATAGACCAGTCAATTTTTTATTTTCATTTCTTGCTTGCGATTGGTCTTGTTTTTCTTCACTACTACCTCGTCAACCGACTAGTTGATTTTCTAAGATATAATCGATAATGCCCTTGACTTCTTGTCATGCTACAAGTAGCGACGACCACGCAACGCTTTTTCATGATTAATGGGTTGTGTTTTGAAGGAGCTGTCAATTCGGTATTAAAGGACCCTCAATACGTTACATCTGTTCTATCTTTATAACAGGACTAACAAATCTACGTCGTCTTCGTCGCTTTGCTGATTGCCTAAGTGCTATTTGCCGTTAACAGATTTCATGAATAATGACCCGCAAGATGGGAAATTCCATTGTTCTAATTCCCTCAGAGTAACAAACAAACAAAAACAGCGGATTTGTAATTGCAGGCCACACTGAGTAGAGGTGGGTACGATTCCCACCTCAGCCATCCTGGAAGTGGTTTTCCGTGGTTTCCCACTTCTCCTCCAGGCAAATGCCGAGATGGTACCTAACTTAATGCCACGGCCACTTCCTTCCCCTCTTCCTTGTATATCCCTTCCAATCTTCCCATCCCCCCTCAAGGCCCCTGTTCGGCATAGCAGGCGAGGCCGCCTGGGCGAGGTACTGGTCATCCTCTCCAGTTGTATCCCACGACCCAGACTCTGATGCTCCAGGACACTGCCCTTGAGGCGGTATAGGTAGGGTCCCTTGCTGAGTCCGAGGGAAAAGCCAACCCTGGAGGGTAAAGAGATTAAGAAAGAAGAAGAAGAAAATCGATACGACTAAGAACAATTATCGCTTGATAATCAACTTGTTTTCTCTAAAACCTTTATTATCAAAACGTTCTCCTTTGACTGAAGGGTACTTCTAATGGTGTTATTGGCTTTACGTCCCACTAACTACTTTTACAGTTCTCGGAGACGCCAAGGTGCCGGAATTTATCCCCGCAGGATTTCTTTTACGTGTAACTAAATCTACCTGCACGAGGATTATGTACTTGAGCACCTTCAAATACCACCGAACTAACCCAAGATCGAACCTGCTAAGTTTGGGCCAGAAAGCCAGCGCCTCAACCATTTCAGCCATTCATCTGTTTTACTCTTAGTAGTTTTAAAGTATAATTACACATTAAAAGGTCATGAGAGTACATAGCGTAGAAGTAATGAGAAACTGCATCGTGCTTCGCGTGCGAATTACTCCACATGCACATCAGAAAAAAGCGAAAAGTGGGAACGATTAGGGAATTCGATCCTGAAATCAAAATCCGTAGTGACTGTGAACGCCGTTACTGGCGAGACCTAGTGTTTGTAGTGCACTATGTCTTCTGGTGTGGGCTAGAGCAAATTTGTTACTTTCATTGACATGCCTCAGTCTCATCCTTGGCTTCGACAAAACGGAAGTGACCGAGGTATGTATGATGCTAGTAATACCATTCCTTATGCAGTCAGTCCCTGTTAAGGGTGTGAAAATGTTGCTCATAGGGTCTGTTGGTGTGGGCATTTCAGTGGGCTTGGCAGACTGGTATGTAATAGCAACTTTTGGCTCAGTGAGGAAAGCAACGGGAAACTACTTCAACCAGGGCCACCTATGAAGGCTGATTGCAGAGATGTTGAGCTCCAAACCAGCCTTCGGGCTGAGCACTCAACATACAGTGACAATGAAAGATCCACAATCGATCATACACGACCAACTAAGGTGAAGTTTAAATAAATCTTTGCGCGATAATCTGAATTAGCTGTTGACTGTAAAATTTTATGATATTTTAAGTTTTGAACGAAAATCCGGGCTGTTGACAATTTTGTGGCTATCTTGCCACAGAGGTGCCAACTTTGAAGTGGATTATTAGTAATCGCCCACCGCCCCCGAGAAAAATTTCGAGTCAAGTCCAAAGCAGGCTCCTTCCTTCTTGATAATGACACCCCTTTTGCCCTTCCCTCTAGCAATCTATCAAAAAGTATTTCATATTCCACAACATCATTTGCACGTAACCTGTTGGTTCTGTGATAAAACATTCCTTGTAGCTTGTTTCTCACGCAGCAGCTGCTTTTCAGTGTAGTTTTTCTTGAAACATCGTTCCGATTGTGATGACCATAAGCGATTCCAGTGCAGATGTGCTTAATATAGGCCTCACATCTTTCTCAATCTTTCTGTCAACTGTCAGGTACACTTAACACAGCAAATACAACATTACTGAAGGATTTGTAGTGGAGAAGAGCAGTGCCTGAGCTCCTTCATTCACAATGAATTTGACAGCGCTTATGGGTAGCAAAAGGAAGTCACGATCGAATAAGTATCGTTGCGAACTCACAAGCACAGAAATAAATACGATTTAGGAGAAAGGCTCGAAAGGACTCAACATTTTTCCTTTTCTTTTGTTTCCGTCGAAAATTATTTTTCCGTGATACTGTCAGCTTTTCCGTAATAATTTCCTCCTTGACCGTAACTCCGTAATCATGAGGTGAAACCCGTAATAATTACGGACAATTCGTAATAGTTGGCACCTCTGTATGCTAGGACAGTAGCTTTGCCCGCTTTTTAATGATATTTGTTCGTGGCATCTGACTCTGACCTCTGTAGATCTTTTGCCACTACTTTTACCATACCATAGGAACCTGCGTGTAAGTGGAATTGCGGAAGTGTAAGAGCGTTGGAATGTAAGGAAAGGAACGTTAAGGGTGACACAAACACCCAGTCCCCACACCAGGGATATTAATAATTTACAACTAAAAATCCCTGACCCGGCCGGGAATCGAACCCGGGGCCGCCGGGTGACAGGCGGACGCGTTGCCCCATACATCGCAGAGCTGGACAGCTTTGGCCGTTAAAAGCAGGGCAGTCCGCGTTTTCCGTAATTATGGCAACTATAGGAACATATTACTTTTTCTACCATAACAACTAAGCACTCCACATGTTTGTAAGACGCATATTCATCATCATCATCATCATCTGTATCTGTTTATCCTCCAGGTTCGGTTTTTCCCTCGGACTCAGCGAGGGATCCCACCTCTACCGCCTCAAGGGCAGTGTCCTGGAGCTTCAGACTCTTGGTCGGGGATACAACTGGGGAGAATGACCAGTACCTCGCCCAGGCGGCCTCACCTGCTACGCTGAACAAGGGCCTTGTGGAGGGATGGGAAGATTGGAAGGGGTGGACAAGGAAGAGGGAAGGAAGCGGCCGTGGCCTTAAGTTAGGTACCATCCCGGCATTCGCCTGGAGGAGAAGTGGAAAACCACGGAAAACCACTTCCAGGATGGCTGAGGTGGGAATCGAACCCACCTCTAGTCAGTTGTCCTCCCGAGGCTGAGTGGACCCCGTTCCAGCCCTCGTACCACTTTTCAAATTTTCGTGGCAGAGCCGGGAGTCGAACCCGGATCTCCGGGGGTGGCAGCTAATCACGCTAACCACTACACCACAGAGGCGGACTAGACGCATATTCAGCCTACATTAAACAGAACAGCCTCATAAGGTCCATAGCTTATTGTACCGGGCGGTACACCTCCGCTCCGCTAATTCAAACATTGCGCCAGCTGAAACTCCTCTACTGGAGGAAGTCTGAACTTTAACTACAGTGTTAATTCCCTAGTTTCTCAGAAGATGTCCCTACTTGTAAATTTTGAAGTGTTCTGAACTGTGTCGTTTTCGATGTATTTTTGTTTTGCCTGTAGTAAGAAGTGTGAACATTCTCTTCTAGATGGCACTACTGAAGGACTACAATGGTGCACCCTAGTGCGAAGTGAAAGAACTGGTTTTTTTTTGAGAAATTTTGTGTTCAAAAGTTTGTTCTTTGTTAAATTTCTTTCAGTCATTGTTTAGGTTCGCTGTATAACCCTGCTCTTTCCCCTTGTTTTGAATTTACCAATCCCGAATTTCTCTAATTAATTTTCCACCAATAATGTGTTTCTTCTTCATCTGGTGTAGGGGTTTTCGTTGTTAGCCAATAAAATGATTGTGGGCGGGTGTTATCATTCCTGAAAGGTCTCGAATGTTCCGCGAGGGTATATAAACTGCTGATTTTCGGGTCTCTGCGCCACTTCAGTAACACCTATCGTTGTGTAAATTATGTAGCAGGGGGCGGGAAGCGCCTCTTTCTTCGGGCAGCAGTTCAACGACCAGGTAATGGCCGTCTTATAACTTATTTTCTTGCCAGCTCAGCAGTTTAACCCTCGGGGCGGGTTCGAAACCTTCTACCATGTAATTTTCCTCTAAAATGTAAAAGGCTCTTGATTTAAATTCTGCCTCTGTAACTACAAATTGGGATAGAGAGTGCCTAACCCTCTCGAGCTCCCTTTCATATTGTTTTTGAGGTGACTACGTTTTCTCAACCATTTTTCTTCGTTTCGTAATGTAAAAGTTTTCCTATCGAGTCACCTCTTTAGTATGGGATTAGCCCTTGCATTAACGGCCTAGTGCCAAGTAGGTTTTAAACAAAATGTATTAGGAGTGCAGTTTCGCCTCCTCAAGTTGGTATTTTTGGAAGCCATGTAATTGTCCTGTTTCTTCACTGAATAGGCCTCAGTAGGTTGGGTATTGTTACCCCTGTGTTATTGTAATTGGAGGACAGCTTAAAGGTGGAGTTCGGTGTGGCCTTTGATAGGCTTGAATTTTGAGAGCGGGTTTGCTCTTTCTTAAAAGTTGATTGTGTGTGCCTCGAGGAGGCTTTATTGCGTAATTGGGAGCAAGTGCTCCTGGGCATGATTGGGGTTTTCTGCCCCTTTGTCGTATCTTGTATTTGGGTAAAGTTGGGCTTACTGCTCAAGAATTGTGTGTCTGGCTCTCGGAGCCCAAATCCTGTACCACTGTAATTGAACATTCTCGATTTGTCGTTAGGCTACTGTGTGCCTGTTATATTTGTTATTTCTTGATTTTGAAAAGAAAAATATAACCTTGTTAAATTTTAAAATTAACTTTAATTTCGTAGTCCTATTCATCCCAGCACCTTCTTTCACTTCTAACTACCACGGATAACTCCGTAACACTTATAATCGTATTTCTGCCAGATTCCTCTTCCGTCCTTCCTTTCTAACCAACTTCTTGTTCTCTTCCGACACCGAGGTTTAGAGAGTCTTCGATTCTTATTCCCCTCCTTTCAGCGGAGCCGACTTTGGGGCGGGGTGCAAGGCGTTTTCTGCCCCCCCCCCCCTCCCTCCACAAAAATAATCTTAGGGAGACAGAGTGCCATTTATCCCTCCCCCCCCCCCTATTCTCATCTTAGATATGAAGTCCCTTTAAAACGAGGAGGTTTGATAGTCTTCGGAGACTGCTAAGGCGTTAAATACGGAGAAGGTGGTAGGTGGTTCTATATCAATAAATGAGATTAGAAAGCGGGCATTCCTTCAGAAAAGTACATTTCCCAATGGAGACATTTGGTGGTGGAGCTTTCACATTTTGTATTATGAGATGCATAATATACAGTACGGTAATAGGATATTTACGAGGGTTGGAACATAAATAGTGACAACACTGCTGTGGAGACGCTATGCAGCAGAATCTACTATTGTCGCTGATAACACACGTTGGTTACGTATCTTCCTTACCGCAGAGCAAATGGACTCGCCCTTCCCACATCACCTGCGTGCGCACAAGCGAGAGAAACACAGTCACTTGTGAGCTCGCGGTCTAACGTAACGTTGTCATGTTTTCCAAACAGGAACAACGGAGTTGGATCAAGATTGAATGTGCCAGAGGTCGTACAGCACAACAGTGTCATCAAGGTATTCAAGAGGTTTGCGGAGAATCTACATTGCCTTACAGAACAGTGGCACGTTGGGTAAACGCCTTCAACGATGGTCGGCAAACTGGCGGACATTCATCGGGCAGGTCGTCCTACGAGCGTCGGTGAAGAAGTGCCGCGTTACTGGACTGAGATCGAAACCAGACGATTCGTGAGCATTCGCTTCAGAACTGTTACAGAGATTCGACAGAGAGTAGACCGCTCCGTTCGCACCATCAAGAGAAGAGGCTCTGCTAAAGGTGTACTACGACGTCCACATCACTGGCAACGGGTTATACACAACACAAGGACAGTAAAGGTGGCTAATATGTAACTCTTTCGTATCTGTTGTAAATAAATAGTTGCCACTATTTAAGTTCCAACCCTCGTATTAATAAAATGTATTTATGAAGTACTTCTTCTTTTACTTGTGAATATTTTTGATAGCTCCGAACATAAAACATTCCTTCAAGATATTTATTTATGAATCAAGTTCTAATTTTCTGTATACTTGTGAATATTGTTGAAATCTCCGTATATAAGGCTCGTTCAAAAATGTATTGGAGAAACAAGCTCCATTATTATTATTATTATTATTATTATTATTATTATTATTATTATTATTATTATTATTATTTATTATTATTATTACTGTCTGTGAACATTGTTATTGTATAGGAATATGTGCATTAATAGTTGTTCCTCATTTCACATACCAGTGTTCATGTTAATCATGCCACCCCCCCTTCAATAATCACCCGAAGTCATCGTGCCTGCCTCCTTTCATCCATATCTTCATAGTCCGAAGAGTTCGGTCCGTTATTGTGTTCTCCAGATCTTTTGTTTAGCTTTGTTATCTTTGATTTTATACTAGAGTATTTTATTGTAACTTGCGCGGTAAAGTGTAAGGGAGAGCCACAAGTCCTAACTTCGCCACTAGTAAATAAAAAATATATTTTTAAATTTGCTTACGTCGCACTGACACGGTAGCGCCCTACCCTAGGCACTCCAGTATATAACACACAACTTCGCGAAGAATTATATATGAATTGTACCTTAAAATCCTTTTAGAAGAGAGATGTGTTCATTACCAACGCCAGGGACCCACCAACCCGCCCAAAAATGTATGTTTACTTTTATAACAGAACGAAAGTTTTCACGCGCCATCGACCATTAACCGGCCAGCTACGAGCACGGCCATTGGCCGACGTGACGTCATTCCCATAATTCGTAACTCACTAGTTCCGTTACCAACCCGCGCAGAATAAAAACGCAGCAAGAAACACACCAAGAAAAATATGTAATTTAGTAGCTGTAACCTATCTTTCCAAATCCAGGCCAAGCTCTGTCATGAGAACAGTGGCCCACACTCTCTTCGAGAGGCTCTTACCTATCGCCGCGGCGCATACTGCCCGCACGGCAAGAAAAAAGTAATTTAGTGGTTGTAACCTAAAACAAATTTCGCAACAGTCCGGTGGACATTTCCTTAACAGTTGGCAACAGTTCGCAGATCGCTGGCAGATCGTAAAGTACGCTTCTATCGGCAATCCCGTGAACTAAAAATAAAAGAGCATCACCGGCCGCGGAGCTTCCGTGTACAGCAAGCGGAGTGAGTGGAGTGCCTACACTAGGGCTATGCCCACTGACACAAATAGGTCTTATGGCGAAGAAGGGATAGGGAAGGGCTAGGAGTGGGAAGGAGGCGACCGTGGCCTTAATTAAAGTACAGCCCCAGCATTTGCCTGGTATGAAAATGGGGAACCATGGGAAAACCATATTCAGGACTGCCGACAGTGGGGTTCGAACCTACCAACTCCCGAATAAACGCTGATTGCTATGTGACCCAAAAGCATACCCACTTGCTCGGTACAGTAAAAAATAAATAATATTAGAGGTAAGGGGGCAGTAATTCATGGTTGTAATTCCCCTATATATTATCTGTGAGCTCGCAGACCGAACAACAAATAACATGTCTGTAATAAAACAAATCAAATATAACATTATTTCAATTGCACTAGTCATTTTATCCATGAAGCTATATGAATGACAGTCTAGCACATTAAATCTTATGAAAGTAACATGTACAGTATATCACTGTCTGTTGATGATCCAGAGTATAAAATCTGATATACGTAATTCATGAAACGGCTAAGTAGTCGTAACGATCATTCATCAAAGATGGGATATTTGAAGGATATCCCGATGTTCTTAAAGCGAGTTTACATCCGTCCTTAAGAGCGTTAAATGGGGATTCCTTCTGGACCGCTGTGTCATACCTGGCCCAGCTGTCAAAGACACAGTGTGTGTTCTAGACGGCCCAATTTTAACTATTGTTTTTGAGCACTTCAATAACCGTTATTAGGTTGTTTTGTCTGTAATTTGAAAATAATCTTTTGATTATTTTTTGAACATTTGCTATTTTGTATGACGCAACCTGTACACAATTGGAACATTTCTATCCAGATTTTTAAATTAGTATATTCTCAGTATTTTACAGTAGAAGACTAGTGTCAAGTGAAAATCCAAGAATTTTAATGTAGCCTCTCTATACTTTTAGCTCAGGGTTTTACAAGCCCCATTTTATTTAATGATTGTCAAACAGTCGAAACTAGTCCTATTCGTTAAAAAATAAAATGTGTTGATTAGGCGGAATAAAAACACCAGGTAATAACGCCAGGTTAGACACCAAGATTGTAAAAAAGTGAATTATATCCATTAATAGGGCAAAAATGAAGATTATTGCTTACATTTAACGGTTGCAAAATATTTTACGCCTGGTAAAAATTGGTAGGGGATCAAATATATTACAGTAAAGGATGTGAACATCGTTTAGTGTATTCCAAATCACGTCCCAGAACGGGCACGAGCGTGCTTTCCACTGAACCGAAGAGAAGCCTGACAAAATTGACCAATGAATTTCAACAGGCAATCTGGTAGGTCACGTAAGCGAATTCCTTTCATATACTCTATTTAGAGCTTTGACACACAAAAGATAATAACAAAGGCAATAGAAGGTTGAAACTATTTCCCAGAAAAAAAACATTGCAATCATCAGCAATTGTTACAAATATTGATAGAAACATTATCCTAGCGATGAGAATGGCGAGCTTGTTATTTGGGAAATAATCGCCTGATGAATTCCGAGCACGTTTCTCTTTATATTGGAACCATATTGCTTTCTCCGCCGGTCTAGAATGGGCCATAAACAAGAGATAAAAGTGAGATCGGAATGATTGTTTAAAACACAGCACGTATGACGTGTGTTAATACAACTGTATCGCACGTGCCGGAGCTGACTTACTCTGTATTAGTGTCAGTGAATCAAATCCAACCACAAAGGAGTGCTCAACGTGAAATACAGAGCAGCTTAATTCAACCACACAACGTGTCCGGTACTTCCCGGGACACATCTAAATATGTCGGAGTAATGTCAGTAGTTCAGGAACTGAAGTGGTTAAAATAATTTCGTGAGGCTATTTAGCCTAGTGAAGTCCTCGCAAGGCAGACCCACCACGAAGGTGGACTGTGTCTGCCGTATATAGTGAAATCTCGATACAACGATAATAGATAGGCCTACCGGAGAAAAATATTGTTGTACAGAGAATTGAAAATCCGCAGCCTGTTTCCAGTCATTTGACCGGGTCAGGCATGGAATGAATGAAGCCCCCATCTAGCGGCAAGGATAGGAATCGTGCCGGCTGTCGAAGCCTGCCGCACTCCTGTGGAGCAATGACAAATGACTGACAGATGGAATGAAATGTTAATGGAGACTGTTGCTGGAATGAAAGATAACAGGGAAAACCGGAGTACCCGGAGAAAAACCTGCCCCGCCTCCGCTTTGTCCAGCACAAATCTCACATGGAGTGACCGGGATTTGAACCACGGTATCCAGCGGTGAGAGGCCGGCGCGCTGCCGCCTGAGCCACGGAGGCTCCTGTACAGAGAATTAACGTTCCGTAATTCATTTTCATTTCGATATGTGTATAGGTAGAGGCATGATTTCTCCGCATTAATTTATGTTCGATTTCGCGAAAAGAAAACAATTTTTCGCTTTATTTCGCGAAATAGGGCCGACCCCATCCCTTTAATTTCGCTTTAAGAATTTCGTAAAATTATTCATAAAATGTTTAATTCGTGAAATTTGTGAATTATTTATGTGAAAGATAAATAATGAGAAACAAAATTGATAATCATTCATTATGCCTTATGTAATCTTGATTATAACTATAATATAGGCCTAATCAAGATTAATAACAAATTGTCCTTTCGCTATATACGGCCGCAGCTGTCACTCTATATGGCCATACCATTAAGGGATTTTACAATTTTAATGAATACGAAGAGTTACTTCTGTCGAATTGAGAAATCTTTATTCTGTCTTCTGTTTTTCTTGACACACGTGATATGGGAATACAATTTCAAGATTGTTATTTTCAATGAATTTCGCTGCATTTTCGCACTTAACGCAAATTAAGTAAATTTCACTTTAAACTGGCCTTGTCGTTTTAATTCGCTGTAATTCGCGAAAACAAAATCACTGATTTCGTAACTAGAACCATATGATTCTCTAAGATATCTCAAAATCGCTTCAAAATACTTTTTATCGCGTTTATCGTTAAAGCGGGAAAAAAACCATGCCTCTGTGTATAGGTAAACATCCTACAATTGAATTACACACATCAGAAATGTTATGCATACCCGCCAAACAAACGTTTTAAGGCATTCTATACAATGATGATGCTAATGATTTCTGTTTAGGGAGGCCTAACAGCTAGGTAATCAGCCCCTAATGATACGAGGTGCAACGAAATGAAACAAGAATTAGAACTTCAAAATATATCCACTGACTAGTATCTAAAGCGAATGATGATTTAAAAATGATCATGAATCCTAAACACAGCCAGTGGATCCAATTCACAATTCCTTATTTTCAGATATGATGTTTGTTGTCCAAAGGCGCCCAAAATCCAGGTCACCTGCCCTCATAATAGTAATCACTCGTATAGTAGAACCATGGTGTTCCTCCTATAGTGGTACTAAACACAGGTAACGTAGACTCATAGCGTTTCTCGCATGGTGGTACTGAACACAGTTAACGTAGACTCATAGCGTTTCTCGCATGGTGGTACTAAACACAGTTAACGTAGACTCATAGCGTTTCTCGCATGGTGGTACTAAACACAGGTAACGTAGACTCATAGCGTTTCTCGCATGGTGGTACTAAACACAGTTAACGTAGACTCATGGCGTTTCTCGCATGGTGGTACTAATCACAGGTAACGTAGACTCATAGCGTTTCTCGCATGGTGGTTCTAAACACAGTTAACGTAGACTCATAGTGTTTCTCGCATGGTGGTACTAAACACAGTTAACGTAGACTCATGGCGTTTCTCGCATGGTGGTACTAAACACAGGTAACGTAGACTCATAGCGTTTCTCGCATGGTGGTACTAATCACAGGTAACGTAGACTCATAGCGTTTCTCGCATGGTGGTACTAAACACAGTTAACGTAGACTCATAGTGTTTCTCGCATGGTGGTACTAAACACAGGTAACGTAGACTCATAGCGTTTCTCGCATGGTGGTACTAAACACAGGTAACGTAGACTCATAGCGTTTCTCGCATGGCGGTACTAAACACAGTTAACGTAGACTCATAGTGTTTCTCGCATGGTGGTACTAAACACAGATAATGTAGACGATGGTACAATTTTAATTAATACGGAGAGTTGCTTCTGTCAATAATGTGTCCCTCGCCTAATGGTACTACTCCTATGTGATGTACACCGCACGTAATGGTACTAATCACAAGTAGTCTCGCGGTGTATTCCTCATCTGCGCCCCCCACTCACAGGGATTTTTGTAAAATGTGAAAGTGGTAGTTCGAAAGTACAGTAATGCATCTTCCAGTATATTGACAACTAATACCGAACAAATCACTTCAACTCTAAGATAACAGAGACACACATAACTTTTCTTGAGGTAAGCCCATTGTCAGTCTTATATCTTATCAATCACTACTGATCTGCATTTACGGCAGTCGCCCAGTGGCCGATTCCCTATCTGTTGTTTTCCTAGCCTCTTCTTGAATGATTTTAAAGAAATTGGAAATTTATTGAACATCTCCCAACCCCTAACTCCCCTTCCTATAAACGAATATTAGCCCCAATTTGTCCTCTTGAATTCCAACTTTTTCTTCATATTGTGATCTTGCCTACTTTTAAAGATATCACTCAAACTTATTCGTCTACGGATGTCATTCCACGTCACCTCTCCACTGACAACTCGGAATATACCACTGAGTCGAACAGCTCGTCTTCTTTCTCCCAAGTCTTTCCAGCACAAACTTTGCAACATTTTTGTAACACTATCCTTCTGTCAAGTAAGCCTGGTGAGGGTCCCATATACTGGAACCATACTCTAGTTGGGCTCTTAACAGAGACTTGTATGCCCTCTCCTTTACATTCTTACTACAACCCCTAAACACCCTCATAACAATGTGCAGAGATCTGTACCCTTTATTTACAATAAAATTTACGTGATTACGCCAATGAAGATCTTTCCTCATATTAACACCTAGGTACTTACAGTGATCCCCATAAGGAACTTTCACCCCATCAACGCAGTAATTAAAACTGAGAGGACTTTTCCTATTTGTGAAACTCACAACCTGACTTTTAACCCCGTTTACCACCATACCATTGTCTGTTGTCCATCTCACAACATTTTAGAGGTCATTTTGCAGTTGCTCACAATCTTGTAACTTATTTCTTACTCTGTACAGAATAACATCATCTGCAAAAAGCCTTATCTCTGATTCCACTTCTTTACACACATCATTGATATATATATATAAGAAAGCATAAAGGTCCAGTAATACTGCCTTGAGGAATTCCCCTCTTAGTTATTACAACGACAAATAAAGCTTCGCCTACTCTAATTCTTCGAGTTCTATTTTAGAGAAATATAGCCACCCATTCAGTCACTCTTTTGTCAAGTCCAATTGCACTCATTTTTGCCAGTAGTCTCCCATGATCAACCCTATCAAATGCTTTAGACAGGTCAATCGTGATACAGTCCATTTGACCTCCCGAATTCAAGATATCTGCTATATCTTGCTGGAATCCTACAAGTTGAGCTTCAGTGGTATAACCTTTCCTAAATCCAAACTGCCTTCTATCGAACCGGTTATTAATTTCGCAAAAATGTCTAACATAATCAGAAAGAATGTGTTCCCAAAGCTTACATGCAATTCATGTCAAACCGACTGGCCTGTAATTTTCAGCTGTATGTCTATCACCCTTTCCGTTGCACACCGGGGCTACTATAGCAACTCCCCATTCATTTAGTATAGCTCCTTCATGCAAACAATAATCAAATAAGTCCTTCAGATATGGTACTATATCCCAAACCATTGTCTTTAGAATATCGTCAGAAATCTATCAATTCTTATCATTTGTGTAGCAACCTGATTCAATACAGAATAACATGCTCCCTTGCATGACTGCAAGCCTGCACTCTACGTGACATGCTGCCCACGAATTCATATAATCACTGCTGGTCTAATTTATCCCATTCTTCGGTGCCAAACTTGCGTAACTCCCGTACATTTCATGGTGGGACAGGACGTATTCGCACAGCTCTTTCCAATCGACCCTATGGGATGCCATGGTATTCGTATCGGGGGAACATGAAGGCCAATCAAGTCGGACAATACCGGCACGACTGATGAAACCAATGACGATGTCTGAATGATGGACGCGGGAGTTGTCATCCATAAACTTGAATGCTTCTCCAAAATGCTGATGAAACGGTTCAACGATGGGTTCGAGAATGTTATCCCTGTACTGGGGAGTGTTGAGTGTGCCCTGGATGGACAACAATGGCGTCCGACGCCTCATCATGATGTCATCCCAGAACATCACTGATCCACCACCTTGCTGTATTCGATGGACGGAATGTCTCTGGCGTGCAGCATTACCAAGTGCCCTCCACACACGTTGTCGACGATCATCGGATATCAGAAATAGCTGACATTCATCCGTGACCTTTGTGCCAATTTTCCACAGTCCATTCTTGGTGATTTTGTGCCCGTCTGCACCGTCTCATCATTGGTTTTGATAATATGAAAATGACTGAGGTATGAGCGATATTAGTAACACCATTCCTTATGCAGCCATTCCCTGTCATGAATGGCGTGAAAGTGTTTATCATCGGATCGGTTAGTGTATGCATTTCAGCAGGTTTGGCAGCCTGATATGTGACAGCACATTCTGGTTCGGTGAGGAAAGCAACACGAAACTACCTCATTCCTCAGATTGTCTAGTAAACATCATTGTTGCACCATCATCGGTTTTTATGGTTTCCCCTTATAAGTTTCAGAGTTGCTATCTGAGGGTCCAACCAGCCTGCGGGCTGTTAGGATCTGTCGAGAGGTGGCCGCCAATGTAATGAAAGCGATATTGACTACCTGGTGCAGTGAAACAGGGGCAATTTAACCAACATACTATTCATCGATCTACATACCGAGTGCTGCTGATTCTCTACAAAGCTATTTAGTATTTGAATGGTATCTCTGAACTGATAAAGAATAATAGGAATCTTTCATGTAATAGCCTTACAATATAACATGGAAATCGAGGACGAAAATAAACATCTGGAACTGATAAGAAATTTAATTTCATACTTCACTGGATTTTATTGAAGAGCTACAAGAATAGACTCAATAAACAATTAACAATAGCGGGAAAACACAATACTCCTTCTTGTGAAATATACGGTATTTTTTATCAGAATGATGAATAATAACCAGTAGTTAGTATGACGACTAGTGACGCAATTAGGTTGCAGCACTAGAGAATGTACAGTATCTCTGCAACAGTGGCGTGGTCTCTACTTCATTCTAGTTCATGAACCAATAGTCATCTGGAGTTATCAGAATTGAGGGCACTTGGGTGGAGAACATACGCAACGGGTGTGGCCTAGAGCCGTACAATGAGCGAGCCTGAGCACATTCCGTCTCCACTTCTACTACTCTCAAGGGGAAGTCGTCAAGTGGTTTTCTAGAAATGTGTTCAAATTTTAAGGATTTGCCTATCATTAAAAAATATTTTACCCATGTTCGAGCGTTTTTGCCAATGGGCCTTATTTTGTTCAAAATGCAACGTTTAAAATGTATTCTCGACCTTTTGTAGTCTTATTCCTACGGGTATTTCTAATCTGTCTCCGTGGCGTAATGACTAGCGCATTGAGATTGGGACCCGAAGGTTTCGAGTTCGAGTCCGACCTTGGTGACCACTTTTTTCCCTGTACTGATATATCCCTTATTTTATTTTCCCAATAATTTATTTGCTGTGGTCTCTTTAGTTTTAGAATTATATGCAATATTTTAAATCATTACTCGTCATTGTGGCTTGAACGTGTCATTAAGTTTTATTCGTTAGTAAAATTCAAGCGATTCATTGTCAGACGAACAGTGAAATTATGACAAATATTGTAAATAATGAACAGAATAATGTAAATATTTATTAATATTGCAAACAGAAAAAACAACAAATAATGAAGTATTTGAGGCAATCTAAACAATTACCGGTATATATTGCACAAAAACATAAACTTAAGGGATACTGGGACTGAAATTTCTAATTCCTGTAAAGGTACGTACTATTATGAATATCTGTACTAAATTTGATCAGTGTAGCTTTACTAGTTTCATATATATTAATTATTTTCCAATATTTATATGCAAATTATTCAAATATTCTAAATATTAAGCGTATCATAGCGATCCAGATAGCACATTTTTAAAGTAATGATCTAGTACCTTATTCTTATATAAATGAAACTGTGCATCATTTTTGAGATTGTATTATTTACTATGGAGATAGGACTTTTTTCCCTGTTGAGGTTTATTTTTTGTAAAATTAATGAAAATTTAAGTTTAGATTTTTTTTTACAGGCAAACCAGATTTTCAATCATAAAAGTAATGCACACGTTTATGGATAATGTACTAACGAACATTCCTGTGAATTTTCAAGGTAATAGCATCATATCTGTAATGTGTATGACATTTTATCATCATCATCATCATCATCTGTTTACCCTCCAGGTTCGGTTTTTCCCTCGGACTTAGCGAGGGATCCCACCTCTACCGCCTCAAGGGCAGTGTCCTGGAGCTTCAGACTCTTGGTCGGGGGATACAACTGGGGAGTATGACCAGTACCTCGCCCAGGCGGCCTCACCTGCTATGCTGAACAGGGGCCTTGTGGAGGGATGGGAAGATTGGAAGGGATAGGCAAGGAAGAGGGAAGGAAGCGGCCGTGGCCTTAAGTTAGGTACCATCCCGGCATTCGCCTGGAGGAGAAGTGGGAAACCACGGAAAACCACTTCGAGGATGGCTGAGGTGGGAATCGAACCCACCTCTACTCAGTTGACCTCCCGAGGCTGTGTGGACCCCGTTCCAGCCCTCGTACCACTTTTCAAATTTTCGTGGCAGAGCCGGGAATCAAACCCGGGCCTCCGGGGGTGGCAGCTAATCACGCTAACCACTACACCACAGAGGCGACTTAGAGCATTATGTGAAAATCGAAAAATCGAAATATTTGATAAAATATGCCTAAAACTCAGTCCCAGTGTCCCTTAAAAGAAAAGTGAAAAAAGAAATTAAAAATCAAGGTCGGATTCGAACTCGGAAACTTCAATTCCGAATGCAAATGTCCTAGCGACTACGCCACGGGGACAAGTCGGAAACATATGCGGGAATAAGGCTACAAAAGTTTGAGGATAGATTTTAAACTTACAGTTTTGAACAACAGGGCTAAAATATCTTTAATGAAGGACAAATCTTCAAAATTCGAACACTTTTCTAGAAAACTACATGTCAACCTCTCCTTGTCAGCTCGTTTGGTCAGAGAACGAGACTGTTACTAGAACGAACAGAGGGAGACTCAAAAATGCACGAGTCTGGGCAGACGTGAGCCAGATTCATCGCTGCTCTGTCAATGTGAGCGATATTTAAACAACGAGCTGTGCGAGTCAATCTAGACTCAAAACCGGATCGGTATACCAGACCACTCAGTTGTTCAGTCACCCGGTGGGTGATCAGACTGAGAGTTGTTGCCATGTTTCTCGTTACGCGCATGCCTTACGAGTATAACTACGCAGTGGCTGTACAAAATAATAATAATAATAATAATAATAATAATAATGTTCGGCGAACCAATTCATGTGGCAACAGTGTACCAATGAGTGAGTCACTTGATATTCCAAATTTCCGAGCTGCTCGATCTGTCCAGACTCGTTTCTGCTCATTATGATAAGACAGCATGGCTACTTCGGTAGACTCACTTGCTTAGTGAAGTTGAACACCTTTTCGAGTTTGATCCTTCCAAACACTAATTATTGAAAAAGGCACGCGAGCAGAAGCTCTGGACGAGTCTAGACTGAGCGGGACCCATTTCTTGAAAACGAGTTTGAGCGTTGTTTTGTATAGCTCTAATGCGGGCACTCGAGATGAGACACGTTTTCCTAGAATCCTCGATGATGATGATGATGATGATGATGATGATGCTTGTTGTTTAAAGGGGCCTTACATCTAGGTCATCGGTCCCTAATTGTACGAGATGGGACGAAATGTAATAACGATTACAATTCCAAAATTCATCCACTGGCAGGAATTTTAAAAATGACAATGAACAATGATTATGAACTCTAAACAATCAGAGGATCCGAACCGCAATGCATCACCTTCCCATAAAACAACTTAAGACAATGGTATATACTAACCAAGGGGTAGCTTCTAAAGCAAAATCTAAAATCGATTATGCTTGTTGTCTCAAGGAGTCCAAAATCCAGGTCACCGGCCTCTCATAATGCTGCTAATCACTGGTAGAGTAGAACTATGGTGTTGCTCATGTAGCGGTACTATTCACAAGTAACGTGGACTCACGGTGCTCCTCACATAGTGATACTAATCATAGGTAACGCAGACACATGGTGTTCCTCACCATGTGATACTATTCACAGGCAAGGTCCAGACCTGTGCTGTTCCTCACATAGGGTACTTGTCACAGGCAACGTAAACTCATGCTGTTCCGCATATAGTATTACTAATCACTATAAACCCATACTGATCCATCCCCGCTAATACTAATCACAGACCCATGGTGTTCCTCACATAGAGGTACTAATCACAGGTAATCAGTCTCCTGCTTTCTTTCTTTCTTTCTTAATCTGTTTACCCTTCACGGTTGGTTTTTCCCTCGGACTCAGCGAGGGATCCTACCTCTTCCGCATCAAGGGCAGTGTCCTGGAGCGTGAGACACTGGATCGGGGGATACAACTGGGGAGAATGACCAGTACCTCGCCCGGACGGCCTCACCTGCTATGCTGAACAGGGGCCATGTGGGGGGGATGGGAAGATTGGAAGGGATAGACAAGGGAAAGGGAAGGAAGCGACCGTGGCCTTAAGTTAAGTACCATCCCGGCATCTGCCTGGAGGAGAAGTGGGAAACCACGGAAAACCACTTCCAGGATGGCTGAGGTGAGAATCGAACCCACCTCTACTCATTTGAGCTCCCGAGGCTGAGTTGACCCCATTCCAGCCCTCGTACCACTTTTCAAATTCCGTGTCAGAGACGGGAATCGAACCCGGGCCTCCAGGGGTGGCAGCTAATTACACTAGCCCCTGCACCACAAAGGCGGACACAGGTAATCTCATGGTTCAAAATGGTCGCCCCTTTTAGTCGCCTCTTACGACAGGGTGTACTATTCGTCTGCATTCCCCACCCACAGGGTTTCTTAGAATCCTCGCTGAACGTTTGATCAACAGGAAAAGAACTCTATGAATGGAAGCTTCATAGATTACTAGCAAGCGTTTGACGGAGTAACCTGACAAACCATTTCCTCCACACTACCGAGCTCGATAGCTGCAGTCGCTTAAGTGCGGCCAGTATCCAGTATTCGGGAGATAGTAGGTTCGAACCCCACTGTCGGCAGCCCTGAAAATGGTTTTCCGTGGTTTCCCATTTTCACACCAGGCAAATGCCGGGGCTGTACCTTAATTAAGGCCACGGCCGCTTCCTTCCCACTCCTAGCCCTTTCCTGTCCCATCGTCGCCGTAAGACCTATCTGTGTCGGTGCGACGTAAAACAACTAGCAAAAAAAAATAAAAAAATTCCTCCACTACATAGGATTAGAGTACAACAGGATCTCATCATATTCACCTGTCACTTGTATAACAATCAAGTAGTAAAGTTCTTCCAAGCAAGGCTTTCAGATCCTGTGCCTATCAGGAAAGTGGCAAGAGAGGAGTACCCTCACTTAATAGTCCTCTCCAATGTTTCGAGCTTATTATGGAAGGAACCACTGCAAGGTACAAAGATAGGATTGAAAGTATATGGAAAATTGAAAATCCACGGTCTGTTTCCAGTTTTAACCGGTTCAGGAATCCGGCGAGGATAGGAACTGTTCCGGCTGCCGAATCATGTCGTACTCCTTTCGGGCAATGATTATTGTCTGACAGATTAAATGAAACGATGTTGAAGTGTGTTTCTGGAATGAAAGATGACGGAGAAAACCAAAGTACTCTGAGAAAAACCTGTCCAGCCTCCGCTCTGTTCAGCACAAATCTCACGTAGAGTGACCGAGATTTGAACCACGGAACCCAGCGGTGAGAGGCCAGCGCGCTGCCGCCTGAGCCACGGAGGCCTAAAACATGGAAAATTAATCAGTATAATCAAGTCTGATGATGATCAGGCAGTCTGTCTACCTTTCCTGCAGTCCATGATTAACAGAACTGCAAATACAGCACACAAAAAATACATCACATACAAAATGCATGATCAATTCGCAGACAACAAAGAATTTGTGTTTGAAGAAAAATGATGCCACAGCAGAATAGATTAAGGCTGTCTGTTACTTAGGCCTGAAAATAACTGAGGGTGGAAGATGTAAAACTGAAATTAACAGCGGGATTGCTCACGCTAGGATTGCTTCCATGCAGAAGAGCAAATTGCTGAGCACCAGCAAGCTCAGTCTTCTCCTCCGAATAAGAATTCTGCGTATATTTGTTTGAACAGTTTTACTGTATGCCTCAGAAACCTGGAAGATGAACAAAATTGACGACAAACGCCTTGAGACTTTTCAATGTGGTGTTTTCGGCAAATGGGTATAGTGATCTGGAGGAATAAGATAACGAATGCGAAAGTAGACTTCTGGCGAAATTAATACGCAAAGACGTCTTACTGGCGGGTCCATACTTTACGGCATTCCTAGATAACGGCACCTATTGCCAAGGGTTATATTGACGGTAAACGGCCTCGCGGAAGACCAAGGATATCATTCCTCAGACAGCAGCTATGAAGCAACGAAGAGGATTACCAGTGATCGTGCGGCCTGGAATCATAATCATTTTGTGATAACAGACCAGTCTTTGAGCTAATTCCTTGGTTGAATGGTCAGCATTGACGCCTTCGGTTCAGAGTGTCCCGGTTTCGATTCTCGGGCGGGTCGGGGATTTTAATCGCGTTTGGTATTCTTCTGGCTCGGAGACTGGGTGTTTGTGTTTGTCCTAACACTATACTCTCCATATTCACACACCACACTGTACTACCAATCACCACAGAAACATGCAGTAGTGATTACATCCATTCCACATAGGATTGGCGTCAAGAAGGGCATCCGTCCGTAAAATAGGGTTAAATCCACGTGTGTTCGCACCCAGGACCCCACAGGTGTGGAAAAACGGTAGAAGGAGAAAAAGAAGGCCAGTCTTTGTACAGAATATTTGATGATGATGATGTGTGTGTGTGTGTGTGTGTGTGTGTGTGTGTGTGTGCGCGCGTGTGCGTGTGCGTGTGCGTGTGTGTGGACGTAGTGGAGCAGCCTTCACAATAGTTGCTGCGAGATCCGAGAGTGAAAAATTTAATTATTTAAACATAGAGATGAAATAGGTGACCCGAGGCTTCAATGGAATTACTCTCTCATAATAATTTCGTGTGGCTATTTCTAGCAGAGTGCAGCCCTTGTAAGGCAGACCCTCCGATGAGGGTGGGCGGCATCTGCCATGTGTATGTAACTGCGTGTTATTACGGTGGAGGATAGTGTTATGTGTGGTGTGTGTGAATTGCAGGGATGTTGGAGAAAGCACAAACACCCAGCCACCAGGCCAATGGAATTAATCAATGAAGGTTAAAATCCCCGATCCAGCCAGGAATTGAACCCGTGACCCTCTGAACCGAAGGCCAGTGCGCTGACCATAAGTATGAGGAAAACGATCACCAAAACAGCCACAATCACAACTGGTATTCGATTCTCAGTTTTCCGAACAGTAGTATCGAAGAACGCGGGTTAACGTACTCGGTTGGGATGAATATCGAACAATGCTAAACTGAACCGTGTCCCTAACGTTCGTTGGTCTCACCCATTGCGACGAGACAGTCTTTATCATCCCAGTCAAATTCACTTAAGAGTTCTTTACCTTCACAATAGGATATGAAGATTCAAATTCCATCGCGAGCGACCCGGTTACTTGGGAAGAGTGCGTGTAATAGCGACGAGAGAAGCAAGCAGTCTCAGTTTTCTGTGAGCGTTAATCGATTCTAGACGACTTCTCATACGAGTGAAGGCAATGGTTAATTACTAAACGATAATGGCTTTACCTCACAACTGGAATACAGAGATATTCTGATAGCTAATCCCAGCCAGCAACTAAACTATCTCAAACAAAGACATGATGGCAGGCACTCATTTAGCTCAGGATTAAGGACACACAAATTACAGGAGACGAGAGAACGTATAAAGAGGAGGATGAGTCACCCAAGTCACACAATTAAATGTATTCTGTTCTAAACACTCCTCGTTCACCTCGCTGTTATTCTCTGCTTTGTCACTGCCTGCTCTTAAACACTGTCCAAGTTCCAGTTTCCCTAACCTCTTCTTAATATATAAAATAAGAGTTTTGTCTGTACATTGCTCAGAATTTAAAAAGGAATAGTATTTCTGTATTGATCATGTCCACAGTAAGAAGGAAATGCACTTTTTAATTTTCCGTCATGTCTAGTCCTATTGAAAAGTATTACATACCATAACAAAAGTTATAGTGAATACAAGTTCCAAGCATTTTGTCTTACAAAGTTTTAGCGTACGGACTATGATGATAGAATAATGAATCTAGACTTTTCTTCTTAGTCCATATCAGCGCTAAGCATTGTTAATATGGAAATAATGTTTAATAGTGTTAACTGGCGATGGTTTTTTTGGTAGTTGTTTTACGTCGCACCGACACAGATAGGTCTTATGGCGACTATGGGACAGGACAGGGCTAGGAGTGGGAAGGAAGCGGCCATGGCCTTACTTAAGGTACAGCCCCAGCATTTGCCTGGTGTGAAAATGGGAAACCACGGAAAACCATCTTCAGGGCTGCCGGCAGTGGGGTTCGAACCTACTATCTCCCGAATACTGGATACTGGCCGCACTTAAGCGACTGCAGCTATCGAGCTCGGTGGCGATGGTTTTTGTCATGTTTGTCTTAAGGCAGAGCATCTCAAACGCCCAAAATTTCACGCGTGCAAATCGAGGCGCAAGGGCTCCGTGCACTGTGCATCGGCCGGGCTCGGCTTGTCTCGGACCAACGCTTCGTCTCTGGGCTACTCGGCTAAGCTCGGCACTACTCGGCACAACTCAGCTCGGATTTGGAGCGCTACGGGGCAAGTGTGGAAAAGGGAGAAAGCGGGAGCGAGCAAGACAGGCGTGAGGAAAGAGAGAGTAAGCGCTATTGCTCCAAATCGAGGAGTGGGGGGTCTGCACTCTGGTCAACCAAGCGAAGTCGTCTTTTGCACCGTGCACAGTGCATGCACCAAGCGCATGCACCCTGAGAGGCCCAGTCTTAAGGTGTAAAACCACGTGGTCATCGGTCCGCATCGACAAGGAAAAATGTGAAGATGACTATAACAAATGAGGAAAAAGTTAAGTGAACAGTCGCTTGAAGAATAATGCCTGCTGCTCAGGTAAAATTTTCCTTCAAATTTATTGTACAATAAGAAGAAGGCCACATGGTTATCGGGTGAAGCACTACAAATAGCAGAAGAAAGAAGGAATGCAAAAATCAAAGGGGAAAGATCGAAAATGTCTAAATTAAATGCAGAGTTTCAGAAACTAGCTAGAAGAGATAAGAATGCCTTTTTGAATGAACAGTGCAAGGAAGTTGAGGAAAATAACAGACTGGGTAAGACAAGAGATCTTTACATAAGAATTGGAGACATCAGAGGGAAATTCCAGGCTAAGATTGGAATGATAAAAGATAAAAATGGAAAAGATCTTACTGAAGCAGAGGAGATTAAAGAAAGGTGGAGGGAATATGTAGGCAATTTGTATAGGAAAGATGGGAATACTCCTGATGATGAAGTTACTCTGTTGTCAGAGCCAGAACCAGATATCTTAGAAAGTGAGGTCAAGTGGGCCCTAGAGAGTATTGCAAACAATAAGGCAAGTGGTTATGATGGAATCCCTGCAGAACTGTTCAAAATCCTAGGAGAGGATGCTGTGAAAGTGCTACATTCAATATGTCAGCAAATATGGAAAACCCAGCAGTGGCCAAAAGATTGGAAAAACTCAGTGTTCATCCCAATTCCAAAGAAGGGCAGCGCTAAAGAATGTTCAAACTACCGAACAATCGCACTTATATCGCATGCTAGTAAGGTTATGCTCAAGATCCTGCAAAATAGGCTTCGGCAGTATGTAGATCGAGAACTACCTGAAGAACAAGCCGGTTTCCGCAAAGGCAGAGGAACCAGAGATCAAATTGCTAATATTCGCTGGATTATGGAGAAAGCAAGAGAATTTCAGAAAGACCTATACTTATGCTTTATTGACTATGCTCAAGCCTTTGACTGTGTCGACCACAATAAATTGTGGCAAGTACTCAAGACTATGGGAGTACCAGATCATCTTATTTGCCTTATGAGAAATCTCTACTCTGATCAGGAAGCTACGGTGAGAACCCTATATGGAACAACTGAATGGGTCAAGATTGAGAAAGGTGTACGTCAAGGCTGCATATTGTCACCTTACTTATTCAACTTATATGCAGAGTATGTGATGAGGAATGCCAAATTAGATGAAACAGAAACTGGAGCTAAAATTGGTGGGATACATATAAATAACCTTAGATATGCTGATGACACCACCCTGTTGGCAGAAAGTGAAGAACAACTTAAGTATCTACTAATGAAGGTGAAAGAAGAAAGTGCAAAAGCTGGACTAAGGTTGAATGTCAAGAAAACAAAGATCATGGCAACTAAACCTATCACCTCCTGGCATATAAATGGTGAAACAATGGAGGTTGTTCCTAGTTTCATCTACTTGGGCTCCAAAATAACTGCTGATGGCGATTGCAGCCATGAAATTAAGACACGCTTGCTCCTTGGGAGGAAGGCAATGGCCAACCTTGATAACGTTTTCAAGAGTAGAGACGTAACTTTAAGAACGAAGATTCGTATAGTGAAGGCTATGGTCTTCCCAGTAGCAATGTACGGAAGCGAAACCTGGACAGTAAGAAAGGCTGAGCGCCGAAGAATAGATGCATTTGAACTATGGTGTTGGAGAAAACTCCTTAGAGTTCCGTGGACTGCGAAGAGATCTAATAAGTCCATATTACATGAAATCAACCCAGGCTGTTCACTGGAAGGTCAAATACTCAGGCAAAAACTAAAGTACTTCGGTCATATCATGAGAAAACATGATTCACTGGAAAAGACCTTAATGCTGGGGAAGACTGATGGTAACAGGAGAAGAGGGCGACAACGGATGAGGTGGATTGATGACATCAAGGAAGCCACGGCTCTCAATTTAGAAAGACTTCGGAAAATTGTATACGACAGGAAGAAATGGCGCACTTTGGTCTATGGGGTCACGGAGAGTCGAAAGCGACTAAACGACTAACAACAACAACAACAACAACAATTTAATTTTATAAAATGTCTGTTGCTCACGGTCAAATTCAAGTTTTATAAAACCTTTGATAAAACTTTTCATAAAATACGACATGTTCTATATCGTAAATTTAATTTTAAAACGAACCAATTCAATCAATCCATCAATCAATCAATAAATCACTACTGATCTACATTTAGGGCAGTCGCCCAGGTGGCAGATTCCCTATCTGTTATTTTCCTAGCCTTTTCTTAAATGATCGCAACGAAATTGGAAATTTACTGAACATGTTCCTTGGTAAGTTATTCCAATCCTTAACTTCCCTACCTATAAACGAATATTAGCTAGGCTGACATGACGCTACGACGTGAGAAGATTGTGAAGCTCGTTCGTAAACATAAACACACATTTCTAAAATGGCAGGATCCAGGTGAACTAAGGAAACTGTTAGTGTTAATGCATCACAACAGAAATACAAGAAGGGAGGCAGAAAACTCAATCACTGAAATATAATATAACAAAAGTAGCTGCCTCTGTGGATCAGTGGTACAGTGTCGGCCTCCGGATCCCAAGACAGCAGGTTCAAATCCGGCAGAGGTAGTAGGAATTTTGAAGGGCGGAAAAAAGTCTATTCGACACTCCATGTCGTACGATGTCGGCATGTAAAAGATCTCTGGTGACACACTTGGTGTTTACCCAACAAAATTCATTAAATCTCAGCCATAGACGCCCTAGAGAGTTTCAGTTTTCTCCGTCTGCCATCTAGTAGGCCGGAAAACGTACCGTACCGATAGAGATGATGACAGAGATATTCAAGATTTTCGATATGTACTGTAGACCATATCAACGCCGAGCCCCGAGAAAATTGCTGAACAGAACTGAATGAAAATCGGCATATAGAATCGGGGAATAAGAAAGGCTACACGCTGGGCGAAATGGTAGTTTAGCGGAAGGCCTACAATTTAATTTTCAAGTATCATTGTATCAGTGGTCCTATCGATTAGTGGCGAAGGGTGCTAGTATCCATTGTTACCGCAGGTAACAGTTTGAAAATATAAAATCGAATATTCTTTAATATTAATATTTAATATTTTTGTTTCTTCTCTGGGACGTGCCGCGAGAACTCTATTGCAGCAGTTTACCAACGTCAAAGCTAAGCGAGAGGCTGTTACCACTCCATGCAGCGGTTACGCTTTGAATCCCTTCTAACAGCTAGGCGAGTATTACTGCACCTGCGCCAAGCAAGGCCCCTTTCCTCTCGACACTGAGATGTATCCTGCTACGTTCTCCGGTCGTGTTACCACAGTGGAACGTGGAAACAAAAGCTTATAACGTCGGTGCTGAGCTGTTCCCTTCATTCCTTCCGACGCGCTCAACAGCGCATTCTTATATTATTGTGTTATAGTTTTCTATTACTTTTTGTTTGCTATTTGCTTTACGTCGCACCGACACAGATATGTTTTATGGCGACGATGGGCAGGAAAGGCCTAGGAATGGGAAGGAAGCGGCCGTGGCCTTAATTAAGGTACAGCGCCAGCATTTGCCTGGTGTGAAAATGGGAAACCACGGAAAACCATCTTCAGAGCTGCCGACAGTGGGGCTCGAACCCACTATCTCCCGATTACTGGATACTGGCCGCACTTTAGCGACTGCAGCTATCGAGCTCGGTAGTTTTATATTATAATACGATGTGACTTCTCTTGTTAAAGTGTGAATTTATAATTAATTTAAGTTAGGTAAGTATAGCCTATAGGACTGCACAACGTATTAAACATTAAAATGAGTGCTGTCGCTTCCACCTCAAAAATAAGTGAGCTGGCGGGCTCAGAATGCCCGTGTATAATAGAAAGCTTAATGAACATGCTATTTTCGTTAAGATGTTTTGAAGAAAAGGAAAACTTAATTGAAAAAGGTAGACCCACGCCTTCTCGTAAACATTTATTCAAGGAATCGAAAAGAACAGTACGATATTTTCATGACTCGTGGTACATAAATCTGGACTGGTTATGTGGTTGTGCAAAAATGAATAAACTGTGCTATTGGCCATATATTCTATTTTCCTCAGAAAATAATGCTTGGAATAATGACGGTGTGGTCAATTTGGATAGTTTCAGAGTTTCAAAGAGACGCTTTGAGGCGTCTCAAGCAAACATCAACGCTGTTGCCGATATGATTCAGCTCGGAAGGTCCAGAATAGAGTTCTGTTTGAGTACAGCTTACAGAAAAAAAAATTGACGAGCATAATAAGCTAGTAAAAAATAACAGATATATTGTCAGCACTTTAATAGATGTTTATGAGTGCATGAGTAGTCTGCCATACGTTTTTCATGATGTGAACTATTTTCAATTAGTACATAATCGAGACTTCTAGTCTATGATTTTGATGCTCACTAGTGTTCAATATATATTATGTGCCATTCCATCATTTTCAAATGATGTTATCTCATACAAAAGTAATATCAGTCTTTCACTTAAATGAAATGGCATCTGTACTGCTCATAAAAATGCTGCGGTGCGAAGGAGTGTGGTGGTAACACTTTTCCAAACGTCACGCGTCGCCACTGCTAAAGATACAAAATTTAAGATGTTCCGATAATTTATATCTCATACAGTTTTAGCGTACCAGCTATGGTAACAGAAGTATTTATAATTTAGACTTTTGTTGCTTATTCCATGTCAATGCCGAGCAACACCAACATGGAAATATTGTTCAGACCTGTTAACTGGTGATGGTGTGATGGTGGTGGTTTTGTCATGGAAGCTGAAATAAAAAGACAGTTGACGATTCCAGACAAAACGTAAACAACTGGGAACTGGATAAATTACAGAAACATGACTGTCGAAAACGTCATGGCCTTCTGGATCAATGAAAGAAAAGTGACTGTCCAACTCATCACTGCCTTCTGAATAGCCTACAACTTTGAAATACTTCCGAGGTGAATCATAGCGAGAAAAACGAGCGTCAAAAAGCCGCGGTTCCCAAACCATGGATTAACAATGGTGCAATAGTTCAATGGCAATCCCACGCCTGATAATTACCGAGAATGCTGCACCCGGGGATAAGATTATTACGATATTTACATCATATGAATCTTGGTCGGAAATAGAGGTTACAATATCAGTTACGATACTACATCGCGGCAACAATGTATTGCATACTGTATTGTAACTGTCTTTCTGGAAAGCCATCGACGACGAAGACGCTGAACTTCATACCATACAAATTCTCAGCAAGACGAGACTAGCGGCTAAATTTCAATCAATATTCTAAAGGCTAATGCCTTGTCGAAGCAACCACTCTCTTCTTTTATAGGCTGTTCATTTCAGTTCTATGCAACTGTCACAACCTAATCTCTTCTTGATGGCGTCCAAATACTCAATCCTAGGTCTTCCTCTTCCTTTCTCTCCCAGCACTTTCCTATCAAGAATGTTAATGATTGAAGTGTTGTGTCTCATGACATTCCCAATAAATTTTAATTTCCTGTTTTCCATTTCCTTTAACACACTGTTCTCTTCTTTGACTTCTCCTACGACTTCCAGGTTGGTATTTCTTTCCGTACAGCTCGTTCTGGTCACTTTCCGCCATATCCACATTTCAGCAGCTTCAAGTCGATTCCTTTCCGGAGTCCAACTGTCACTTCCATACTGCAGTGTAATCCTTATAAATGATTTTGCAAAGGATTTTCTGGCATCTATATTTTGGTATCATTGATATTAGTGGTCCTATCGATACATACTATGTAACAAAAGTTTATGATTATCCTATAATTTCATCCCAGAAAAAATCTGCTAACACAATGTGGCAACACTGCACCACGTTCATTTGATCTCATATCTGGTTACGCTGAATAAAGGTAGCATCAGTTGAAGTTTTATCCAACTTATGTCCTCTGCGCCAAGACTTCTTCATTAAAAGAAATCGATATAGCTGAGTGAAACTAGTCCCAACATTCTACAAAAATATTTCCTTCCATTAGTAGCGTCTGGCGAGGAGCGCCCATTTATATAGAAGTCGCCGTACAATGGCAAGCGGGCTTCTTTCTCATCTCATCTCGTCTGCGCCAAGTATAAATGTAATTGATTTCATTCTGCAGCCGCAGAGAGTACAGGGTACAGCCCATTAGAGAGAAGGCTACATCTTTTGTGACAGTAAAGTGATGTGTAATGGCACGTGAGAGACAAGACTAGCGCGGCCAGATGTCTCATCTCATGACTTGGCTTGCTTTAGCTTATGTAGCAGGTCATTAGCGCTACACAGGGGAAACAGTGTGGAAGAAATGCACTGACTTAAAGTAGTTCTGACTACTGCACCTCTAGCAGATAAGAAGACATAATCTCATTCCTTGTAAATCTTAGGAATCACCCCTCGACTATACTATACCCCCTAATATATATGTTATATTTACAATTGGCTTTACGTCGCACCGACACAGATAGGTCTTACGGCGACGAAGGGATCAGAAAGAAATAGAAGTGGGAAGGAAGCGGCCATGGCTTTAATTAAGGTACAGGCCCAGCATTTGTCTGGTGTGAAACTGGGAAACCACAGAAAACCATCTTCAGGGCTGCCGACAGTGGGGTTCGAACCCACTATCTCCCGGATGTAAGATCATAGCCGCGCGCCCCTAACATCATGACAACTCGCCCGGTATACCCCTAATATTAAAAGAAGCGTTTTGACAGCTAAGGCTGAAGGGAGAAGCATTGCACGTGCCATTGAACGGTGTCATCACATTCGTGCATTCCATTCTCGTTCCACTGGCTTCCAACCCACTTATTCGTTCGTTGAGACCGCTGTGTTCTGTTGTTCGTAACTCAAGAGGTGAGAGGTTTGGCAACTCCAAGCAACACAAGTCAGCTAGTAGGCTTATCTTCATGGCAACTGTTGTATACAAGGAACTCGATATACAAACCACAACATAAAAGTTTATTATTTGTAAATCTTTACACAGTATATAGAAAAAAGGAACGAAAACTGACTTGATGCTTGAAGCGCTGCACACGTTAAATAATGGCCTAAACTAGTAGGGTCTTACTAATAAAAAGTCCTTATACCGTTGTTTAACTCTTGTTTAGTTATACAGTGAATAAACCCTGTATAAGCGTTTTACATTTTTCTTACTAATAAACGAGGTATACGCATTGTATTACTACACAGCACGTATACACTCGTTCCAAGGAGTAGGAATCTCTTCCTGCAGTTCACTGACGTATTTCGCACGTTCACCGCCTTTATGATCGCTTCTGCTGGTTATCTACGAGCAAAACTTTCCGGAAAGTCGCACAGTAGCACGGCATATCGAAAAGGCAGTGGCAGCACTAAGTGAGACAGCTGGAAATTCGCTTATACCGATATCAACATTTCTTCAGCTTGCTTGTGTAATGAACGCCAAAAAAAGAAATGGAATGGTTTAAGAAAAGATCAATAGCTCCTAACTGGGATAGTACGGAAAACGTAAGCAATTGTAATTGAATCGGCGGGTTGAAAAGGGTACACATTCCAAAATCCTTACTTTTCAGGAGAAAGGAAAACCTGTTTTGTAGCTAAACGAAAGGTTAGATCAAAAAAGTTTCTATTAGGCATTTATACATCACATTTCTACGTATTCAACTACAAAGTATGGAAATCATATTACGTACGGTTTTCAAGTTATACCATTTTTTATGTCAAGGAATATGTCCCTTTTTATACTCAAATTTGAGAAAGATCTAAGATCTTTGTAGAGGCAGATAATGTATAATAAACTCGCAATTTAAAGTCTATTAAGCAGTAACACCTTAATACACAAACATACGCCCAACCACAATTTCTTTTATAGTTATTCATTGTCATTCCGTGAGACAGCTGGAAATTGACATATTGATATCAACATTTCTTCAGCTTGCTTGTGTAATGGACGCTAAAAAAGAAATGGAAAAGCTTAAGAAAATATCAAAAGCTCCTAACTGGGGTAGTTCGGAAAACGTGAGCAATTGTAATTGAATCGGCGAGTTGAAAAGGGTACACATTCCAAAATCCTTACTTTTCAGGAGAAAGGAAAACCTGTTTTGTAGCTAAACGAAAGGTTAGATCAAAAAAGTTTCTATTAGGCATTTATACATCACATTTCTACGTATTCAACTACAAAGTATGGAAATCATATTACGTATGGTTTTCAAGTTATGCCACTTTTTATCTCGAGGAATATGTCCCATTGTATACGGTAGGTACCTACTCAATTAAGAAAGATCTTTGTAGGGGCAGATAGTGTATAATAAACTCGCAATATCAAAGGTCTATTAAGCTGTAACACATTTTTACACAAAAATACGCCCAACCATCATTTCTTTTATAGTTATTCATTGTCATTCCGTCTCTTTAAAGTGTTTTACTTGACGAAGATGTCTAGCTTCCATAACCTCTGAATGGTGTACGGTACCGTATGTCTTCTATGTTTAAAATATCGTGAAGATCATCAACGTTATCGTCATTCTTTCAACGTGTGTTCAATGTTAAATGGATAAGTCGAATATTTTACAACGATTATATTACTGTCGACAATAAATACCACGAAAATAAACTGCTCACTCGTTTCTTTTTTTCCGCTACACGCTGCTATACAACGCTTATACAAGGGTCCTGGACTGTATAAGCAATTCAGTGAATAACTATAACAGATGTATACATAGGAGGCTTATACACGGTTTATTAGTAACGAATTTCGCGTAAACGGTGTATAAACCTTGTATAAAAGTTATACACCGTTTATTAGTAAGACGGGTAGACTGATGGCCTGTGAAAAAAATACAATCATATATATTAATGTTCGTATATACAATGCTGTCCATCTTGATAAGATAGGACGCTTGAAGTAACCAATGTCCGTGATAGCTGATCACTATCTGTAGTTTGTAGAATTATAAAGGGAACTTGTGGTAAAGTTCGTGAGTAGCAGAATGCTAGGACAGGATGCACGTCGGTGATACGGGAGGCAGGATATTTTGAGGCGGAGATGTCCTGAGGTGAAACCTCCCGACCAGAATTAGTCCACCTGTTCAGAACACTTTTTAAGAGGGTACCTCCGTGTCTGACATACGGCGTAGTCTGATCGCTGGACACTGTGG
This sequence comes from Anabrus simplex, assembly GCF_040414725.1. Lineage (NCBI taxonomy): Eukaryota > Metazoa > Arthropoda > Insecta > Orthoptera > Tettigoniidae > Anabrus > Anabrus simplex. The sequence continues at coordinate 53,021,127 of NC_090269.1, forward strand.
GAGTGTCTCCAGTGGAGAAGACGTCACCCAATTTATATCCGCTGACTGACGTCACACACGATTACGTCAGCGCGCTGCAGTCTACACCCCGTGGTATCTAGAAGCGTCGATGCTGGGCGGGTTGCGGAGCTTGCAGGCAGAGGAGGACACACAATAGCAACCATACCACCTACTCCTTCTCCCAACCCAGGTAGACAGTAAACGGACCTCTCTCTAAGAACTGTCAGAACGCATCTGTCAATATTATGACTATAGACACCAAACAACTATGAACAAACGTTTGTCCATTAGAAGGGTGCCTGCTGAGTTCTGATGCCGAAGCGGGAGAAACTGCGGACGGAATACTCTTTTCTACGCACAGATAGCAAAGAATACCTAAAATACTTCTTTTGCCGAATATACTGGGGTAAAGAATTTCAATATATGTACGTGATGAACACTCTGAAATAATAAATTATGATATCAGCTTATATTATACATTTATTTCCAACGAAGCCACTGGCTCACGCCTACATGGAACCGAGGGAACATCCACATTTTTATTCTCATCCACAGACTTGAAATAGACACAGTATTGACAATTCCTTAATTAACATCAACTTTATCAACAACTATCATAGTAAACAAGGATGTTCCCTCGTGTTCAACATTTTACAATGCAGTAACAACATCTAGCAAGCCAGTTCGACAGTATGACAATATTCTACACAGACATGATATAGGCTTTTGGGCTTATGCCGTGTCAAGGAAGGAAATAAGGTGAAATTCTTTATGTTTCGCAGAGACCTGTGCTCTGGATCATCAGAAGAAAATCTCGACTGTGCACGAGAAAGGTTTCTTGAACAATGAGCTTTTGAATTTAGACGTTATAACAGAAGTGGAAATGGTACGTTCATTCGTCACCAGATGGCTCCCCGGACGCGGTACAGCGCTCATTGTTCAAGAAGTATTTCTTGTGGACAGTCGAGATTTTCTTCTGATGAAGCAGAGCACAGTTCTCTGTGAAACGTTAAGAATTTCACCTTATTTTCTTGACACGGCATAAGCCCAAAAGCCTATATCATGTCTATAAGTACGAGCCGTGAGAGCATCAATGTCAATATTCTACATATTGAAGATGAGCATGTTTATATTTCATGAAGAAACTTTTGATGCACAGCAAGTTTTAAAATCCCCATTTTACTATAAAAAGAACATTTCAAAGATAGTGATATTACATTTTAGCCGGCAGAAACCAGTAATTTAAAAAAAATCTAGTTGTACAAGCCCTCTTGTCTTATGCCAACACCGGATCCCGTGAGATCCCCGAAGTTACGCAACACTGGTCGTGGTCAACATTTGGATGGGTTGTCGCGCTGTTGGTGGGAGGTGGGGGGTGGGGGTAAGGGAACAGAGGAGCGGAAAGGAACTGGCCACTCTACCGTACGTTGGTAAACTGTCAACCTTTACCTCTCTGTCGAAATTCACTCAGAGAGTGTGAAAAACTTAGCACGTTTTTCTTTTTGTTCCCAGTTTTGATCCATATAACTCCCCCTCTCCCACCCCCACTGGCTATATCCCACAAACCCGGCTAAGTTTTGTTGTCAATACAATTTTTTTTTTGTTGCCCCCTACTTGTAATTCTCAGTCGCCGCTACTGGTGATATCCTTTAATAATTGTAAATACATTTCAGAGATAGTGAATCGAGGAAGGGCATAGCCCCCACATACACTAATGTGATATAGAGCGGTTCTTCCGTATGTGAGACAACTGTGGCTTATGCTAGACATAGTCATGTGCAGTGTTTCAATTATCATCTTTGTATTCACGACTTGTAAATGCATCAAATCTCAAATAGCTACCTATTTTCACACTTTCCTAGTAAAGAATTATACTGTCGAATGCAAAAAACAAAACAAAAAAAGCAAAGTCATCTCCGCACAGGTCACGAAGGCCCTTGGAGGGGTGGAAAGGTAAAGGCTTGTATTCTCCGTAACCTCGGTACTTGATGGGATAGATTGGTTAGCTCTACGCCCGGCCGCCTTTGCCCCCAGGAATTAACCTGGTATTCATTTTTGGTGTAGGTTGAATGAACCTCAGAGCCATGATAATGCCGAATAGAAAAGGTCAAATACAACAAAAGAAAACACATTTACATGAAAGCGACCTAAAATTATTTCTGACAACATATGAAATGTTGCTGTCTAAATGGAACAGTGCGCAACTGCAATGAACATCATTTTATAACGCACATGCATTTCAAATTATTCCTGTTACGATGGAATGGCAATTAAGTTAGTCAATCATGAAAATTCATGAAAGGAACACATATTTCAATATACATTTTGTAATATCATAAAGTAAAATCGCATCTGTAAACAATGATTAGCATAAAGGTACATGGATTGTACAAGGGCTAAAAGCAGACTGTTCCATCAAGAGTGATTCATCAACGCGTCCACTTACTGAAACTCAATTTTTATGCACAAGATACCTCGTTCTATATGGATGGAGGTGGCTGTATAAATAAACCTATGTTTTGCAGAGGCAATTCCTTTCCCATTAAAATTCTATCAACTTCGCTTGAAATTGGCAGTTAGCTTCAACCTCCAAACCGAAGTTAAAACAATGTCAGGCTAACACTGGCATTCTAACATAAGGTCAGATGCTGCTGGAACACTTCTTACTGACTGACTAGTAACTTACTCAACAATATAAGTAACTGGTTATAGGTAATGTGTTTAACCGGCGTCTGGTTACTAAATATAAGACCTACGATGTTCCTAAGAAAATATTCTATACTAATATTATTATCATCATCATCATCATCATCATCATCATCATCATCATCATCATCATCATCATCATCATCATCCTTTCATGTATTACTCCTATAGAAGAACTGTTACGGTCTATACAAAAGATTTACATTTCCACGCCATCTTTTCCTGACGCTACCCACAGATCTCTTCCCACCAGGGCAGTAGTTTATGACTGCTTTGAGGATCCTGCTTCAGTCCATCCTGTTTAGGTGTTCTAGCCAATTTCCCTGGTATTCACAGAAGTATTCCAATACAGGCGTGCTTTTAAGATAATTCAGCACTTCCGTATTTCTTCTGTGTATAATTATATTATAAACAGAGAAAATTTGTGATTTTGTCCATAGGCCTGTATTAAGTGTAATTTCGTGAATCACTCAAGTGATTTAAGTAAATCTATTATCATTATAATGCGTATTTCTTCTATTCTAGAATATAATAGGCTATGAAATGAAAATTCACAGCGTGCTTCCAGTCATTCGATCGGATCAGGAATGGGATTAATGAAAGCGGCGAGGATAGAAGATGTGCCGGCTGCCGAAGCCTGTCGCACTCCTCTGTGGCAATGATTTCTGACTGACAGATGAAATGAAATGATATTGGAGAGTGTTGTTGGAATGAAAGATGACAGGGAAGACCTGTCTCTTTGTCCAGCACAAATCTCACATGGAGTGACCGGGATTTGAGCCACGAAACTCAGCGGTGAGAGGCAGGCGCGCTGCCGCCTGAGCCACGGAGGCTCTATAATTTTTTTTTTTTTTTTGCTAGTTGCTTTACGTCGCACCGACACAGATAGGTCTTATGGCGACGATGGGACAGGAAACGGCTAGGAGAGGGAAGGAAGCGGCCGTGGCCTTAATTAAGGTACAGCCCCAGTATTTTTCTGGTGTGAAAATGGGAAACCACGGAAATCCATTTTCAGGTCTGCCGGCAGTGGGGTTCGAACCTACTATCTCCCGAATACTGGATACTGGCCGCACTTAAGCGACTGCAGCTATCGAGCTCGGTGGCTCTATAATAGGCCATACCGGGTGAGTCCGATGCGCCTGACGTTTCTGCTTTTAGACATCTCAACGAACGTCTGTGGGGTGATGGTCGATTTTCCTTTGCCGTATACCAAGCTACAGTCGCCTTTACAGCACTTGCTGCATCATCACTGCACGACTTTCGCAAAAACATGTATGCGACTGGTATTTACACAATACATCAAACTGTCATACGGTTAAGTAAAATGTACGTACCAATTATAAGCTTTCGGTTGGTTATGAAATTATCGCTAAAAGCGATGGCATACTGCTGGAAAACGTGTGTGAGTTTGTGAAGCGGACTTAGTTTTACATCAAGTAAGCTTTCTGATAAACCAGGGACAGCAGTCACCGCGGTGTAGTGGACTAACCACAGAAGTGTTGACGCATGCTGGTTTGCTACGTGGGTTCGAATCCCACGAGTGACAAATATTATTATTCACATTTTAATCTTTAGGATCAAATATGAGGCCATTGTGCCACATTCACCAATAGCATGCATGTTCAATGTGTAGTTGTGGCCTGACACATGGTAAGCCTAGCAGTCCTGGACATTTCTTCGCTAACAGATTAGTATGTTGACATGCTCCTCGTCTACGGTGAAGCAAGACAGAACGCACAGGAAGCACAGCGCCTGTACCAAGAAAGATTTCCACACAGGCAACAACCAAACGCACATACGTTTAGGAGGGTGGAGCGACGCTTGCGTACAATTTCGTCACTTTTCCGAACAGGTCCTGTTAAAGAGGCACCAGTTAAGTCCGGTGAAACTGCTGAAATGGTTTTGGACATTTTCCAGGAGATTCCTGACATGAGCACCCGGGTAGTCGCACAACAGGCCAACATCAACCAATCGTCGGTTGTAAGGATATTGGATTCCAGTATTTTTTTTTCGTCCGTATCACCTGCAACTACATCAAAAACTCCACGGACGAGAATTCGAAATTCGTGTTAGTTTTTGTGCGTGGATACTGACGCAAGTTGCAAATGATCCAGCGTTTGTATCTCACATTATATTTTCGGACGAGGCACGATTTCATAATAATGGCTCTGTGAATCGTCATAATGTGCACTACTGGAGTGTTGAAAATCCCCACTGGGTAAGGCAGGCAGCATTGCAGGCACGATGGGGAGTAAATGTCTGGTGTATACTGAGTGATCACCTAATTGGACCAGGTTTCTTTGAGGATCATTTGACAGGAGCCCGGTACCTACAGTTTCTTCAAGATCAACTACCACTGCTGCTAGAGGATGTGCCCCTGGGTGAGCGTGTAACCATGTGGTATCAACACGACGGGGCTCCCCCTCACAAGTCAGCAGATGTTAGCAACTACCTGAATGTTACACATTCCGGTCGATGGATAGGAAATGGAGGACCTGTCACCAGGACTGCTAGATCGCCCAATTTGACGCCACTGGACTTCATCCTATGGGGCTATTTGAAGGGTGTAGTGTACGCTAAGCAGCCGGAAAACCCTGAAAGCCTTCGTAACCTTATTACGGAAGCCTGTGAATCCGTAACACCTACAATGCTACAAAGAGCCTGAATGGCAGTTCAACGGCGTGCTGAAACGTGCATTACTGCAGAAGGCCATCTATTGGAACACTTACTGAGCTAACAGGCTATTGCTCAGTCAAGCGGATTCAAACTCCCAACCATTCTATCCTCGTCCAGCCCTATTTATAAAGCATCCACATAAGCAGCCCGAATGACCTAGAACAGTGCCAAAATACACTGACTGACAGAGCAAATGCAACACCAAGAAGGAGTGGTCAGAACTTTATGCCAATTGCAGGGTAGACTGACGTCACTGAGGTATGCTCATGATGTGAAATGCGCCGCTGTGTTGCGCACGTAGCGAACGATAAATGGGACACGGCGTTGGCGAATGGCCCACTTCGTACCGTGATTTCTCAGCCGACAGTCATTGTAGAACGTGTTGGCGTGTGCCACAGGACACGTGTATAGCTAAGAATGCCAGGCCGCCGTCAACGGAGGCATTTCCAGCAGACAGACGCCTTTACGAGGGGTATGGTGATCGGGCTGAGAAGGGCAGGTTGGTCGCTTCGTCAAATCGCAGCCGACACCCATAGGGATGTGTCCACGGTGCAGCGCCTGTGGCGAAGATGGTTGGCGCAGGGACATGTGGCACGTGCGAGGGGTTTAGGCGCAGCCCGAGTGACGTCAGCACGCGAGGATCGGCGCATCCGCCGCCAAGCGGTGGCAGCCCCGCACGCCACGTCAACCGCCATTCTTCAGCATGTGCAAGACACCCTGGCTGTTCCAATATCGACCAGAACAATTTCCCGTCGATTGGTTGATGGAGGCCTGCACTCCCGGCGTCCGCTCAGAAGACTACCATTGACTCCACAGCATAGACGTGCACGCCTGGCATGCTGCCGGGCTAGAGCGACTTGGATGAGGGAATGGCGGAACGTCGTGTTCTCCGATGAGTCACGCTTCTGTTCTGTCAGCGATAGTCACCGCAGACGAGTGTGGCGTCGGCGTGGAGAAAGGTCAAATCCGGCAGTAACTGTGGAGCGCCCTACCGCTAGACAACGCGGCATCATGGTTTGGGGCGCTATTGCGTATGATTCCACGTCACCTCTAGTGCGTATTCAAGGCACGTTAAATGCCCACCGCTACGTGCAGCATGTGCTGCGGCCGGTGGCACTCCCGTACCTTCAGGGGCTGCCCAATGCTCTGTTTCAGCAGGATAATGCCCGCCCACACACTGCTCGCATCTCCCAACAGGCTCTACGAGGTGTACAGATGCTTCCGTGGTCAGCGTACTCTCCGGATCTCTCACCAATCGAACACGTGTGGGATCTCATTGGACGCCGTTTGCAAACTCTGCCCCAGCCTCGTACGGACGACCAACTGTGGCAAATGGTTGACAGAGAATGGAGAACCATCCCTCAGGACACCATCCGCACTCTTATTGACTCTGTACCTCGACGTGTTTCTGCGTGCATCGCCGCTCGCGGTGGTCCTACATCCTACTGAGTCGATGCCGTGCGCATTGTGTAACCTGCATATCGGTTTGAAATAAACATCAATTATTCGTCCGTGCCGTCTCTGTTTTTTCCCCAACTTTCATCCCTTTCGAACCACTCCTTCTTGGTGTTGCATTTGCTCTGTCAGTCAGTGTAAATAAATAAATAAATAAATAAATAAATAAATAAATAAATAAATAAATAAATAAATAAATAAATAAATAAATAACCCACGACATGAGGACATTCGGATACATTGGCACTGTGGATGATTCTCGAAGTTCAAAATGCGAATAAAATTTACAGGCTCAAGTGGGATTCGAACCCACCTATCAAATGGAGCTAAATTAACACCACCGCACTTGACCTATGACATCACGGCGACTCCAGCGAGCAGGTTTCCAGAAAGCCTACTGGATGGACCACTACTGCCGCTTCACAAATGCACACACGTTTTCTATCAGCATGCCATTGCTTTTAGAGTTCATTTCATACCCTACTGAAAGTTCATAATTGGCACGTACGTTTTTACATAACCATATGACAGTTTGATTCATTGTGTAAATGCCTGTTGCATACGGTACATTTTTCGCACAGGTAATGGTGCAGTGATTTATTAAAGGCGATTGTAGCTTGGTTTACTGCAAAGGAGAGTAGACCATAACGACACCAGTGACGTTCGGTGGGATGCCTAACAGTATAAGGCGTCAGGCGCGGCTGACTCACACGGTATAATGTGTAATTCTAGCTTATCTGGGGAGAAGGTAGTTTTGGAAAATGTAGAGCAAGTCAGAAAAACTGTCTCTGACTCTTACAAGCGAGTACGCTAGCTGAATTAATGGTTTCTACACAAAAAATAGACTTACAAATGTGTTTATAATTCAATTTTATACAGAAATGTTCATACGCATTTTCTTCCTTATTCAAGCCCCCCCCCCCCCCCCACCTTCTCCAAACAAACAAATCTTCGACCATGTGCGCTAAGTTCTACGTCGTAATCAATTCGAGAATTCGATCGTCTTTTGCAATTCACGATGTGATATTCTTCCTGGGTTAGTGGAGGTTCCTTGACAAAATCAAACAAACTTTCAACACCCAACAGCGCCCAATCTATGCATTTCCAAGGATATGGGTACTCTCTCGAAAAATGATCAGTTTGCTATCCCGCATAACATACTAAGCATTGTCGGTGTTGTTGAGAATCACTCTGTATAATCAGAAGTTTGGCTAATCTATATATATATATAATAAGAGTTTTGTCTGGACATTGCTCATAATTTCAAAAGGATGGTATTTCTGTATCGGTCGTGTCCATAGTAACAAGGAAATGTATTTTTTTTTAATTTTCCGTAATTTATGTCTGTCTGTCTGTCTGTCTGTCTGTCTGTCTGTCTGTCTGTCTGTCTGTCTGTCTGTCTGTCTGTCTGTATGTATGTATGTATGTATGTATGTATGTAACACGCATCACGAGAAAACGGCTCAAGAGAATTTAATGAAAATCGGTATGTAAAATCCGGGAATAAGTCGCTACAATCTAGGCAATAAATAATCTTATTCACACTTAGAGAAATGGTAGTTTAGGGGAAAGCCTGAAATTTAATTCTCAAATATTTATGTTAATAGTGGTCCTATCTTAATGAAAACCGATATCCAAATTTGGAGAATAAATCGCTACAATCTAGGCAGTAAATAATCTTATTCACGCTGAGAAAAATGGTAGTTTAGGGGAAGACCTAAAATTTAATTGTCAAATATTTATGTTATTAGTGGTCCTATCGTAATGAAAATTGGTATGTAAAGTCGGAGAACATGTCGCTTAAATCTAGACTGAGTGAACTGGTAGTTTTAGGGAAAGCATAGAATTTAATTCTCAAATATTTGTTATTAGTGGTCCTATCGACAAATACTACATAACTAAAGTTATACAGTATTAACTTTTCGATCATTTATGGCATAGGCTATATATTTACCGTACCGGCTATAATAACAGATATATTCATGAATTTGGATTTTTTAATTTTTTTTCTAAGTCCACATCAGCGCCGAGTCACGAGAAAATGGGCAAACAGAATTTAATGAAAATCAGTATGTAAAGTCGGGGAATGAGGAACTACAGTCTACGCTATAAATAATTATGTAAGACGCCCTAATATCACAGAGTCAAAAGAAAACTAAATGTGAAGGCCTACAATATAGAAAGCTCATAACATTCATCAACAATAACATTACATTGACCATTGTTTGTTGTGCTTTATGTCTTCTGTTGCCACATCTCCGATATATAGGATTACTGTTGTATACAGAGTATTTTCTTTTGAATTTGTAACATCATTTCGGAGTGCGAGGCAGATTTTTCTCTCCCAACCTCCTGATGTTACCTCCTACAATGTTGCAAGACAAATTATACTACAAGCTTCAGGAAAGACTGTTGATTTCAGCGTTTAACTACTTTCCATATAAACCAATTAAAGTCATTATTGTTAATAAATAAGTGAACAAGGACATTAAAATCGTGTATTTACATTTTCAGTTAGAGGCCACATTTTTGTTTCTTCAGCCAATAAAATATTGTCTGCGGGAAAAATGCAGAAAATCCTCTTATATTTTTTTTATCTGAAACAATTCTCCATGGGTCTTTTGGTTTTCCTGAAAAATGGCCGTAAAGCGGCTATATTATCGACACACTTTTTCTGGATAGATTTACACCCTAGTGCTGAATCGGTCGACCTCAACAATCATCGAAATTCGTACTGGCAACCTCTGAAGCACAAACTATGAATCGCTTATGCATCGCTGTGCGACATCTGGCGTACACTTTACGGACTAGTACTGTTGTTGTTTACACAGCAAAGCCAAACTATACAATTCATGCCAGGAACAAGATTCGCATAGAGAAATGTTATATATAATGTTATATAATGTGTGTGTGTGTGTGACACAGTTGTTGGCTTAAAATAAGAAAGATTTAGAAAATTCATATCGATCGATTATATTATCGATTCAATTCAGATTTCATTTCCATTCAGTTGGCAGTACTACCGGAACAGCGAGAGCTCCCTCCTTACACCTCACCGCAGTACACAAATCGATCGATAAAAAGTGTGTCGATAATACATATGTCACTAGCTGGGGTCGTTTTGCTTGCGCGCGTCAGCGCAGGACACTGGACACGGTAAGTAATTTTGGATTACGTATTAATATGAATCAGTGTTATCAAAATATGTATTTGTTTATGGTTTACAAGATAACTCTTAACCCTTTAACCGCCAACGTCCGATTGATTGGACGTTGGAGGTTCAGTCTAAAAACGCCAACGTCCGATTGATCGGACGTTCCGGAAAAAATACTTTCCAAGTAATTTATTCGTTTTAATAATGTATAATACATGTTTTGGACTAGTATTGGATTAAATAAGACTATATACAACAAGTTTAGTTGAGGAACTTGCTGCCGAGTGACTTGGTGGCCACGCAGCAATTCAGCTCCCGCGGGTGGGTAACGAACTCTTACTATTTTACCGAAAAAAGAGAGGAATGCAACTTTTCCGTATTCAGAAAGATTAGTACTAGTCAAGGTGCTAAATGGAAAAAAAGACCAGATACATTTGTAAACAGTGTAAGAAGGGTGTACGCCCTTTGTGCTTCCCTAAACACATTTACACATCATAAACATGTGTAAATATTAGTAAATAATTTCTTGTATCATATTTTTAAGGCGAAAAGTGAATTTTTGAGCGTAAAATCTGTGTGAAATAGACATTAGTAATCATATTTTACTTAAAACGAACCAGGAACTGCAGTATTTGCACATAATGTAAGATTAGAAAATTTCACGTTAATGTTATAATAACAATAATAAAAATATTGTAACTGTAATATTGTACATAAAGCTCTATTTTTTATATGTAGCATAGGAAACACCACCTCTCTAAAATAATACAGCTTTTGATAGTAAAGGTATTTTTTCTTAACGTTTTTTGAACATGAAATACTTTTTTCAAAGAAAGGAAATATTTATTTGAATTATCACTTCATAAAATAAAAATTTATAAAATAAAGATGCATTAATTTACATCAATAAAATGCCTGAAGCATTACCTTCAAAACAAAAGAATGCCCATCCAATTTACATAAATTGAACAGAAGTACAAATAATTTACTGCAAGGTAAAAAGTGCTCATGGACACCGCGTATGAGGCTGGCGGTCAAAGGGTTAATGGTTAATACTTGAATACTAGGCCCATATATTGGACTGCGTAATATTGAAAAGAGAACTACTTAGAATGTGTGACCTTCGACTTTGACTATGGGAAACCAAAGAATCTTTTTTTTTTTTTTTTTGTACAATTGACCTTATGTCCCACCGACACAGATAGATCTTACGGCGAAGATGGGACAGGAAAGGTCTAAGAGTGGGAAGGAAGCGGCCTTGGCCTTAATTAAGGTACAGCCTCAGCATTTTCCTGGTGTGAAAATGGGAAACCACGGAAAACGATCTTCAGAGCTGCCGACAGTGGGGTTTGATCCCACCATCTCCCGAATGCAAACTCACTGCTGCGAGCCCCTAACGGTACGGCCAGCTCGCTCTGTGAAAGCCTTCTCAGGACAGCCGAACACACTCATCTCCTGAATGCGAGTTTGTCAGCCACACATCCTAGTATTTTAAAATTTTATATAGACTATATATATATGAAGGGTGCAGGGAATGAAAGGGCTAAGTCACCGGGCGAGTTGGCCGTGCGCGTAGAGGCGCGCGGCTGTGAGCTTGCATCCGGGAGATAGTAGGTTCGAATCCCACTATCGGCAGCCCTGAAAATGGTTTTCCGTGGTTTCCCATTTTCACACCAGGCAAATGCTGGGGCTGTACCTTAATTAAGGCCACGGCCGCTTCCTTCCAACTCCTAGGCCTTTCCTATCCCATCGTCGCCATAAGACCTATCTGTGTCGGTGCGACGTAAAGCCCCTAGCAAAAAAAGGGCTAAGTCCATTTTTTATTTTTTATTTTTTAATGTGAATGAGATGTTTATTCCCGGTCCTAAACAATACATCAGGTGGATTTGGAAAGAAGGAGCTAGGTCCACAAATACAGCAAAAACAAGAAACAGTTCACTGGGAAAGAAGGGGTCGTGTCCAGTAAGTCAGGGAATAGATGGGCTCTTAAACAGTAATTTTGAACCTTTAAGTTACCAGCCCTATCATATTAATTATTATTTCCCTCCATTGTACCATTTGGAGGTTAGTTAATATGTAAGATTTTGTTCTAGGAGTGCTCTGTGAATGATTCAGCAAGAAAGTGTTCATTAATGCTTCAATATGCGTGACTTAAGTGAACTATCAGATTCTTCAATTAATCAGGATGATCAGCGCCAGGTAAACTTAACTAAGGAAAGGAGACGTCGTGGAAGAATGTCAGAGGTCAGGACCAAACTTAACCTACGTAGTCGTGTAATGGGGCAGAACTGCAATTGTAAGATGAAATGTTTTGATGTGTTTGGTGAGGAAAACAGGAAAACCATTTTAAGGAATTTTAATCTCATGCTAAGTAGGGACATCCAAGATTCATACCTATGCGGACTCATTTCTGTTTTACCAGTCGTTCGTTGACGGCCTAGAAACTTGGAGGGTCAAGCCAAACAAGCCACGTACAAGTACAGAGTGAGGGGATGTGCCGATGTAACGAATGATTACGATGCATGCCGTAAAGCTTTCCTTGTAGTTCATGGCATTGGTAAAAAGAGGGTCGAGCGGCTGGTAAGAGGTCTTAAAATCCCCGGTGTAAGTCCAAAGAACATGAGAGGAAAGCATTCCAATCGGCCGTGGAAGATTCCGGAAGAAAGTTTAGATGCTGTTCGTGAACATACAAAACCATTTCCCTCGAGAAACAGTCACTATGGTATACGAGACACCAAAAAAGCATACTTAGCTGAAGATCTCAATATTAAGAGAATGTATGGTATGTTTAAAACTAAGTATCCTACGATCCAGCTTTGGTATGAAATTTACCGTTCAGTAATCAACAATGAATTCAATATCAGTTTTGGATACCCACGAACGGACACTTGTTCTACCTGCGATGAATACAAAGCAAAGGTCGCCGCTTTAGAGAAAGAAAATGCAAACTGTGGGAACTTTGCTAGAGCTGCCCAAATTTCTGATGAAATAAGACTTTCAGTTGGAAATAGGGTCCATCTTACAAGGGCTGACACGTTCTATGCCAGAAAACGGAAAGCGCAGATTTGTAAACGTTCAAGCGTAAAAGAAGCAATTTGTATTGATTATGGTAGAAATCTGCCTATCCCTAACATACCAATTAATGATGCTTATTACAAGAGACAGCTGCCCCTTTATGTATTCAACATTCATAGACTATCCTGTGGTGAAAGTGAGTTTTATCCCTATACAGAAGTTGAAGGGAAGAAAGGCAGTGATGACGTTTGTTCGTTATTGCATGATTATTTTTATATTCATCTGCCCATGAAAATTAGAGACATTCAAATATACTATGACTCTTGCGCAGGACAAAATAAGAATTACACTGTCTTTCGATTTCTTCACTATCTTGTTCATTTTGAGAAGAGATTTGATTCAAAGTAACATTCCCTATTCGAGGTTACAGTTACACGGAGTGTGACAGAAACATGGGCCTAGTTAACCAAAAAGCACGTATATAAATTACTTTAAATAAAACTGAAAAATTGTCAAATAATGGATTGGGCACCATTTTTACTACATACCCTTTGTATGAATAGCCCCATTCTTTCCCCTTCTGTAGTGTAGTTAGGAGAGCAAAATTTATTTTTCCGAACATAGAATGTTGTTTTCACACCAGATATAAGTTAAAACTGTTTAAAAATTATATAGCTAGTAGGGAATAGCTATAACTGATATTCACTTTAGAAAATACAGTTGGTAAGAAGAGTTAAACTGTTTAAATGCCATTTACTCAAAATTTTAAAAATGTGACATAGCTCTTTCTTTCCCTGCACCCTTCATATATATATATATATAGTATACTATTCTTGTGAATTTTAAAATCCTTTAAGTTCCTCTAAATATTTCTGAGAGAAAACATCTGCAATAACGATAAGGGGGGGGGGGAGGGGCAACTCATGCGATTTGCAATGTTTACAAAGGGGGCTACCAAGTCGAAAGCTTTGGGAACCGCTGTTCGGGTACTGTACCAGTGAGGACATTTTCTACAATTTAGTAACAGAGAGATCTTTTAACAGCGTCAGAGAACACTAAAGTGGAAAATTAACAATAAATGTTCATATAGCACATAATTTTGTAATGTAACGTAGAATGTGACACAAACATGGCTGAGCACTCTAGGATGAGCTGACATGAAGTGTGTTTTTAATAGCAAAACAGTTTCCTGCCCTCTCAGTAGTTGGAAGCCGTTAATCACACACATGCTATCACTCGCCTTGAGGCTCTGCGGGGTTTGGGCTGGCTTGTGCTGGGTTTTGTAATGCATTCTGCTGGCTGGATGGCTGGCACGAGGATTTAATTTCAAACTTCATAACTCTGCTGCTGTTCCCCCCTCTCTGGCAGCACCGGTCACCACGCTACCATTATATTGTAACTGCTACAATAACCCGAGTCAAGCGACAAAGGACTCGGCTAATTCGGCTGGAATTCATCAGACGACGCGGGGAGGAGGTTATTGTCATCTCCCGCTGTACTCTCCAGACATATTAGTCCCAACGGTACACATGCGCCCAATTATAATGAGTATCGGATTAAAACAAGTAGTTTATTTCCTTACCCACAGGGAACTTGTTTCAACAAACGTACGCATTTAGGCAATAAAAAGCCAAGACAAAACTTTAAACGGTCGTATAGATAGATTCCTGTATCAGTTTCTGCGCTGTTGCCTTGAATAGAAGACACTACTTAGAAAATAAATGATCCAAGACACTTAACGGCCGGAGAAACTCCTCATTCCGTAAATCTGCGAAAGGCTACGTGGAACTTCCTTGTTTCTTACAAAAATAATCGCAAAAAACAACAACATTAAATCCGACAAATCACGAAATATTTCACATACCTCTATGAAGTGGAATTTCTGAACGAATAACGTAAACTTATCAGTAGGGTTCGAAAGTGAATGGCCTAAACAAATATAAAATATGCAAGCAAATATGCCCTAAAACTAGTTACGTATGACCTAAAATGATGTCCGACTCGTTGGCTGAATGTTCAGCGTACTGGCCTTCGGTTTAGAGGGTCCCGGGTTCGATTCCAACCTTCATTGGTTAATTGCAATGGCCCGGGGGCTGGGTGCTTATGCTGTTCCCAACATCCCTGCAACTCACACACCACACATAACACTATCCAACACGCAGTTACCTACACATTGCAAATGCGCCTACCCTCATCGGAGGGTCTGCCTTACAAGGGCTGCACTCGGCTAGAAATAGCCACACGAAATTATTAATTATTATTACCTAAATATGGTAAATATGACCTAAAATACGATAAAATATGACATGGATTTTAGGGATAGGTAGCAAGTATTAGAGTATTACCAATATTCAACGTGATCAGCGATAATCATGTAATCATACAAACTGACAGATAGGTAGAGTACTTTAAAACTTTCAACGTTCATTCAGTATCATAGCCTTCAGGTGTAGTTCTGGCTCGGTTTTCCTAAATAAATCAAACGAAATATTAGCAAGCTTTATGGTATCCGTCGGCGTAAGCTGGAAGACACTGCCTAATAACAGGAAGTTTATTGAGGCCAATCTGTTGAAATTAGTTGGTAGTGAAAGGGAAAGGGAGCTGTAATTCAACCTTTCAAGGAAGAACTGCCTGAGAGATAACATGGCATTGACTTGTTAGCTAATTGCTTCTGAACTAAATATATCTACTAGAGTGATTAAAAAATATCACAAATTTATAAAATTATTCTTATTTCTGAACAGACCAGGTGAGGAGTGCAATGAAGCGCACCGGTATTGGTAGCAAATACGAACTCTCGGGGGTGCCCAAACAGTATCACCTGGAAAGGCGAAAACACACTATCATCACGTTCCCTAAGGTCACGCTTATCGTGTCGTAATCTAACCTGTCCAGAAAGAAATGCTAAAAGACGTCCGTACAGTAGCTCCTTCCTGGAATCAGGACTTCTGAACCTCTCTGTTCCTGGAAAAGAAAAAGAGGCCTACACTATTTGGAAATCCCGTGTTTGAAACTCGACGCAGATAACACGTGCCTTACTAATAACGCCTCAATTTAAAAAATGCAGATATTATAACCAATTATGACCTTATATCACTGAAATGAACAAACAATAAAAATGGCCGAAATATGCATTTATATGCAACATCAAATTGCTTTAAAAGGGGTCAGGAACTCGTCATTCACACCTAGTTCTCAAATTTCGGGTAAAATGAGCACAGGAAACAAATAGAAATGTTCCTTAACTTCCGAAGCTTACCTATCACTTTAGTGTTTGTTGCGTACAATATTTTACTCCACACTACGGTGAATTTACATATTCTAAATTAAATTTAATTAAAAATAATTTTCAGTCGTCGTCACGCAAATCGTTCACGTTTGATCCATGCATTGACGTTTTCTTGTTCGTGTCTTGCTCTGAAAGATATAAGGAGTGTGTACATGGAGTGATGTTGTAATAACCCATCAAAATTAATGCTATTTGAAGCAGCGAACAGTTTACTAAGCTGCCAGACTCGTAAACATGGTCCTCTGATCCTGGATTAATGAAGGTAATAACGAACTTTATTATATAATATGATATATGCGATATTTATCTGTTGGAAATGGATTAACCTACATTAGTCGGCATTGTGATGGCGGCAGATTACTTGAGCTGGGAATGTAGAGAAACAATTCAAAACAAGGTTAAGTTTCACGTTACTTGATTCATGATCACTCTGACTGTCGGTGTTTTCATTTTCGTGAAGCGGAGTTCAGTCCGCCTCTGTGGTGTACTGGTTAGTGTACATTGAGAAGGTGAGGACATTAATCACGAACGATCGGCGATGAACTGTGCGCATGATAGAGGATGAAGTGCAGATTAACCTGAATCTGTGCGACAATTCGTTACCCTCGCCCACACACAGCCAATATCGTCAAACAGTTCATGGCAAAAAAGGAGTGTGGTGCAACTTGAACATCCCCCATACTCGCCAGTTCTCAATCCTCCAGACTTCTTTCTATTCCCACGCCTCAAACTCGCTTTGAAAAGAAAGGGATTTGACGATATTCCTGACATCCAACGAAACGTGACGAGGCTTTAGAACACCATCCCAAAGGAAGCCTTCTTGCAAAGTTTCCAGGACGTGTATCGCCGATCTCAGCAGTGCATAGTTATGGGAGGGGACTATTTCGAAGGACAGTAAGGTCACTGTCGTGCACTGTTCATATATGTTGATAGTACAGGACTATTCACCAAACTTTATTGTCACAGGTTGTATAACAGTAATGTTTTTTTTCTTCTAAAGCAGAATAATTCGTAGCTCTATTTCTCTTCTGAACTTCCATTTTTCGATCACTGCAATCAGTTCTATCACGATCACAAGAAGTGTTTGTGACAACCCCCGTAGTGGAAGACCGGCGACCGCCGTCAGTGACGAAAACATTGAGAAGGTGAGGATATTAATCACGAACGATACGATCGGCGGTTGACTGTGCGCATGATAGCGGATGAACTGCAGATCAACCGTGAATCCGTGCGACAATTCGTTACCTTCGCCTACACACAGACAATAAGTGTGTTCATAATCTTTGATTTTTAGTCACTGCCTCCTTGATCGGTACGGCAGCTGTTTCTCGAGAGGGTGAATACGGTGTTAGTTAACCCTCTTGGTGAAACGCGTGTGACTCGTATGAGAGAGTTAAAATATTAACCCTACGTTAACAAATCCAGAGTTAGAGCATATTTAACCCACGCTGATGAAACCGGGCCTAGGATGAGTAGACTTCGAGTGACAAAATTTCACCTTACCCTTAAAAATCGACTACCTTGGCCGGAATTGAATTGGGGACCAGGAGTCGGGCATTACCTCTTGTCAACCAAGTCAGCTTGTGTGGTATCTGAACATACTAGTAAGGAGTATCTGAATGAGTCACTTAGTGGTGTCACCAACCAGCTTCATATTCAGTAATAATATTAATTTCATGCGACTATTGCTAGCCTGGTGCAGCCTTGCAAGGCAGATCCGCCAACAGGAGTGGGCGCCATCTGCCACGTTAGGGACACTGAGTGTTAGTTTGGTGGAATGCGTGGTGTACGAGTTGCAGGAATTTTTGGGACAGGACACATACCCAGTCCGCGAGCTAAGAAAACTAACTGTTTACGATTAAAAATCCTTTGACTAGGTAAGGAATCGAACACAGGGCTAAAGATCATGACGCTAACCACCCAGACATGGATCCGGAAACGATATTCAGTTATCCATCGCTAGGCAACAGCAGTAAGGATGCACAGATTAGTTTCAAATTGGCGACTAGAGAAGTATCCGTTGCAATCCAAAGTGCCGTTGTGCCTTTCTTCTGAACTACAGTCATAAGGAATTGTTTCTATTTACGGCGAGAAGAGCGTGTTCAGTGAAGAGTTGATAAATAATCCCAAGTGGGCGCAAAAAATAGGTAACTGGTCGTCCACTTGAGAACTGAATTGAAGCACAGTGTGGCAGACGGAGCAGATGGTCACAGCTCACAGGTAAGTAACTATATAAAGCGGAATAATTGCAACAAGGTTAATGCATATTCATCACCTTGAGTGTGACCACCTCCATAGCCTAACGGTTAGCGCTATTAGCTGTCGTTGTCGTGGGGCCCGGTTTCAATTCCCGGTACTGCCAGAAATGTGACATCGGGAGGGCTGGTATGTGATTAAATATGTGCATGCAGCTCACCTCCATTGGGGTTATGTCTGAAAAGAGCTGTACCCATCCATCCAGGACGAGAATACGAATTTACTTCTCTTTTTTTTTTTACCCACGTTTCAGGCAACAGATTGGCGAACACACGATGGTTCGAATGAATGGGCCTGTACCGCTCGCGGAATACTGGTGAAGCGGATAACATGCGTAGTAGGACTGTTACTGGGGATAAATATGTATACAGAAAGACTAACTCAAATCAAAGCGTGCTTCATAACACGATGTTCACCTGCTCACAGGCTAAAATCTCATCTTGATGGTAAAATATTCGCAGATAGTGATGACGTTGTGTGAGACCAACATCCGAAAATCTCTTAGCAACAGACATCAGGGTACTGATATAGCGATGGGACACAGTGAAAATTATGTTAAAAATTACTTATAGTTCTGAAGTAACTACATAAAATATTTTAACAGCCATACTTGACTCATTTACTGATTTTTCCTCGCATATAACGTTGAAAAACAGTAAAAATGTGCACATGCCTTCCTACCTTATCAATAACAGTACTCTTCGGATATGCCAATAATAGTGGTGCTGAGGTCTTACCTGTAGGAAATAAAGAACAGAAAATTACTCCAAGAAAAAAGCTTCACAGAAAATAAAAGACATGTCAGAAGAAGATACATGATAACACAAAACAAAACACGAAGCATCAAAATTATAATGTTTAATACATTATAATCAACAGGACATGGCAAAAAATGTCCTAAATGTGAAACTTTTTAAATCACTTCTTTTTATTTTTTGCAATTGGCTGTACGTCTTACCGACACAGATAGTTTTTTACGGCGACGATGGAATAGGAAAGGACCAGGAGTTAGAAGGAAGTGGCCGTGGCCTTAGTTAGGTGCAGCCGCGGCATTTTCCTGGCGGGAAATTGGCAACTACGGAAAAACATCTTCAGGGTTACCGACAGTGGAGTTCGAACCCACTATCTCCCGAATGGAAGCTTACAGTCGCTCAGTAAACCACTTTAATTAAAGTTAGTTACAGTATATACAAAAATATTGATATAGTTACAAAATATTTGCTGTAAGACCAAATAGCTAAAGTAAAACTAATATCGCGATCAATATTTCTAGAAAGGAACTCCCGTATTTTTGAACGAGAAGAAGTAACAGAGCGAATTTATATCCTGCATTCCAACTTCAATATGACTGATTTTAAATTACTCTCAGTATCATAATGTTCACTGAAAATTTTACATATTTCATATAAGTGTTTCTATGAAAAATCAGTAATACAATAGTGAAAGTTGAGTGTGATCAGGGTATATTACTGGTAAGTTTGTGGTCCCAGGTACAAAAGTAGCGAAAGTTGATGCTGCTATGAACGTGTGCGAACAATGGTAGGAAGATATTCGCAATGACGAGCTAAGAGCTAAAGGTAAATTGGATTAGACTGGGCATACAGATCGATTTAGGTACGAAAAACTTCATTCATAGAGGATAGTAAACTGAACTCGTAACTCAGTATTTGACTGGGACGCTAACTGATAATGGAATTCGAACCAATGTTATTTCTGATTCGAAGGATTTCTTACATACTTGCAAGTGCTTTCTTAGGATAAGATACCTTGGCTGGTAACCTCAGAATGGAAATTATAACCGTTTTCTGTTCTCAGGAGTCTAAAATAGGTCCCACAGGCTATGAAAAAGAATAATGTGTGTGTTTAACAGAATGTTTGTAGGCCATCTACACTAAATCACTGGAAACCATCTTTTATTACCCCATTACGCTGCTGGTGGTGAACTCTCTTTTCTTCTGGTGGAAAACACCTTACTATAAAAGTCTATTCCTATTCATAGTCGAATACTGAATCAATCATTCGGTTTTCACTTGTTTCATTCAAATCATAATAGTGCTGGAATATTTTAAAAGCCGGAGTAATGACGTATTAAAAATTAACAGTGGTTGTTCCAAAGTAATACATTTTTCACATAAAAGCACTTTATTTGGGAAGCGTAACACTCAGAGTTCTGAAATGTTTATAAGCTATTATACGAGTGTCAGTAAAGCTTTTGCATATCTCAACCTCTGCTATGGGGTGAAAATAGATTTTTTGTGTATGATATATTATGAAATTAAAGAGAATTATTTATTACGACCGTAATTATAGTGCCTTGTTAATGAATATTTAAATCCAACTGCAATGCCAGTTTACTTGCAGTGAAGGAAAGGAATATTGCAAACAAATTACACAGTTTTATTGAGTAGAGAGAAAGGTGTGCATCTAGTTTCCACATCCATGATTGACGACGGGAGTCTTAGAGGCAAATCATCGCTATATCCCGCATTCAAATCTCCAATGCTACACGTAAAATATATCCCGAATGAACAGTAGAAAAGAGAAAAGTTACACTTCTGCTCTGCAAACTATGACTGTAACCTAAATATTAAGTCCTTCCGTCTTGTCGAAAATTACTTCGGGATAACATAAATCTAGAAAATACCCGACAGAGATACCATTAATTAAAAACAGAATGGCATGTTTCGTTTGGAAAGATCATCATCAAACTTTATCAATACACTTTTATTTTTTATTTTATCAGTTCTCTTTTAAATTTGACTGGGCCATGCTAAACATTTACAGAAAAGGGCATACTACGGTCACTTCCTTTCCACTCCTAGCCTTTTTCTATTCCATGGTCGGCATAAGACCTACCTGTGTCGGTTCAACGGTAAAAGAATGAAACCAGACTTTCAGGAGGAAAGAAAAACATAGGCTAAATTAACAACTAAGTAGCAGCTTTTGAATGTGCAACTTTTCAAATATGTTTTTATTAGCAAAGATAGAAATTTAAAAACAATTAATTCCCTGTGAAAAAAGTAAGCATGTCTGGTGTTTTACCAAAACAGCATGGGACTTGTTTCTTTTTTTCTGAGACCTGTTCATCTTTTACTGAGATGCTAACAGGACTTGTTCCTTTAGGGAAGAGATGCAGATCAGTAGAGATTGATTGACTGAACGGGTGGCAGAAAGTCACGTGACAAATACTCGGCCTGTTGATTAGTGGTTCGGACGTGCTCTCATTTGCTCGGGACCATCACTAGGACAATATTAGGAGGACCTGTTCGGTTTTCATCGGACTTCAGTTGAGAAGTGGTGGTGATTAATGTTTTAAGAGGCAGTAGACATAGGTAATCATCCTCTTTTA
Source organism: Anabrus simplex (assembly GCF_040414725.1). NCBI lineage: Eukaryota > Metazoa > Arthropoda > Insecta > Orthoptera > Tettigoniidae > Anabrus > Anabrus simplex. Next base: position 53,043,027 of record NC_090269.1, read on the forward strand.
ACTTTAATCAGAGGAGAAATGGAGAATGCGTCCGAAACTTTGAAAAATGAAGGTATTGGCCAAAGGAAGGCAAGGGCCACAAAAACGTGAAAATTAAGAACTCCTTAGGAATCGAGCGCTCTAATACCGTCGGGGTCGGAAAGAACAAGAGCTGACCAAGGGAGGTCGAGGAGGATAGATGAAAGTGAGGAGCCTGGCACAAGCAAGTGGAAGCTATGCCTGGACTCAGCTAAGGAACCGTGGTCGCCAACCCACGCTTCCAAGTTATGAGCCCCTGGGGCCCTTTATATTCGCCTCTTACGACAGGCAGCGATTACGTGGGTGTTATTCTTACCTCCCCCACCCACAGGGGGGGGGGGTTTCAGCCGAAAAAATAGTTTCCAACTAAACGATTGCATCAAAACCAGTGCTTACTTATTTTTTTATTTTTTTATTTTTCGGTTTTGTCCGAATGTCCCCTCAAATAACAAAGGGTAGGTGATTCCTAATTGACGTACGTCTTGACATGATTGAGTATGGAACTTTTACATTTCCATTTGGTTGTGATCTTTTCTAAAAAAAAAAAAAAAAAGGAACTGTTCAAAAGTGGAATACAAGATAGGCAAGGACGTGTCATTGATTGTCGTACCCGTTCAAATATTCCAGGTACGTGCTGTAGAGAGTAAGTAGTTGGAAGCAACAGAGCGACGTGTTCTTTCACTGATTTTTGGAGTCTCATACACCAGGTTGTCCATGATCCCCCACATTTAAAAAAATCAAGTGGATTGGGGTCAGGAGAACGAGCAGGCCATGCCAAACCTTTGAACAGTTTTTGAAACGGATTACAATTCAATTGAAAAGTAATTACGTCGCAAAGTACCTCAATTATCAATTTTCGATCTATTTGGTTAATACATTTGTTTTGGTCTCTTCTGTCATCCCATCAAGTGCGAATATTGAATTTTGTTACGCCTGGGATACATCCGTACGACACCTAGCGCAGGAAGAGACACTTTCACACATACACAGAGAGAGAGAGAGAGAGAGAGAAGAGAGGGGGAGGGTTTCACATTTACTCGTATTTTGAGAATGAACGAACAAAAAAAAAATCAGGACTTAGGTATAACAGTGTTAATTCAGCAGGTAAATCCCCGGGCCAATTGTCAGAACAGTTGGGAAGAATACTTGCGAGCGTGCGCACGTAACGCAACCAGCCATTAAGCCGACCGCTCTCCGGCCATGTGAAAACCAAACTAGTGTTCCGCATCACCTGGACAACGATTAGTTTAATACTCTTTGGTCTCTCTGCCAAGCTGATATTACAAGTTAAGCCTCTGTGCATATTGCACATGCCGATATGTGTCGCGTACATTCACTGCCATTTAACAAGGGACACTAATGTCATCACTGATGACCCACAAGCTTCAGCAAATAGATGGCTTCAGTTAAACATCACGTGGTTTATGCCACTAGAGTCCACAGTTTTCACTGTTATTGGTAAATCGGACAAGAACAGAACAGAGGATCTCTAAATATATTACACGAATGCAGACAGTAATATGAAGTTAAGAGGAAGTTCGGTATTGGGAACATTATTCATTATCAATGATTAGAAACATTACAGTTATATACGGATTAGCATGTGATGGTATTGTATTTACAAGATTAAGAAAATGGAATACAGAGATAATCCACCAGAAAGCCACCCCTATTACGGAATCAAAATGATTGGGCTCCGAATCAGTTCATATGAGCAACATTTATTTTATCTGTTTATGGGTTTAAGTGGGGTTTGAGTTAAAACTCAAATTTAAAATTGTCAACCAACAGGCGGATTTTCTCTTTCGGTTTTTATTGCGTGGGGGGGGGGGGAATCCAATACAAGTAAGGGAATACAAATGGTGTTTAACAATTGCCAACGACCAGGCGAGTTGGCCGTGCGCGTAGAGGCGCGCGGCTGTGAGCTTGCATCCGGGAGATAGTGGGTTCGAATCCCACTGTCGGCAGCCCTGAAGATGGTTTTCCGTGCTTCCCCATTTTCACACCAGGCAAATGCTGGGGCTGTACCTTGATTAAGGCCACGGCCGCTTCCTTCCAACTCCTATACCATCGTCGCCATAAGACCTATCTGTGTCGGTGCGACGTAAAGCCCGTAGAAAAAAAAATACAATTGCCAACGATTTTCTTTTGCACAGGGTTCGCTATGGTGAGGATAATGATGTCCGGGATTCCTTTTTAAATTCTTAGGAAGTTCAGCGTCTCCTTTGAAACTGTCCCTCTAGCACCAATCATAAGCCCAATGACTTCCCATTGTTTAGACTCATACTTCAGACCCTTGCACACTAACAGACACTGCTGTTCATTTTCCTCGAATCGTATAGTGGGATTGATCGTCGTACGCGTACCTTTTGCCCGATCAATTACAACAATATCAGCTAGTCTTCTGGATCCATTTGTGGAAGGACATCCTATTTCTTCATAGACCTCTAAGTGGTGGTGGTGCTTACGGAGGCTTGCAGCAGTCAATGTGCGAACTGCATTATTCAGATTCTCATCAGCTCTCCTATACGACAGAACGCTAATACATGAGGTAAGGTTCCGAACTCGTCACATCTTCTGAAAGTCACTATACCACTTAATCCCCCTGTGGACGGGGGCGGTAAAATAACACCCACGGTATGCCCTGCCTGTCCTAAGAGGCGACTAAAAGGGATCCCAGAGGCTCTTAACTTGGGAGCGTGGGTTGGCGACCAGAGGGCCCTTAGCTGAGTCCTGGCATTGCTTCCACTTATTTGTGCCAGACTCCTCACTTTTATCTATCCTATCCGACCTCCCTTAGTCATCACTTGTTCTTTTCCGACCCCGGCGGTATTAGGTTTGCGAATCCTAGGGAGTCTATCGTTTTCACGCCCTTCATGGCCCTTGTTTTTCTTTAGTCGATACCTTCATTTTTCGAAGTGCTGGATTCCTTCTACTTTTTTCCCTCTGATTTGTGTTAAATAGAGGATGGTTGCCCAGTTTTACTTCCTCCTAAAACAACAATCACAATCACAACCACCACCACCACCACCACCACTTAACATAATGTAAATCGCAGTATTAAGACATCAGAACTATTTAAGTTATCTGCCAATTTGTGCTATATTACTTGTAATGGAATATTTTCTGTGAATTTCTGAGTGAATGCGTTTTAATTAGTGTACGCTACACGTAAGGGAATATTTTAAAGTTATTTCCGTAAATTTCGCACTGATTTCTATGAGATGGCATTTGTTTCTTGTTACTATGGTTCACGAACTTGGGATGAGACAACAGCAATGCACACCATGAAATACGGTCTAACAAATTCATATCTTTGTAACTGTCCACTGAATTATCATGATAATTAAAGTGTAGCATGGAATCATAAAAGGGTGAGGCTTTGCCAAGTGGAAAGATGCGTAAAACACTTTACTTCAATTGATGGAGTGGTTTGTATTACATTGATTCACAAGGGGTAGATATCTGACATGATGTTTACTGTTTCTAGTGCAGTTTTCATGTTGATTGCAAATCTCAAAACCGTTTTGCTCTATCACGTCAGGTTTTGAAGACGCTGACGAAGTTTTATTTTTCATGAACAACAGCCACAGAGAAATGTTTTCGTTGTTTTTCGTTTTTTTTTTTTCATACATAGCCGAACATTCATATTTGCTTCTTTTTTTATTGTCAGTGAAAGTGGACATTATGGGGTCCATAGGTTGCATAAATTCACCAAATCTGTTTTGCTACGTATGAGCCTACGTACCGAACAAACCCAATATGTGCCATGTGGTGCATTTGCACTATGTATGTTGAGTATTCAGCCCGAAGGCTGGTTTGATCCTCCACAGCTTCACCAACAGTTGTCATAGATAGCCTAGGTGTCACTGAAGAGGCATACTAGGAAAATTAGGAGTGAGGTAGTTTCCCGTTGCTTTCCTCACTGGGCCAGAAGTTGCTATTACATATCAGTCTGCCAAGCCCACTGAAGTGCATGCACCGACCGACACTATGAGCGATAGTTTCACACCATTCATAACAGAGACTGGCTGCATAAGGAATGGTGTTACTAGCATCGCTCATACCTCAGTCACTTTCATATTGTCAAAGCCGAGGAGGAGACTGCGACAGGTCAATGAAAGTAACAAATTTATTCTAGCCCATGCCAGAAGTCACAGCGCACTGTAAACACTACATTCCGCCAATCATGGCTAGACCCATGTTCATTAGTACTCCATGTAGCAGTCAGTGCTGCAGTGAAACTTCTGTCTGTGGGTTGTCTTCCTTTAACATCTGTAAATCGTTGTTGTCGTATATCTCAAGAACGAAAGTCACTTTTTCACCGGGCGACATGGCCGTGCGGTTAGGAGATAGTGGGTTCGAATCCCACTGTCGGCAACTCTGACGGTGGTTTTCCGTGGTTTCCCATTTTCACACTAGGCAAATGCTGGGGCTGTACCTTAATTAAGGCCACGGCCGCTTCCTTTCCATTTCTAGGCCTGTCCTTTCCCTTCGTCACTATAAGACCTGCCTGTGTCAGTGCGACGTAAAACAAATAGAAAAAAAGTAACTTTTTGTTGATCAGTATTATACGAAGATTTGTACATTCATGGTGTCCATACTGAAGAATATCTACTTCGTCTTCCACCACTTTTCCCACCCTCTGGTGGAGTCGCTGGTGCAAATTGTGTAGCACATGTATACTTGACCATGTTTCACGGCCTAATGCCCTTCCTGACTCAATGTAGAGGGATGTATTCACTATTGCTTACTTCTGTGGTGGCTCAGATAGTGTGTGTGTGTGTGTGTGTGTGTGTGTGTGTGCGTGTGTGTGTGTGTGTGTGTGTGTGTGTGTGTGTGAGCAGTCTATTCCGACAAACACAAACTGCCAGTCCTCAAATAGTAATTAACCAGACGGGGCTAAAATCTCCTCATCTGGCCGGGAATCGAATCCAGAGCCCTCTCAACTGGAGGCCTCAATGTTGATCTTTTAGCCACGGAGTCAAACTTATATCAAAGAATATGAATAAGAAATATATCATTTTGAAAAACTGATACGCTTTACATCCTTCCCATGGAAATTTGAATTTCATGTATTTACTGTGTACAGCAAATCGTATAGCTTCTCTCATTTAAAAGAAAATCCGTGAAAAAAAAAACCTGCACATTTAAGCCTCTTATAAAACACGTACTCATATTAGTAAAAGGGCTTAAGAAGTTAATCCTTTCATTAATACAATATTCCTGATTTTCGTTTCCCGAATAGCTGCTAGGTAAATCTCGAGTAGAAAAACGACAAATGTGGACAGAGAATAGCCTACTACACAGCGAGAAATGGGAGTTTCACCATACACCACACCTTGCATGTTTTTCTTTTGTAAAAGTGCCAATTAAACAAGGCTTTCCGATTATTGCTCTAGTTCAATACGAAGCTGGCTAATGAGTAGCGCGCTGCAGGCTCGAATATTTCAAACCCTTCATATAAACCCGCTGCCTAATGTTGTAGTCTAAATGCATGAGCAATAATAAAAGTGAGCCTCTTGCTACCTCACTCCTTTCCTCATTTATAATTACACGGCGGAGTATTATGGCTTTGGGAAACAACTTCCAGGTCGGCAACTTCACTGAAATAACACGGGGCCATATCCACTAACAAGCTTCTTTTCGCTAGCCTTTCAAACAGAAGAACAAAAAACTGCTTACCTGCAAGAAAATTTTCTCAAAATATGCACTTTATGTAACAAAAAATTCATCTCCTCCATAAAAAAAGCATATTTATAAATGGAAAGACAAAAGAGAAGAATTTGTTATTCTACTTTGCTTTATGTTTCAAGGAGCTGGACTTAAAAGATTGTATGCTATTGGAGATTAAAAGCAGTAACTTGTTATAATATGGACAAAGTGTCCTTGAATAGTTACAACAAAACAAAACGGCAAAATGAGAGTGGAGGTGATAAAACTGTTACAGTTTGCTTTACGTAACACAGACGTCGATAGGTCTTGTGGCGACGATGAGACAGGAAAGGGGAAAGAATCGGCCGTGATCTTAATTAAGGTACAGCCCCAGCAATGTAAGGAAAAGGAAAGAAAACATCTACGAAACAGAAGAAATAATGCGGGTGTTCCGGAGAATATCACAAAGGACGAAAAATAAAGGCTGCAACATTTAGGAATTTGCAGCATCTTCTATATTTTTTTACCACTTATGCTTCTATTTATCAGTCACTGAAATGTGATAAAATTACAAGAAAACTCACATTTGAAAACATAGACGAGGAACTCGATATATTTTAGTGCTCTATCCGATTTTTCCTTGGTCTCTGCTTCTTTTAACGATATAACCCCTCATTCGTCTTGAGCTTCCACGTGCCCCGCTTTTAATGCGAGGACAAATGTAACTTTTCATAATAAAAAAGTCAGAAGAACCGCTCACAAAACTTCCACACTCTACAGGCTATGTAATGTCTACAACAGTGCAATTCAGAAAAATACTTCTTTAGACTTCTGTGGACCTCTAGACCTGTTTTTACAACAATTCACCATCTCCGTGAAGTGTCTCTAATCTGTAACGCTGATTTGAACCACAAAATGTATTATAAATATTCTACATTAAGCCCTATCCCATAAATGTAATTATAAGTGTTAGAACTAGAAGAAAATAATAGTTTGATTATGATGATAATGCTTGTTGTTTTAAGGGGCCTAACATCGAAGGTCATCGGCCCCTAAAAATAATAGTTTAATATGAAATTACGATATTTGTTTTTTATTTATTTTACTCTTTCTTGTAAAGATTAAATTAGATTAGATGAGAAATACTGTTCTTTTCTCATTGTAAATACACTGCTGTTTGTAGAAAGTGAAACACTTGTAAGCAATGGTCTGAAACACGCCAAAATCAGAGGACGTATCGAACAGTGGAACCATAATAAGTGTTCTAAATTGCATAGAGATGGCGTGTACGTAGCTCCAGCAGTGCCCTTCTGTGTGTGACCGGCCAGGGCAGTGTTACGCAACGCTCAGTCAGTGCGGAGCCGTCATACGAAGTGGTAATGTGTCCCTAAGTGCCACTATGCCTCGCTGACATCACAGGAGGGAATATCAGCATGAGAGTGTGTTCGAACGAAGCAGAATGATAGGGCTCCGGGAGATGGGTCTGTCGTTCCCTGACACTGCTGCTCGTACAGGGTACGCTGCTTCAACACTGAGGCGTATGTGGAACCAGTGGAGAGAAGAGGGCCGTACACAGCACGAGATGACCGCCATCTTGTCCGCTTGGCCGTAACGGACAGAAGAGCTTCGACCACGGTGTTGGCTCGACGTTGGAGCACTGCAACGGGTGTGGTGATGTCTGCATCGACGGTTCGACGCCGTCTTCTGAGGGCCGGACTGGTGGCACGGATATCATTGCGCCGGTTTCCATTGACCAGCAACCACCAACGCCGTAGACTGCAATGGGCACGTGAACACCGACACTGGCGTGCTGAGTGGCAAAATGTAGTCTTTTCGGACGAGTCACGCTTCAACTTGTTCTACAGTGATGGCCGCATACGCGTTAGACGCCGCCGTGGTGAACGCCATCGGGCAGACTGTATTGTTGAGCGGCATAGCGGACAAACGCCAGGTGTGATGGTTTGGGGACGCAATTGCCTATAACATGCGATCTCGCCTTCTACGTCTTGAGGGCAATCTCAACAGCTACCACTACATCAGGGAGGTTTTACAGCCCGAGGCACTGCCCCTCCTGCAGGCCGTTCCAGACGCCATATTTCAGTAGGACAATACCCGGCCGCACGTGGCGAGGAATGTGCAAGCCTTCTTCGAAGAACGACGGATACCACTGCTTCCCTGGCCTTCCCGTTCGCCGGATATGTCACCCATTTAACATGTCTGGGATATGGTCGGTCGGCACTTTGCTCGTTCAGGTCCTCCTGCAGGCACTGTTGATGATTTATGGACCGCGTGGCAGAGTATTCCCCAGCAGCATATTCAGGCACTCTCTGATTCCATGCCACGACGTCTAGCGGATCGATTGCAACGCATGGTGGCGCTACGCCGTACTGAATTTCCACGGTCACCTTGCATGTACAGCTGTAATAGTAATCATTTGTCTTGTCATGTCCCTAATATGTGGAATAAATTGCATTGTGATCACAGCTCTCGATCTTTGTTTTTCACTTCCTATACAAACAGCAGAGTATAATATTAGATTAGTTCAGATATTAGGTTATTGCACTAGTTTAGATACGAAATGATGTTTCTTATGTACTTGTTTCTTGTAAGGATTAGATATGTATTTATTTCTTTCTCAACGTAAATATAATATTAGAATAGTTCAGATATTAGGTTATTAGACTGATTCGAAACATTAAAATCACATGTTAACATTTGCCACTGTAATTGGGATTAGAAATCCTGTAGTGTGAAATAAATAAATAAATAAATAAATAAATAAATAAATAAATAAATAAATAAATAAATAAATAAATAAATAAATAAATAAATAAATAAATACTGGAATTAATCCCCACTATCTTATTAAAATCATACTAGATTTCAGAAATGTTTCCTTTACCAAAGAATTACGAATATCCAGTGGGCATAAGTTCTTCCATGTTTACTGAAATGGGCAATAATATTTTAGCTAATATTTAATAGACTGTGTGTAACGTTGTCCTATTGCTGGGGGCCATATGAACATATTTACGTCATGAAATTAGCCATGCAGAATGTGTGACACGATGTTACCCTCCAAACGTGGAGGCTTTGATGTGAATTACTGATGGATGGCCATGATAGAGACATATAGAAAGCTTTTGTTTTTTGTTTTCTACAAAGAATCCTCATCCCATCATACTCAAGAGAACTATTTCATTCGTGGGCCTGAGTCAGTTTCTCCCCTTTCGATGTACTGAAACCTACACCTGCAGACACAAAATTAAACACAGACGTCTCTCGAAAAAAAAACGTTATATGCAAATACAAATAAATTAATTGTTATCAGTGTTATCAATTTGAGTTTTATTTATTCAAATTTGATTTTTTCAAAGGAAAATTTGACACTATTTTGCCTCAGTGACATTTCCTTCATGTTTCTTCCTATCATTTCGATGGTCTGATCTTCGACATCAATAGGGAATATTGATCGCGTAGTTTTTCAGCTTATAAAAACACAATCAGAACAACCACCACACCCTTAAGCTAGTTTTATACAATTACAACTGAACAATATTTTCATGTGATACTCGCTGTTGATGAATTTAGCAACAACAAAAAACTAAATTTGCGAATATCGCCATTATTAAAAACTGTACGGTAAAAATGTGCCAAGCCCCACTGTCGACAGCCTTGAAGATGGTTTTCCGTGGTTTCTCATTTTCACACCAGGCAAATGCTGGGGCTGTACCTTAATTAAGGCCACGGCCGTTTCCTTCCCACTCCTTACCCTTTACTAACCCATCGTCACCATACGAACTATCTGCGTCGGTTCGACGTGAGCAAATTGTTTTTTAAAGTCAGACATACGGGATTGAAAAATATGTTTTTTCTACAATATATTTATGTACATTTTTTAGTCAGAACCAATAGTTCCGGAAATTTTGTGAAAATGTAATAATCAAGATTTTCTGCATTATTATTATTGCATCATAGAAGACCGGACAGAAATTGACTACAGTGGTCCAATGCGGCCGTAAAAGCACAATAATAATATAATATGATTTGCAAAATAAAGGAGAGAACATTTTATTATACACAACTTTATAATGTAAATTGTTTTCGAAACAGCTAATATTAACGCAGAAATATGATATTGACTACTTTGGATCTCCTAACATTGCTACGCCACTGAATACTAATCAAATCGAGCGAAGTGCACTCTCCGCATATCCCTGAACTTTAAACATCGAGTTTAGAGATATTCTATCAAACCGTGATGTTCAGACAAACAACCAGACAGACAGACAAAAAATTAACGTATTTTCAAATGTTGTATACATAATAGCAGATAAATGCATAATATGAGGCCGACAATTGGTTTGTTAAGACAAAATTATAATTTCTTGTTTTTTTATTTTACAAGTTGATTTGCATCGTATCGATACAACGATGGGATAGGAAAAGGTTAGAAGTGGGAAGCAATCAGCCATGGCCTTAATTAAGGTACAGAACCAGGATTTACCTGGTGTGTAAATGGGGATACCACGAAGAAACCATCTTCAGGGCTGCCAACAATGGTGTCTGAACCCACTATCTCTCAAATGCAAGCTCTCTACTCATCTATATTGTATTCTTCATGGCAGTCTGACTAACAGGGATGGGGGGGGGGGGTGAAGAAACCTGATGTATTTCGACAGTCGTGTTTATGATACTCTTTCGTATTTACATTTGAACATGATTATATTTCAGTGTAGATTCATCGTACATTGAAGGGTTTTGACATTTTAAAGTGATTTTTTTTCCTTTGCTAATAGTAAAAACTCGTGTATTTTTAATACAAAGTGGTTTATTGAGTGACTGTTTCCTTTGGATTTAGGTTCGGATCATTGACGGAGTTTACAAGCATACATGCCCAACATGGTGACCCGCGAAGTTTCCGAATCAACAATCCATCTCGGTCGGAGTCTAATGACGCATGATGGAAGACGTTGGTGACCCTTGATGATCTATAAAGGCAGTAATTTGCACTGAGGATCGCAAAATAACATTATAATATTGTACCTGCTCATACAAACTAAGTTCAACCGAGTGGTGAAAATGTACCTTTTGAACATTCCCTAACATTTAAAAAAGTGGGGGAACTCTTGAACAGAAAATACCAGTATCAAACTATGTATACATCGTCATGTGCTACGGTCTTTGGTAAAAAAAAAAGTCCTAAATACACTTTGACAATAAATGTGCGTCGATCTATTATGTTAGCAAAGTGACAAACAGTGTTTAAGACAATTTGTAGCGAATGCTATCGTTTAAGCTTAAACACATAAAAGTGCTTGGTTTCATTAGGAAAGTGTAGTTAAATGTATATGAATTAACTAGTTAGGAAATCTACAATAATGTGCTCCATTCTTCAGATCGCCGTGGTCAGCGATATTGTTTTTCATCAGGGTACATCTACAACAGGAAGGTGTTGCCAAAAATATTCGTATAACAGAAAACAGAGCAAGAATGGTTTATTAGGACAAATCAGATCAGGGACCTGAAAAGATGTAGTGTCCATGGTGAAGACAAAAGAAGTTCGTTGGCTGGGACAAGTGTAGCCCATCGGATGGAATCTACTAGAGAACCGAAGAAAGTTTTAGAGGGTCACCCTGGTAAAAGGAAGTACAGATGCAGGCCAAAACGATGACTTGATGATGTGCAATGGGAGTCAGGAGATGGAGGATCAAAGCTCAAGATGGAGTTCAATGGAAGAAAGTGAATGTGAAGATCAAGGTTCTGCAAGGAGAAAGTATGATTAAATAAGTACAATTTCATTTGCGTGATTCCCTTGGTTATTAAGAAATGTTTTATCAGTGAAACTCCTTGGATAATTTATGCGTACATAATATTATACAAAGATAAAGTTATAGGCCTACAGTTACAAGAGTTTTATTAAGATGCGTTAATCGATTGTGATGTAAAATAGGAACATAACTAACGTAGTGATATCCGAATACTAACGTAGTGATATCCAAATGTTTCAGAGGGAATTTGATAACACAATCACACGAACCGACATATATATTAGTATGTTATTACTTCGAACAATATCAGTTGAATGTATTATCCACTTCTTTGTCTCATATGGAATACGAATATACTACGCTAGGGAAAGAACAGTACATTTTCTAATAGTTCAAGAGACACACGTAAGAAGAATGCACAAGGTTGAACGAAATGGAGCATAACAAGGATATTAAAGAACGCTTCAGACTCGAGTAAAGCTCGTTCGAGTGGAGTGGAGAATATATTATCATGAGATTGAACTAGATTTCACGGGCCAACACGGTCGTAACTAGAACTCAATATTCTACACTGCGGGTGTGTGGTGTATCATACTGATGAAAACTTCTCCTACATGCATTCAAACGGTTATATACGATACTAATATATTATATAATTATATCTAATAATAATAATAATAATAATAATAATAATAATAATAATAATAATAATAATAATAATAATAACAAACATATCCGTACAGGAAGAGAAAGGTTTTGGATGAATGGAAATTAAAGGCTTACACTATCCACAACCTCGGCAGGACAGGGTCTGCCGTGTAAAATAAACTGCATGTTAGTTTGTTGTGTGACTTGCAATAACGTTGCGGACAGTACTAACACATTATTCTCGTGCCAAGGGAATTCACCGTTTACGGTTATAAACCCTCGAACTGGGCGGTAATCGAAACCGCGGCCCGGTAGGCCGAAGGACAAGACGCAGAACACTCAGGGCCTATAATACAACTCTCAGATAAACAGCTAGATACGTAGGCCGCAGTTTTGTTAACTAGAAGTTAAATATTTTCTTGCGTACCACCAACGGATTTGTTATGCGGTATTGTTATGCAGAAGATATGTAGTAACATTTTGATTGCGTTGGCAATAAGGTTACTGAAATTTAGGGTGGTGGTATACCTGTTCCCTGGTGTTTTAATTCGTTTATCGCTATTCCTTTTCAAATTGTATTACAAGAGTTTAATATTAGATTCTTCTTAGGCTATACTGTTGAAATTCAGGACAAGAAAAGAATTGGGACTGAAATTCCACAGCCTGTTTCCAGTCATTCGACCGGGTCAGGAATGGAATAAATGAAGCCCCATCTAGCGGCGAGGATAGGAAGTGTGCCGGCTGCCGAAGTCTGTCGCACTCCTCTGGGGCAATGATTAATGAATGATAGATGAAATTATATTGGAGTGTGTTGCTGGAATGAAATATGACAGGCCAAACCGGAGTACCCTGAGAAAAACCTGTCCTGCCCCCGCTTTGTCCAGCACAAATCTCACATGGAGTGACAGGGATTTGAACCACGGAACCCAGTGGTGAGAGGCCGGCGCGCTGCCACCTAAGCCACGGAAGATCTAAAATTAATTAAATATGTAACGAAATTCAGAAATTGTAGAAAATAAAAAGACAGAAATGTTACCTGGACGCAAAAGGGAAGATTCAGGTTAATATATTTTATCTATTTTATCAAATAATGTCTACCAAACGATATAATTTGTTTTGTCTAATACAAATTGCAAGAATGCGCGTTATGGCAAAAGTAAAGTTTATATTCTTAATCAATGCCACCATATTTCTTATTAATTATTCAATTTATAGTTCCGAATTTAATAGGTTGGTAGTTAATTTTTTCCAAGACAATGTTAGAACAGTAACTGGTTAAGCATTTATCTCACTTTAGTGTAAATACCGTACTTAGTACTTAGTAGTAAGCTGTTATTATGTCAAAGAAATATAACCTCCTTATCGTCGTCACCATGAACAACGTCGTATACCCTTACTCCGTATGAGGGCCACGGAGAGATTTGGAATAGAACCCAAGCTTTTGGCACGCACTCTAGTGATTAGGAAATGTGTACTATCACCTCTAGTACCCTGTCGACTAACATTTAGAAGGTTAAAAAAAATGGACTTCATGGATTCGAACCGATAAATAACAAGTGTGACAGCGCCAAGCATTGACGCCGTAAGGTCAATGGCCACCAAGAAAGCTTATTGTTGTAATGCTTTCGTACAACTCATATACTTCGTGGCAACAACTTGCTAGCCTAAGAAGTATTTAAACATTCTGAGATAGTTGGACAGGAAGTGTGATATATTTTGTAAACATATACACAGATTAAATTATAACAACTGATTTCTCGTATAGCATCATGCAGATTTAGATTCATCACGATATGCACCCATCTTGATTCTTACAGCAGCGTCCCCGATAGGAGCAAAGTCACGGATAAGAACGTTAACTGCCTCCTCAATTTTTACATAGCTAAACTAGAGAATATTCTCCCAGATAGCACAAACGAAAGTCCCAGTACGCGTTTTCAACCGATCTTCTAGATAAATGTGCTAACTGCCGCATAAATTTAAACCGCACTTTTATCTGGTTGTCGTAGTACAGACCCTCATCCATGGAGCCGAACAAACTTGATACCAAGCGGGGTAGAGTGGTCAGCTCTATGCCCGACACCTCTCGCCCCCAGGAATTATCTTTGTACTCATTTTTGGCGTAGGATGAGAGAACCCTCGCTATAAATCAGTGTACAATCGTTCATTTCTCGTGTGTGGTGCTAGGCCATTGAATTTTCTTCCACGAAGAGTTAGCACTGCACTACATTAACCTCTTTTGAACTATCTTGCTAGGATTTCCTCTGAAGTGCGTAGCCAGTTTGTATGAATGCATGGGCGAATGCGAGAATGACTGACGTAATTCTTTAGTATTTTCATTAATGATATACACCGCACTACGACGTACTAGGTTATGCAGACTATCAGTCCGCTATGAATAATGCATGTTATAAGTTACTATCACCACTATCACCCTCGATAATCTAGTTACGTAACAGATCTATGTCTCTAGTCTGAAAGTTGCCATATTTCCTCTCCAAGGCTGCCGACAGTAGGGTTCGAATCTACTGTCTCCCGAATGCGAGCTCACAGCTTCGTAAACCAAACCACATAGCCAACTCTCTCGGTAATCTGTGCAAAAAGCCATACAAAAGGGAACGATCAGTCTATAACTGAACTACATAGAAATGGGGGTGGGGTGAATACCGTACAATTATCAATTTTTTTTTTTTTAAACATGTTGAAGACTTTCTTTTTTCCTCATCTGCCACATCCTTTGGCCAATAAAATTCCAGAGAAAAGTTTTAATAACGCAAAATCTTTGTTATAGCAAATGTTACGATACCGAGATATAAAATCTCTCTCCATCAGACATGTTCCAATAACTATTTACTGGCTGTTAAAACTGTTGACACTTATTTTCAAAAACGTACACAGGAAATAGCTCCCGTACACATCGCTAACGAGTGTTTAAATATAATGCAAAATCGTAAACACTTCCATTATTATTCATCACACGACAGTAATATGCAAAATATATAATATGGTATTTAACGTTTTCACTACTTGTGCAGAGAACATTTTATCCATGGTACAAATATTTCCGAGATTGTTTATGGTTCACCTTTAGAGCTTCATCTAATCTCCTCTGGGCTAGTTAAATAATGTTAAGCCTAAGTTTTCTAGTCTCTCGAATCTCACTTACACTCTGTTATAAGAAGAATCACTTATATGTTATATATGAGGGTTTTAGTTGGAAACAAAATACTTTTAGGGACTCATCTTTAATGACTTGAAAACACAACTCTCACATTTATATTTTTACAAGACGGGATGAAAATAAAAAAGCGAAAGAAAAAACACAATATAAATATGGAGAGAGATTAGTACAATACAGAAAAGGAGAGAAAATCATAGAAAACGGAAATGAAGCAAATCATAAAAGATATGTGTAAAGTAACAGATAAAAAATGTAAACTAAACCAGGATGTCTAGTTTTTGCAGTCACTGAATAGCCCTTGTAGAAGCTGTCAGAAAGCAATCGACAGTTCCTGCGAAGAATCTGTGTGGGCACCTGAAAGGAATGTGTACCATTGTCTGGAATTATCCCTCGCAGTCGCAGCTTGAAGAAGGCCGTAGACCCCGAGAGCACAGTGAGCCGTCGGCGAAAGATGAAGTCTGTGCTGCGGTTGAGTAGTATCGAAGATATATCTCCATTCACTAGCGACCTTTGTAGTCCATTCTTCATTCCAGGTTCGCAATCCAGAACAATTTCATCAGTTTTGGAGCCAACAGCAGAGGAGGGCGTCTGGCAGTCGGGTTGATGAGATTCTATGGATGACTTGGTGAATCGGAAGTCTTTCATTAGCCTGTATTTTATGCCCTTCTCGGGCAAGATTGCTCATGCGACGTAGACCTAGTGGAAGGATGCAGTTAAGGACTGGAAGCCAGTGCGGAGGGGTTGTAACCACTGTGTGAATTCAAATTCGTCCTTATTTTCAAAATTCTTCTGCCCTTGGCTTCGCACGCGAGGACATTAATTTTGTTGGTATTTATAAAAATTTTGAAGATAGAAATTGAATCAAAATGCGTTCAGTGTTATTTTAGTAGTGTTAGAATATGTTGCCTTGTTCATGTATCCTGCATTTCACATGTCGACGCGCAATTTGCTGAGTTCTTCATCGACCCACGAGCCGAGTGATCCACCGTTCAGGGTTGCTACTCTATGAAGTCATGTCATCACTGCCTTCCCACTATACTTCACCATTTCAGGTCTAATTTCATCTATTCCTGCTGCTTTATGACAATGGAGTTTATTTACCATCCTTTCCACTTCCTCAAGCGTAATTTCACCAACATCATTTTCCTCCTCCCCATGAGCTGTTCGCAACGCCACCAGGATGATTTCCTTTTACATTGAGAAGATGTTCAAAATATTCCCTCCACCTCTCCAGTGATTCCCTGGGATCTGAGTTCAATTGAATTAATCAAAACACTGTTCATTTCCTTTTCCCCTCCCTTCCTAAGATTCTTTATTACTGTCCAGAAAGGTTTCCCAGCTGCTTGACCTAGCCTTTCCAAGTTATTACCAAAACCTTCCCATGACTTCTTTTTGGATTCAACAGAAGTTGAGTATTTTCGGAAAGAAGAGCATAGGAGGGTAGTGAAACCTTTAACCCATGGAAGATCACTGAGAATGGGCTTGTAAAGGTGCATCCACACTGTATCAGATCAACCTATCTGTATCACGAATTGATACGCGATCATGATACAGCCGTCTTTTGACAAAGCTGCCCGATCTGAATCACGTATCTGTATCATCTATGCGTATCTGTCAGTTTTCCACCCATCGGTCTTGCTTCTTCTTCTTCTTTTTTCTTGCACGATCCGATAGGGTTCCCAACAAAAGACTTTAATATTATGTCATTCACGATTTCCTCCCGTGCGTCATTCTTTATCAACCGATTACAACGGTGCGGACCCTTTGGGTCCAACAAAATGGTGTTTTGTTAATAATAACTTATCAATTGTTGAATTTGTTTCCTGGACCACTCCGAATTCATTTTTCTTCAAATCGGTAAATCCCCAAAGTTTGACGCAAAACTAAACGAAGCCGGAAGGACGGTGAATAGGGTAGAGGTGAAGGGAACAGAGACGCAGCACACGAGGCGATGATACTGAGTACTCCATACACACTGTCCATATCTCTATCACGTATCTCCCCTTTGATGCGACAGCAAAAGACCGAATCTTCGTGGGAACATCTCTGATCCGATCATTATAACATTTGATACATGATCTTGATACAGAACTCTGTTTCAAAGAGGCTGATCACGATACAGTGATGTGATACAAATGTGGACGCACCTTTACACAAGGTTCGGGAAAGAACGCTAGTACTTGCGCCTCGAGAAGTACACAACTAAAACTGCTCCCTAGATGCGGGTATAAATAAATTAAATTAAAAGATATCACTAAAGCAACGATCAAATCAGACAACATCTCGCAGTAACAGCAGATATGAAGGATATTGAAGAATTTAGTTTGAATCTCTTTTCATTCTACACGAGTAGAAAGCAAGAAGGTACCAAACACAAGCACCACTCTTAGCAAGAAATGAACAGTGGACGTGAGTATGGTGTCGGTAGCCGCTGAACACACTGTCCACTTCTCTTTGCCTAAGAGCCTGTATTCTCGAGATAAATGGTATTATCAGATAAAAAGGGACGCCCAAATGAATCTGAGACTTTTGTTGGTTTCTGTAATGATTTACTGTTAGGAATATGTTAACATACAGGAAATAAAGATCAACCGGGTGGTTGCGTAGATGTCAGCTTGCGTTCCGGAGATTGTGGATTTGAACCCGACTGTCGGCAGCCCTGAAGATGGTTTTCCATTGTATCCCATTTTCACACCAGGCGAATGCTGGGGCTGTACCTTAATTAAAGCCACGGTCACTTCCTTCCTATTACTAGCCCTTTCTTACCACTCGTTGTCATAAAACCTATACATTTTTGTTATATTAGTAAAATACGAGTAGTTTAAATGCATACGTGTGTAGCTACAATCTTTAGAAGAAGAATGAAACTCGTCAAGAACGTGTACAATGACGGCTGTGCACGTTAACACATGCTGAATAAATCAGTATTTTGTTATTTGTTTTTCGGTCCTCGAAGTAATATTTCTACAACGATAAGATATAAAAATATTAATACAATTATTGTATTTTACTGATCCATTAATAAGGCACCTCGGTGTCCCGTTTGGGTACGGTTGTCATGTATACCGGAAAACCGAAACTGTTCTAACCTTTAGGGCCAAAATTAATGCCCCGACAGGTGGCTAGAAATTTGTCAAAATTCCAGATTTTTGTTTATTTCGTAACATAACATTTAAGTACTTAGAGCCCGACTCGTTGGCTGAATGGTCAGCGTAATGGCCTTCGGTTCAGAGGGTCCCGGGTTCGATTCCCGGCTGGGTCGGGGATTTTAATCGCTTCCAATTTAATTTTTCTGGCTCGGGGACTGGGTGTATGTGTCCATCCCAAGACTCTCCTCTTCATATTCAGACAACATACCACACTACCAACCACCACAGATTATATCCCTCCATATAGGGTTGGCGTCAGGAAGGGTATCCGGCCGTAAAACAGGGACAAATCCACATGTGCGACGCAGTTCACACCCGCGACCCCACAGGTATGGGGAAAATCTCGTAGGAAAAGAAAACGAAGAAAAAATTTCAGTATTTAGATTACTATGAAAAGATTTAGCCAAAAATGGGAAAGCCCGAAAAACCATCTTCAGGACTGCGAACAGTGAGGTTCAAACCCACTATCTCCCGGATGCAAGCTCATAGCTGCGCGCCCCTGACCGCACGGCCAACTCGCCTGGTGCACTGGTGTCTAAACGGCTCACTGGTTGCTAACATCTTGAAAAGGCATAGCAATCAAACTAATGAGCCCACTGCCACACTGGGGCGAAAAGCTGGTCCCGGATTTTATCATTCGGAATATCGCAGCTGTACGTATGGAGGTTCAGTACGGGACGAGGTTATCTGCCTTCAAGTACGTAACATCCCGTACAACACACGACACCGGGTAACTCTACTGAAAAGGTACACGACATTCAGCGTGTTAACAACAATGGGTCAGACGTACAACAGCGCAAGTTTATACCGTATACTACCACGGCCATCTTGAGTGGCCGCGGGTGGGGAAAAAATGTAGCTGCAGTGGTAGGCTCGTAACTCAGAGCTGTGCAGGTGGTGGATGAATTACGACCTCTGAGCGGGAGAGATCACCCGCCACGCTTGTCCTACACAAACATCCGCACGATTTATTGGTCGAGCATTATGCTGAGCCACGTCAATGAAACATCAACCTTATCCTTACGTGACTCCATCCGCTGTACCTACCAATGGCGGAATTGTCACCCGTTACTGCTGCGTGAACCTTGATACTTTCAGATATTATAATAACCAATTATCTTGAAACCTAAATTTCGCGGGTGAATTAGATTTGCTTGGCATAAAATCATCATAATCTAAACAAAACCACCGAGGAAACAAAAGGCGAACGTTCGCGCAAGTGAATGCGAGAAAGACACTCAGATTAAATTAGTGAGAGAACAAAGTACTTGTAGACGAAATCACGTGAATCCGTAAATGCATAGTGGACGGTACACGACGGTGAAAGTAAAACGACAGGGCCATCATCTCCTTTACAAATCACGAAGGTACCTGGAACAGTGGAAGACCAAATTTTGCACTACCCATATAATCGGCCTTCATTAATAATAATAATAATAATAACAATAATAATAATAATAATAATAATAATAATAATAATAATAATAATAATAATAATAAAAATCCTACGGCATCACCTATCAAGTCCACCGCCATAGCATAACGGTTAGTGTTATTACCTGCCGTCCTCGGGGGTCTGGGTTCGATTCCCGGTACTGCCAGAAATTTAAGAATGGCAGGAGGGCTGGTATGTGGTTGAAATGGTACATGCAGCTCACCTCCATTGGGGGTGTGCCTGAAAAGAGCTGCACCACTTCGGAATGAGGACACGAGTTTACTATCACCTATCAAGCTGCAGATTTTATGAACTGGTGCCATCCAGGAGGCTTGCCTAGGAATTTGACACCGACTGTGCTGCTGCCTATTAACGAGAGTGGAATTCTACTGCACTGTCTCTGTAATGGAGTTAATACATTTTCTCGCGTGCCACTGAATCGCGCCACCAGAAATCTTCAATATGCACAATATGCAGATAAACATGACACGAAACGCCAAGACTTTTGGCCATCCATCAAGGATAGACTGCCTCGATCGGAATCGAACCCGCAAACTTGGGATCATCAGTCGGACACAGTCATTTTTTGTGGGAAGGGTGGTCACACACTAGTCAGCTACGGCCCGGATTGTTATGTAATATGAAGGTGCGAAATATGTAGCCTACATAAAAAGTTAGTAAATACCAGTAAAATATGTAATTATATATGTAATATTCATAAAATATGTAATGATATATGTACTATTTGAAAAAGATGTAATGATATATGTAATATTCGAAAAAGATGTAATGATATATGTAATATTCGTAAAATATGTAATGTTATATGTAATATTCATAAAATATGTAATGATATATGTGATATTCATAACAAATGTAATTATATATGTAATATTCATAAAATATGTACCGTAATGATATATGTAATATTCGAAAAAGATGTAATGATATATGTAATATTCCTAAAATATGTAATTATATATGTAATATTCATAAAATATGTAATGATATATGTAATATTCGAAAAGGATGTAACGATATATGTAATATTCGAAAAATATGTAATGATATATGTAATATTCGAAAAAGATGTAATGATATATGCAATATTCGTAAAATATGTAATTATATATGTAATATTCATAAAATATGTAATGATATAAATTATGTAATATTCGAAAAAGATTTAATGATATATGTAATATTCGTAATATATATAATTATATATGTAATATTCGAAAAAGATAAATGATATATGTAATATTCGTAAAATATGTAATTATATATGTAATATTCATAAAATATGTAATGATGTATGTAATATTCGTAAAATTATGTAACTGTATATGCAATATTCGTATAAAAGTAATCATATATATGTAATATTCGTAACGGTTTTCGAAAACGCCAAGGTGCCGGAATTTTGTCCAGCACGAGTTCTTTTACGTGCCATTAAATCTACCAACACGAGGCTGACATACTTAAGCACCTTCAAGTACCACTGGACTGAGCCAGGATCGAACTTGGGCATATGTCCCACGGTTGATCTTTCACGAGTTACAGACTTTCAAACTTCGTACGGGAAGTACTGATAATAACTTTACCTGGCACATCAACTGTCGAGTATCTGTCGCCACGTTGGTGTACCAATAAGGATACTGCATATTGATTGTCGAACACGTTCAAACACTCCACGCACTGCGTGTATTCGATTGCAACCTTGTTCTACACACTGTCGAAGCGCTGTAACGTCCGTAATAACATGCCTGTCTCCAAAATTAATACTAAACCTACAAACTATGCTCCCATTCAGGCTAATAACTAGGACTGCGAAGTTTATGACCTAAAGAATGTAAAATGTGACTTGAGCATTTTAGGTGGTGTTGGTGGTGGTGGTGGTGGTGGTGGTGGTGATTTTTGTTTTAAGAGGAAGTACAACGAGGCAATCATCCTCTCTAGAGCATTTTAGGGATAGGTAGCAAGTATGACTAACATTAAAAATGCTAAAAAGTGATTAGCGATAATATTGCAAACACATGTAATCATGTAAACTGATAGAGCTACTGTAGGTATGTTAAAACTTTATACATTCTTTATCAAGCCCTGACGCACTGTTCTCACTCTGTTTTCCTAAAAAGGAACCAAGAAAACAAAGTATTAGCATGCATTTTGGTATCTGTCAGCGTACGTTCGTAGATCATCTCTTTCTCGGAATCATGTCTTCTAAACCTGCTACCTATCTGTTTCGGGAAAATAAAGAAAAATACATCTACTATAATATTTTGAAATCCTATATTTGAAAGTTACCTTTGCTGGCAGGACCTAGTGTTTACAGTGCACTGTGTCTTCTGGTATAGGCTACAGCAATTTTGTTTCATTGATCTGTCTCAGTCTTTGACAATATGAAAGTGACTGAGGTATGAGCGATGCTAGTAATACCATTCCTTCTGCAGCCAGTCCCTGCTATGAATGTTGCTCATAGGGTCGGTTAGTGCATGCATTTCAATGTGCTTGGCAGACTGGTATGTAATACCAACTCTGGCTCGGTGAGGAAAGCAACGGGAAACTACATCACTCCTCATTTCCCTAGTACGCCTCTTCAGTGATGCCTAGGCCATCTATGACGGCTGATGGCAGAGCTGTTGAAGATCCAACCAGCCTTAGGGGTGAAGGCTGAACATACATACATATTTGAAAGTCGACGCAGTACCTTCTTAAAAACGACCCCTCATTTTAAACAAAAATGCTTAAAATATAGCCGAATATGACCTCACATCGCTAAAATGATCAAAATATAACCAAAGCAATAAAAATGGCCGAAATATGCATTAATACGCAACATTAAAATTGCTTTAAACAGGATCAGGAATCCGTCATTCACAGTCATTTTTCTGATTTCGGCTAAAATGACCTCAGGAAAGAAGTATGACTTTTCCTTAACATCCGAACCTTACTAATAACTAAAATAGGCTTAGGTCGTAAACGATCGACGGTAGCGCATTCGTTCATAGGGAGAGTTTGTGTTGTACTGGGGTCTACTATCCACCCTCTGATTACTTTCCACATGTCTGGTATCACTTTGTATGTATGTAGGTGAAGATGCGTGTTAAAACGAACACTAACACCCAGTCCTCCATCTAGAGGAATTAATCAGGCGTGGCCGATACCAATATCCCGTGCTCGGCTGGGAATCGAACCCTGGGACGTCTGAATCGAAGATCATTATGCTGACTATCCAAGCATCCGGATATTTGGGTAAAAATATCAGCTGCTGCATATCCTTTAAGTTTGATGATAATCGTGGTGCCAGCAGAAGAGATACATCGCGGCTGTTCGAACAGCTTTTTAGTGTACCTACAGATAGACGTTAACGAAATCGTGTCCTCGTCCCGAGATGGTGCAGCTGTTTTAAGGCACACCCCTACTGGAGATGACCTGCATATACTATTTCAACCAAATATCAGCCCTTCTGCCAGTCTTAAAATGCTAGCAATACCGGGAATCGAATCCG
This sequence comes from Anabrus simplex, assembly GCF_040414725.1. NCBI lineage: Eukaryota > Metazoa > Arthropoda > Insecta > Orthoptera > Tettigoniidae > Anabrus > Anabrus simplex. The sequence goes on from NC_090269.1 coordinate 53,066,395, forward strand.
GACGTCCGAGGACGACAGTTAACAGTGCTACCTTTTACACTATGGACAAGATAGAACTAAACTTGCCAAAAATAGTGGCCAGTATTAGGGAAACCTGATATTGCACAACGAAGAAGTCAATGAGATCTCTTTAATTATAAGTGGTTAAAGTACAACGCAAACCACATTCAGAACCTCTATGTGTTTAACCAAAAATTACACCAAAATGACAAGTATTCCAGTAATAAAATGAATTCTCACAAAACTGACGTTTAATACAATATATAATTCAAATATTCATAGTAAGACAAAGATATGTTTGTAAGCTGATAACAAAAGAGTTATTTCACAAAGGACATCTGAAGTTAAGTTGACGAGAAGTTCACTCTCCGTTCCTAGAAATAGCTCAAGGTTTGTTAATTTATTTAGATTTTGACATTCCTTGCTTCAGCTTGAGTTAACTTGGCAAGGATTTAACCTTTTAAAATAGAGATAATTCAAAGTTTAAAAGGAATTTTAGAAACTCTCTGTGACTTTCAAGTTAAATGAATAAGCTATAGAGGAAACTTGAATTGCAAGAAAGATTATTATCAACGGTGCACTCACTATCACATTATAATTTAGAACCACGTCACTAAATTATACAAACGTACAGGGAATTCAGAGTTAAAATAAAGGTGCGCAATTACCAACCTCAATATCGAAACAGACAATGTCAGCAATTGTGAGAAGTTAATTACCGCTCTAGGATCTTAACCACTTCTAAGAATGTAGACTAATAATAATAATAATAATAATAATAATAATAATAATAATAATAATAATAAATTAATTTTTTCTTGGAGTTACTGCTTAATCTATATATATAAAATAAGAGTTTTGTCTGTACATTGCTCAGAATTTGAAAATAATGGTATTTCTGTAACGGTCATGTCCATAGTAACAAGAAAATGTACTTTTTACTTTTCCGTAATGTCTGTCTGTCTGTCTGTCTGTCTGTCTGTCTGTCTGTCTGTCTGTCTGTCTGTCTGTCTGTCTGTCTGTCTGTCTGTCTGTCTGTCTGTCTGTCTGTCTGTCTGTCTGTCTGTCTGTATGTATGTATGTATGTATGTACACGCATCACGAGAAAACGGTTGAAGAGAATTTAATGAAAATCGGTATGTGAAGTCGGGGGATGAGCCTCTACAATCTAGGCTATAGATCATTTTACTCACGCTGAGTGAAATGGTAGTTTAGGGGAAGGCCTAAAATTGAATTCTCAACTATTTATGTTATTAGTGGTCTAATGAAAATCGGTATGTGAAGTCGGGGGATGAGCCTCTACAATCTAGGCTATCAATAATTGTATTCACGCTGAGAAAAATGGTAGTTTAGGGGAAGGCCCAAAATTTAATTCTCAAGTATTGTTGTTATTAGTAGTCCTATCTTGATGAAAATCGGTATGCACAGTCAGGAAATACGTCGCTATAGTCTAGGCTGTAAATTATTTTATTCACGCTGAGTGAAATGGTAGTTTAGGGGAAAGCTTAAAATGTAATTCTCAAATATTTCTTATTAGAGGTGTAATCGATGAATGCTACATAACTAAGGTTATATAGTATTAAATTTCCTATTATTCATGTCTTATACATTATTACCGTACTGGCTATGATCACAAGCATATTAATGAATTTGGATTTTTGTTTCTAAGTCCATATCAGCGCCGAGTAACGAGAAAATGGGTAAACAGTATTTAATGCAAATCGCTATGTAAGTCGGAGAATAAGAAACTACAGTTTACGGTATAAAATATTTTACAAATCACAGAGTCGAAAGAAAACTAAATGTGAAGGCCTACAATATAGAAAGCTCCTAACACTGATCAACAATAACATTACATTGACCATTGTTTGTCGTGATATGCTTTGTGTCTTCTGTTGCCCCTCATCTCCGGTAGATAGGACTACTGCTGCGTACAGAGTATTTATTATATTTGATTTACGTCGCACCGACATAGAATGGTTTTATGGCGACGATGGGATAGGAAAGGGCTAGGAGTGCCTTAGGCGTTAATTAAGGTACAGGCCCAGCATTTGATTGGTGCGAAAGTGGGAAACCACGGAATACCATCTTCAGCGCTGCCGACAATGGGGTTCGAATCCACTATCTCTCGGATGCAAGCTCACAGCTGCGCACCGCTAACCACACGGTCAACTCGCCCAGTCGTACAGAGTGTAACAGCCTGCCTGAATATTGATGGGAAGTAGCTGGGGAGTTAGATAACTTTCTTCTTTAGCATGCCATTCCCCTGGTTTATAAATTTTCTGATACTACTGGTACGTAACACACTGGATCATCATAGCATTCGGGCTATTCAATCCCTACTCTGAGGCACTGATTGGAATGAACAGTGTGCATATTTAGCGGAATAATGGCAGATTAGTGTTCATGGCAATCTGCGGCCTGGTCATCCCAGCTCTGGAACTTTGGACTATTAGATTGGCACCGCAATCTAACCGCAACACTGTTCGTTAAAAATGATAAAACGTGCGGCTTTCCATTTGATTGAGTATTTTATATGATAGCATAGCTTTTAATCGCTACATTCATACTTACGTTTCTGTAATGACCTATGCTGATTTCAGTTAGGAAAACCACAAAGTCAGTATTTCTGAGAATCCCGCAGCGAAGCACGGGTACATCAGCTAGTAAAGTATAAACTTCTTACAGTATTGTGAACTAACTTACCTTCACTTTTCATAGTAAAGTACATGAGACAGTTTTCAAGTCTAGATAAATGTTTCGCAATGTTAGAGAGTCTAAACTCGTATTTTGACTCAATTGACCTAAATATTTGAATTCTACTGATTTCTAATTATCACAATTTACGTGAATACGATTATTCTATAAATATTTCATGATCAGATTACTTTTTATATACTACGCTAGTCTTCTTCGCAAACGTCAACTTGTTTTTCAGTAAATAATATTTCAATGCCCATTTCACTTCCATCTTTTCAAATTCTTTACAACCTCTATCAAGGCCTTTCAATAGAAATCCTAATCTGCGCGTACTTCGGTAAACATCATACGTACGTATAAGAGTAATATATACCAATAGATTTATTGTTAAATAAAGTTCTACAGGGGGATCCAATGAGTCCTTTGTTATTTAACATCGCGACACCTGGTATTACAGACATCCTTTAGAGTACAACGGATACAAAACTTATACGCTGATGACATGGTGTTGGGGTCTTCCAATATAAATGACCTACAAGGAGCTCTAATAGAGGTGGACAAACGGGTAAAGAAATATCGCCTCACTATCAATTTGGAAAAGATAGTCCAAATGACACTTCAGAAAGGAGGAAAAATCACATGTGGACATTCCCTCACACTTAATAGAAAAAACTTCGAAAAATTGTCCTTTTAAGTACCTTGGAATTACCCTGCAAACTACTACAAAGTCGTTAGATATCATATTCGAGAAAGAACTGCAGCAACCACACGAGTCATAAAGAATCTTTCAGCTCTGTCCCTAGATACAGCAATGAGACTTTTTAACACCACTATATTCCCAATATTAACTTATAGGATTAGAACTGATCTGGAATTTTCTAAACTTCAGAGACTCTGAAAAAACAGAAAGGGTCAAAGCCTGCTTTCTCCAAAGTGCACTGAGAGTGGGAAAATCAGCACCAATAAGAATGGTATAGATACCAGCCAAAGAGGTATTTTATGCACAGGACCTGAGGAACAAACTGTTACTACAGAACAATATACAAAACATCTGGAGAGACGAGAGGCTAAGCGTAAATAGATAGACGTAGACTTCTACGCTAAAAGCGCAATGATGGAGAGAAACTGGGTGAAAGGAAATCAATAACTACGACAGGTCGTGACTAGATACGCCATTCACGGTTTTCATTACAAAAGATGCGCGACCAAATCGTACCACAATCGTAGCGAAAAATGTGTATGCAAGCTGTGCAACAGAGAATGTGATAAATACTACCTAACAAAGTGCACTAAAAGAACAATGTCACAGTAAGATGTAACTATTTTGTTTGGCCTCTCGGCTGTAATAAATTCTTATTATAGATTTAATGTTCACATTATTCAGCAATATTTATGCAAACAAATCTCAGTATGAACTATTCAAAAAGAACGGAAAATATACTACACCTAAAATTGCAAGTACAGCTACCAGACAACAGTTCATAATCTTAAATTAAAATGCTATTACGAGTGGTCGTCACTTCTTTTTAAATCTCGATTTAGATTAGGTTTGTGTGGAATGAAAGGCCAATTTTTACTTCGGTGTTAACAAATGTAATTAGATTTTATACGTGGGGGAGTTGTCCCTGTAAACAAATTAGCGCCTGGCGACCTTACTGGAGTCTAACAAGCCAGTGATGACCTGGACCATGTACCCGTCTTCAAACAGATTAGCCCCGCCCTGGTAGGGATCAATAGCGACACGAGCATGCGACAATCAGCGTCCGTCAGGTCCCCTTTGCACTTCTCAACATTGTATCAGCCTCTGAATGCTGAAGAATGGCAACTGAAAGACTCAACGGCGTCAACCATACCGGCAAGATGGGGGAAAAAACTGGATTTTAAATAATTATTCACCAGTTGTGCGAGCTCATCTTCAATATGCTGATAGTTGCGGTTGCCACTCAGTCCCGTCTTAATTAATTAATTCAGTCATTCGATTAGGCCAGTGGTATTCAAACATTTTGGGCGGCGTACCACCAAAATCCAATTGTTTTACCTCCGTACCCCCGAAGTACGAGTATATTGCGATTATACCAGAAATAACAAATTATTCTTGCTGGATCCCAAATAATATTAACCATAATAATAATAATAATAATAATAATAATAATAATAATAATAATAATAATAATAATAATAATAAATAATTGTTACCGGGGTTTCGTGGATCACAGACAGGTGAAAGGAGGTGCTAGTTGGAATGGGTCTATCTACGATATCAAAGATTCACTTAAAGCTTTAAGAAAATAAAGGTTATATTTATTTTTCAGATCTCTAAACTTAACAAGGTCTTCACTTAAGGGAAACCAATGTATCAGATACAGTGACAATTTTGATGTCAGAATAGAAAACCCCAGAATAGGGAATTTAACACATTTGGGCTTCAACCCCTAATTTACAAATTTACAATGGCGCCAATGTAGCTTTTACACAGATAAGGAGCGAAATCTCCCCAGACAGAGCACCTTGCTCCAACCGATACACATTTACAGCCTTCCAGAGGCACCCCTCAATATTACAGTAAAATTAGCAATCTCAGAAAAGAGATTATATGCTCTCCAACTTTAACCAAGGAGACTGCGCTCCTAAATTCTTTCAGCCCACTCAAGACAACATTACACAAAATATCTTACAAATTTCTGGCCTCTCTAGGCCCAACCTACAATTTACAATTTTTGTACACAGGGGTATCTATTACCCAAACTACTGGGCCTTCGTGGCAAAGAAGAACAGGTTAAATTAATGGAACGAACACAAAATGTATGGAGGCGTACACTTGCGCTCCTTGAAAGCTCAGTTTTATAACCCTACTTGGGCTTGTGGCCCGATGATGCAGAGGCTAATCCCACACTACTGAGGTGACTAGAAGAACAAGTTACTTTGTAATTTACACGAGAAAAATGGTTACAAAATCGTAGTCACCTCAAGATAAATTGAAGGGGAACTCGAGAGGGTAACGCACTCTCTATCCGCGATTTACAATTTAAGTCTTTATGAAATTTTACATTAGCCGAAAGAAAGTTTACATTTTATAAAACAGGAGGTTACATAGTTAGAAATTAGAACCTTCCCCTCGTGTTAGACTGCGGAGATAGCTACAAAGATATCCAACTGGTGGCTATTACCTGGGCTGGTGTACTGCCTGCCGAAGAATGAGGCTTCCCGCCTCCTCTCTTAACACGCACACTCTCAGAAATTCGGCGATCAAAAGACAAGGTAGCTTGAAAAATCCGCGGCTTAAATACCCGAGAGGATGGTTCGAGAGGGTTCTGAATTAAACCCGGACACACCCTCTCATTTTTATTGGCAAATTCAATAGGTACAAGAAGCCTGTGATAGGCTGAAAAATAAATACAAAATTTTCTAATTGGCCCGATGCAAATGCTGGCGGGATGAGAAGGAAATGTTGTAAACCTTGAAATAACAAAATAAATGAACATTGATTTAGTTATGAAAACCTAGAAACACCAAACTTCTTTAAATAACTAATTCTTCTACTTTGCACCTGAGTGCATTACCTCACTTTTTTTGTAATTAAATCTATGGAGAGAAGTTCAAACCTCTTGACGTAAACCAAAACAAAACAAATAATTTCAGTTTAGGCAACTTCAAAATAACACATTACTCTGTTATTTATGAGTGACATCTTCTGGTCAAAGTCCCAACTTCATGCATTGGCTGTTTCACGTTTTGTTAGATAGATAGAGTTCCTTGAGGCGCTTTTTTTAAATGTGCGGGGTTGAGGTGTACCTCCCAGAACCATAATAATAATAATAATAATAATAATAATAATAATAATAATAATAATAATCCGCTGATTATCCCGCTTGCTCAGGGTCCCTGCACGCACTGACACAAAAAAGAGTTGTGGTGGGGGATTTAAGGTGGCACGTCCTCCCTGACACCATTGGATTTTCAACGGAAAATCCCACCTCAGCCCATCGGGTATCAAACCAAGGTCACCGGGATATCCGACAAGCAGCTAATTCGCTAAACCATCCTGTTCCCCAATAATAACAATTATATATATATATATATATCGTCGTTGTGGGCAAAGCAAACCTCGTAACTCATTCGGAGTAAAGTTTACAGAAGCCCAAAACTAAGCGTTCAGCAATAGACGAGGAACTGTTCCTGGCATTTTCACTGCTTAATGATAGACCAATTATTCGACGGGAGTCTTTTGTTCCCTTCTCAGGCAACGCGGCAAGCCTTCACAAGGCAGATGGAGAAACGTGGTTTTCTCGTGAGTGGAATTACGAGGTTTACATTGCCTAGGAACGACACACACACACACACACACACACACACACACACACGCATAATAATTATTAATGCAACAATTACTACTGTACTATACACACTGCTAATGACACAATTAAGTGTAGGAGTGAATTTCGATACAAAAAATTTGAAAAGAGCAATGCAACATGAGTAAGCATTTTACATAGGCCCACCTGGTGAATGGCAGGTATAAAACCTGACATACATTTTGAAATGAATAGTATGGAAAGGGGACTCTGTAGAGTGGTAGACAAAAACATTAAATCAAAACAAGATTTGATTGAAATTTGAGCAAACTGCTCACTGAAAATGGAAGCTACAATGAATTTGCGTACCCCTTGAGACGATCCCGCTTACCCCTAATGGTACGCATACCTCAATTATAATAATAATAATAATAATAATAATAATAATAATAATAATAATAATAATAATAATAATAATAATAATAATAATAATAATAATAATAATAATAATTGTACCGGGCGGTACACCTCCACTCCGCTATTTTAAAATGTGCGCCAGTTGAAACTCCCCTGCTGGAGGAAGTCTGAACTTTATCTACGCTATTAATTCTCTACTTTCTCAGAAGATGTCACCACGTGGAAAATTTTGAGTTTTAGAACTGTGTCACTTTTGATGTGTTTTTGTTTCGCTTGAAGTAAGAAGTGTGAACTTTCTCTTCTAGAGGACACTACTGAAGATCTACAATAGTGCAACCTAGTGCGGAGTCAAAGAACTATTTTTTTGGAGAAAATTTAATTTCAAGAGTTTGTTCTTTGTTAAATTTCTTTCTGTCATTGTTTAAGTTGGCAATATTTGCCCCTTTCTTCCCCTTGTTATGAATGTATCCAATCCCGAAATTCTTCTATTAATTTCTGACCAATCTGGTGTATCTTCCCCCAACTTGTATCGGTTGCGGGGTCCTACCCAATAAAGAGTTTGTGGGAGGGTGTTTTCTTTCCCCTAACACCTAGAACCTTCCGCGAGAGGATATAAACTGCTGATTTTTGGGTCTCCGGGCCACTTCTGTTCCATCTTTCAGTGTGTTAAGTACATAGCAGGGGGCGGGAAGCGCCTCTTTCTCGCCAGCAGTCAACAACAAGGTAATGGCCGATTAATAACTTCTTTCTTTGCTAGCTCAGCAGTTTAACTTTCGGGGCGGGTTCTAAGCGTTCAACCATGTAACCTTTTCCTAAAATGTAAAAACAACTGGTATCTATTCTATTTTCAAACGACATATCGGGATAGAGAGTGCTTAACCCTCTCGAGCTCCCACTCACATCGTCTTGAGGTGAACTTATTTTTCTCAACCAATTCTTCCGTAATGTAATGTAAATTGCTATTAAGTCACCTCTGTAGTATGGGATTAGCCCTTGTATTAACGGCCTAGTGCCAAGTAGGTCTTAAGCAAAGTGTATTAGGAGTGCAAGTTCGCCTCCTCTCAAATTGTATTTCAGAGGTCATGTATTAACCTTCTTGTCATTTAACCGACCTCAGTAGGTTGGGTATTTTACCCCTGTGTATACGTCCTTGGAGGACAGCTTAAAAGTGGAGTTCGGAGTGGCCTATGATAGGCTTGTATTTTAAGGGGAAATTGCCCTTTATTGAAAATTGTGTCTCTGCCTCAAGGAGGCTTTTGGGTGTAATTGGAAGCAAATGTTTCTGGCATGTTTGGGGGTTTTCGGCCCCTTTGTTGTATGGTGTTCATTGTAAGGTTGGGCTCTTTGCTCAAGAATTATGTTTCTGACTTTTGAAGCCCCAAATGGGGTACCTATGTAAATGTATTTTTTTCGTGTTACGGCTACTAAGTACCTGTTCTATTTGTTGTTACCTAATTTTAAAAAGAAAATATAACCTTGTTAAATTTTAAAATTAATTTCACTTTAGTAACTTGAGACCTATTCACCACCCAGCACCTTCTTTCATGCATAACTACCACCAAAACACGGTAACAAGTGGTAGCAGAGCGTGGTTGAATGGGTCTCAATTTAGCCCCTTTTGACGGCTAAACATTGTTTGATCCGAACTCTAACCATTTTCTCAGTTGCTGGAATTTTTTGACTTTTTCAAAATTGTTCTGTCATCATGCCAGGCCCTCGCGATGTTCTCCATCTTAATTATTTGCGCAAAGAGGAGTTGATATATGAATTGACTATTAGAAATGTACAATCTGGAGGCACGGTTGCAGTAGACACAAACAAGCTTAGAGAGTCCCTAGATTTGCCTATTTCCATCCCCAATTTGGGAGAGAAAGAAATTGACGACTCTCTTTCCACGATCACGGAGAATATTACTGGGCTAGCTTCTGTAGTTAGTTTTTTTGATGAAAATGATCCGTCTCCTAATCAAATTAAGCGTGTGCAAGGCAGGCTATATCATTTTTCGAATAGGGTTAACGATCTGTTGTCTCTAAAACTGAATGACGTTCAGAGGAAGGAAGCTAGTACGCTCCTGGAAAATATTTCCGAATTATCTAGTAAGGTCACTCTATTGTTGACTGGGGAAGTTCCTCCCAAATCTGATCAACCCACCATAGTGAATGCAGGTAGTGAGGAAGCGCCTCCCAAGGGAGAAGTAAATAGAAAAACCATCGCTGCTCAAACTATCTCTGCCCCATTGGACAACGAATCTGAACGTCGTGCATCATTGAGTAACATCCGTTCTGAATTAACTTCCTCGCCATTGAAACCTTTACCTACTATGTCACCTGGGTTTAGCAGCTTGCCTCATCCATTGGCAATGTTGCTCAGAGGCATTTCTAAGTTTTCTGTTAATACCACCAGTGATGTAATTTCATTTTTAAGATTTCTAGTTGAATTTCAGGATCATGCCCTTGTGTTTTCTCTTTCTCCATGTCAAATTTTGCAAATTATTTATCCGTATGCTATTGGTATTCTCTCAGATAAAATCGTAAGAGCCATTGCCGAGCAATCATCTATTGAGGATTTCCATGCCCATTTGCTAGCTAATTTCATCCCGGCTAGGGCCAGGTCCTCCCTTATTCAGAAGTACTATTATCGCGTACAGCGCTTGGATGAAAACTTGGCTGATTTCATACAGGACATTAAGTTTTACACTAGGGTGTTTGCCCTTCATTTTCCTGAAGATCAGATTGTACAGGCTATTGTAGAGGGAATTTCACCTCCCTATAGGTCATATTTGTGTTTCGCGTCGTGCCCGCAAACCTTCTCGGAACTTGAAGCGTTGGCCGTCTCAGCGGAAGGAGTTAGGTACGCCGATTCCTTGCGTGTGGCAAAAGAACCCCCTCCTTCGTTTAGTAATACTCGGCCTCCACCTCGCCGACCAGTCACACCCCGTAAATGTTATGCTTGCGGGTCGCCTGACCATCTTCGCAATAAATGTCCATTGGTCAAAACTAGTAGGGCAAATAATGGAGCTGGTTCAGCACAAGGCTGTTTTAAATGTGGGGCTTTCTCACATATCGCCAAGAATTGCCCAAACTCGAATAGCACCCCCTCCTGCTCAACTTCTGGTGCAAATTCTACCTATGCCAATAATAAAAAGTGACTAGTGGCTTCGGCTGAGTCGACTAATCCATCTTCCCGAGACTCAGCCCATGGTAAACAGGTTGTAAATTCAGAGGACGATCAGCCTTCAAATTCATCTTTTGAATGCCCTAAAGAATGTCTTAGGATTGCGGCGGATACCCCCGCACCTGTTCCTTTTCTTAAGATTGAGTTAAATAACGAGCCTATAACAGCTCTCTTAGATTCAGGAAGTGTTTGTTCGATTATTTCGGCTGAATGGTATTCTAAATTGAAATCTGTTTGTAAACTACCTGACTATGTCTCATCTCCTGTGCAATATGTTTCGGCTAATTCATCCCCATTAGAAATTCTAGGTTCCTTATTGGTCAAAATTCGTATTTTTAAATTCACTTGGAAAGTTAAATTGTTTGTGGCCAAGCTCTTGTCTTGCCCCATTATATTGGGAGCGGACTTTATTTCTCACACTGGTCTTGTGCTCGATCTTCAGAGTAGGTCTTGCACTTTCAAATTTGCCTCTAATTGTAGCATTCCTCTATTAAAGTGTAAGTCTGCGTCATGTTCGTCTATTTCGTCTACCCAGGATGAGATGTTGTTAGACCTTAGACATCTACCTGAGGAGCAGGCTGATAGTATTCGCAAATTGTGTCAGTCGTTTCCCGAGGTGTTCTCTGATACTCTTGGTGTTACTGACCTGATCGAATACAAAATTGAGGTCACGGATTCGATTCCTGTTCGTTTTCCACCGTATAGGCTATCTCCACCTAAAATGAAGGCTCTGAAAGAAATCATCGATCAGATGTTGAAGGACGGTATTATTAGGCCCTCTAAGTCAGCGTATTCATCGCCTATTTTCCTAGTCCCGAAACCCCAAGGAGGCTTCAGGCCTGTCATTGATTACAGGGCTCTCAATCGGAAGGTGGTGTTGCAATCTGTGCCCCTTCCTGACCTTCATTCTTGTTTTTCATGGTTTCGTAAGGCCAAGTCCTTCACCATCTTGGACTTGAATCAGGCCTATAATCAAATTCCCCTTGCCGAAGAGTCTAAACACCTTACTGCGTTTGCCACGGACTGGAATTTATACGAATACAACCGCGTGCCTTTCGGGCTCCCCACCGGAGCAGCTGTACTCACTAGGCTACTAGATAGGGTCTTCTCCGACATCAAATTTGAGTACTTATATCACTACTTGGATGATGTCGTCGTATTTTCAGAGACTTTTGAAGAACATCTAGATCATCTGCGAGAAGTTCTCGATCGCCTTCGTAAGGCTGGGTTAACTGTTAAGTTGTCCAAGGTTGCCTTTGCTAAGCCCTCTATGTCTTTCCTAGGGCATATTGTGTCACCTGATGGTGTAGCAGTCGATCATTCTAGAACACAGGCCATTCGTGATTTTAAACCTCCCAAGGACATTAAAGGTATCGCCAGGTTCATTGGTATGGTGAATTTCTTCAGGAAGTTTATTCCTAACATCGCTAATAGAGCGGCGCCCTTAAACCTTCTTCGTAGGAAAGGCATCAAATTCGAGTGGGGACCTTCTCAACAAGCCGCTTTTGAAGACCTTAAATTAGCTCTTTGTAATGCCCCTGTACTTGCTATGCCTGATTTCTCGAAGAAATTCATTGTCCAAACCGACGCATCGTCGTCAGCAGTAGCTGCAGTCCTTCTTCAAGAGACTGAACTAGGGAGGCGACCCATTGCCTATGCATCTAGGACTTTGTCGGCTCAAGAAGCCAAGTATTCCATCTATGAGCTCGAAGGTTTGGCAGTCTTATTCGCCTTAGAGAAGTTCCGTCTCTATCTGGAACATGTCAAATTCGACCTGGAGACAGATAATCAAGCCTTAAGCTGGGTCTTAGGTAGGCCGCGTCGTACTGGTCGTATAGCCCGCTGGGCTATTCGTATTTCCGCCTTCCAGTTTGATGTTAGACATATCAGAGGTACCGAAAATGTTGTTGCTGATGGACTCAGCCGTATGTTTCATAACGACGTCGAGACCCACGAACCGGTCGACAGTTCATCACCTTCCGAGTCCATACTATCTGGGGTTAATGCCATCTTAACAGATGCTCCCATGCTTTTTAGGGATATTGAGAAATACCAACGTGAAGATCCGACGCTGGCTCCGATAATGGAAACCCTTTCTTCTGGGGAACATGTTGTCCCTTATGTTCTGAGGAATGGTGTTCTATGTTGCCCTTCGAGGCATGATAAGATGATGAAGGTTGTTGTTCCAGCGGTTCTTGTACCTATGATCTTCAAGTATTATCATGAGACCCCATTAGGAGGGCATCTTGGAATCTTTAAAACTCGTGAAAAGATTCGTGAAATGTTCATCTGGAGAGGTATGGACGGTGAAATCCGTGAACTAGTAAAGGCTTGTAAATCCTGTTTGATTAGTAAACCCACCATGTCCACCAAGGTAGGCCTTTTGTCTTCGCATCAAGCATCGCGCCCCATGGAACGCCTGTATATTGATTATGTAGGACCCTTCCCCCAGTCAAAGGGTAATGCCAACAACTTCATCCTTGTATGTGTAGATGGTTTTACCAGATTTTCCTGGTTATTTCCGACTAAGCTGGCTACCGCTCAGTCTACCATTACTTGCATAAATTCTATTTTTGCTTCTTTTGGTCCGTGCCAATATATTGTATCTGATAATGCTAAGGCTTTTACATCTAACTTATTTCGTAAATTCTGTTTTGACTTATCCATCTCTCATGTAACTACTTCTGCTTATTACCCTCAACCATCTCTGGCTGAACGGGTTAATCGTAATCTCAGGTCCGCACTGATTGCCTATCATCATGATGATCATTCCAGGTGGGACACGTCCCTGCATTGGTTAGCTTTTGCTTTGAATTCAGCGGTTCATGAATCACATAAATTCACTCCAGCTTCTTTGATGTTCAAGTTTGTTCCCAACTCGCCGCTCTCTAACCTCTGGTCTCTGAGTGACATTCTACCCGAGACAATAGATCCGGATAATATTAAAGATCTTTGGAAGAAGGCTAAAGCCAATCTTAAGGTATCTCATGAAAAGGTTAGGGAAAAGTATGATCGTGGACGGAGACCCACCACTTTGAAGGTAGGTGACCAGGTGATGGTCAAAAATTTTGTTCCCGCGGGCAAGCTTGCCCCCAGATTTCATGGGCCTTGTATCATTCTCGATTTTCTTACGCCAGTTACGTTGTTAGTAAGCAATCCAGCCACCGAGAGGATATTTAGGGTTCACCAGTCATAGGTGAAACCAGTGTAAATTTTGTGTCAACTTGCTTCATATAATTTTAAAGGAATATAAAGGTTATATTTTTTTTTTTGAGTTCAACTTTTAAGGCTTTCTGCCCCTTCTATAATATTTTGTCTTATATGTAAGCCTCTTGTAAAACCTTCCCCGATCCGTTAAACTGCCATTCTGTCCTTGCCTCGGCCATTACCACGCTCCCGTCTCCTGCTTCAATACACACTGTGGCTTGATTTGAGTAAATGCCATGGATATCTGCACGCCGCTGACCCCTCAACCTCCTCACCAAGCCTGTGCCCTTAAAAAAAAAAGATGATGGTCCAACACAATTCTGCCGCCAAGCTTTAATGTTTCAGTGCCCCCGCAGCCGCGCGGCGCCGTGCAGCAACTGGAGCAGAGGACGGGCCCCCTCGGCCCCAGCGAGGACGACGTGTGCACGGCGAGCCGGACCTCTCCTCCCGGCCAAGGCTGATGTGCGGCGCACGACCTGCTACTTGCCCGCAGCCTGTATATGTTCACCGCGGGCGCGGCGTGCTTCAACACCTCTGCTCCCCTCATAGTGCGGGCGAGCGGTATCTCAGGGTACTTGAGGGGTCCGAGCGGCCTCCTTTGGACGCAAGCCGCAACGGCCGGTCTGGCCATCCCACTTCATCACCATCAACTACATGAACAGTTACTATAAGTAATGACTACACTTGGGAATTTAACTGCAATATTTGGTGGACTATGCAAAATTTTTCATCACCTTTAAGTATTAAAAGTTTATCTTCAGAACTCAACTTCTACAAACATAAAAACTATTCTTCATCTGCAACAACAAAATTTTGAAATTAAATCAAACCAAATTAAGAAAACCTTATAAATTTTTTTTGCAATTAATCTCCATATCTACATCAAAACTTGGACCATGTTTGCAAACTATTTCATGTGTCACCCCGGGAGGAACTTTTGGGGGGGGGGGGAGGTCTGTACCGGGCGGTACACCTCCACTCCGCTAATTTAAAATGTGCGCCAGTTGAAACTCCCCTGCTGGAGGAAGTCTGAACTTTATCTACGCTATTAATTCTCTACTTTCTCAGAAGATGTCACCACGTGGAAAATTTTGAGTTTTAGAACTGTGTCACTTTTGATGTGTTTTTGTTTCGCTTGAAGTAAGAAGTGTGAACTTTCTCTTCTAGAGGACACTACTGAAGATCTACAACCTAGTGCAACCTAGTGCGGAGTCAAAGAACTATTTTTTTGGAGAAAATTTAATTTCAAGAGTTTGTTCTTTGTTAAATTTCTTTCTGTCATTGTTTAAGTTGGCAATATTTGCCCCTTTCTTCCCCTTGTTATGAATGTATCCAATCCCGAAATTCTTCTATTAATTTCTGACCAATCTGGTGTATCTTCCCCCAACTTGTATCGGTTGCGGGGTCCTACCCAATAAAGAGTTTGTGGGAGGGTGTTTTCTTTCCCCTAACACCTAGAACCTTCCGCGAGATGATATAAACTGCTGATTTTTGGGTCTCCGGGCCACTTCTGTTCCATCTTTCAGTGTGTTAAGTACATAGCAGGGGGCGGGAAGCGCCTCTTTCTCGCCAGCAGTCAACAACAAGGTAATGGCCGATTAATAACTTCTTTCTTTGCTAGCTCAGCAGTTTAACTTTCGGGGCGGGTTCTAAGCGTTCAACCATGTAACCTTTTCCTAAAATGTAAAAACAACTGGTATCTATTCTATTTTCAAACGACATATCGGGATAGAGAGTGCTTAACCCTCTCGAGCTCCCACTCACATCGTCTTGAGGTGAACTTATTTTTCTCAACCAATTCTTCCGTAATGTAATGTAAATTGCTATTAAGTCACCTCTGTAGTATGGGATTAGCCCTTGTATTAACGGCCTAGTGCCAAGTAGGTCTTAAGCAAAGTGTATTAGGAGTGCAAGTTCGCCTCCTCTCAAATTGTATTTCAGAGGTCATGTATTAACCTTCTTGTCATTTAACCGACCTCAGTAGGTTGGGTATTTTACCCCTGTGTATACGTCCTTGGAGGACAGCTTAAAAGTGGAGTTCGGAGTGGCCTATGATAGGCTTGTATTTTAAGGGGAAATTGCCCTTTATTGAAAATTGTGTCTCTGCCTCAAGGAGGCTTTTGGGTGTAATTGGAAGCAAATGTTTCTGGCATGTTTGGGGGTTTTCGGCCCCTTTGTTGTATGGTGTTCATTGTAAGGTTGGGCTCTTTGCTCAAGAATTATGTTTCTGACTTTTGAAGCCCCAAATGGGGTACCTATGTAAATGTATTTTTTTCGTGTTACGGCTACTAAGTACCTGTTCTATTTGTTGTTACCTAATTTTAAAAAGAAAATATAACCTTGTTAAATTTTAAAATTAATTTCACTTTAGTAACTTGAGACCTATTCACCACCCAGCACCTTCTTTCATGCATAACTACCACCAAAACACGGTAACAATAATAATAATAATAATAATAATAATAATAATAATAATAATAATAATAATAATGTAATTTGCTTTACGTCCCACTAATTACTTTAGCGGTTTTTTCGGAGCGCCGAGGTGCCAAAATTTTGTCCCGCAAGAGTTCTTTAACGTGTCACTAAATCTACCGACACGAGGCTGACGTATTTGAGCAATACCATCGGACTGAGCCAGGATCGAAAATGTCAAGCTGGGGTCAGACGGCCAGCGCCTCAACCGTCTAAACCACTCAGCCCGACTAACACCAATAGCTCTTATAGTATACAGTATTTCGGTTGTCACATCTGGTCTACCTACTGTATGTGTGAGCTTCACATATGCTACTTTAAAAAAAAAAAGACTCGGGAAATCTGCTATTGCTCAAGTTGAGTCACAACTTATTAATGAAATCCTGACACAACAATACGTATTGTTACGGAAGAGTCGAGTTTCCGCAGATTAAAGTTCCTTCAATGCTATCGCCGCAAGCCACATGCAGTATAATACAAGACAATACCAGGATTACAAGCTGGGGTCCGGCAAACTTCCGCTAAGCACATCTTGATCCACCACAGTGGCAGTCGATACCCGCCTCCTGATAGTGAAACGATATTGTAACAACTTTAGCCGTAACATTAGCAGCTATTGGCACGAGGTGAAGCTTTAAAACTTCACTTCGTTTTATCACACTGCTACCCATCACTAACTTCAAAACTGAGTAAACAAACAGTAGTACTTCATAGCGTACTACCAAGCTCAATAGCTGCAGTCCCTTAAGTGCGGCCAGTATCCAGGAGATAGTGGGTTCGAACCGCACTGTCGGCAGGCCTGAAAATTCGGTTGTTTCCCATTTTCACACCATCATAGGGTACTACGCTCACAGTCTAATATATACAGTCGCGAAGCTCTAATAAGAGGAAGGTTCATCCACTTGACAGCTGGAGGGACACTAGCACCTCTAGCGGCAAGGTAGAGGCAACTTGCTAGCAGACAACAGGGAACGAATTACCACCACAGTCTAAAATGGTCATAACTTCTGAACCATTCATGCAAATAATGTCCGGACAAGGTTATTGTAATCCTCATGAAATAGTGGAAGAGGTCAAACAATTTATTTCGATGAGGAGTTCGAAGATAATATCGAAATATTTATTTAATCCTAAGGAGTTATGTTTTTTCACCGCGGACTATAACATAAAATCGCTTCTAGAGGCCAACCGGTTCGAAATAGGTATATACCATCACGGACTTTTTTGTAGAGGTTTCTATGCTCTACAATTCGTAAGCTTACACTTGGGGTCTATCGTTGACGGTTCAGGCAGCGTAAGCCAAGACAGCAAGTGACCCACCATGGTAGAGCGCTGGCCTTCTTAGACCAACTTGGCAGGTTCGATGTCAGTCGGTCGTTCACTTGCTTTCTTGGCTTACGCTGCCTGAACCGTCAACGATAGACCCCAAGTGTAAGCTTACGAATTGTAGAGCATAGAAACCTCTACAAAAAAGTCCGGGATGGTATATACCTATTTCGAACCGGTTGGCCTCTAGAAGCGATTTTATGTTATAGTCCGCGGTAAAGAAAAATAACTCCTTAAGATTAAATAAATATTTCGATATTATCCTCGAACTCCTCATCGAAATAAATTGTTTGACCTCCTCCACTATTTCATAAGGGTTACAATAACCTTGTCAGGACATTATTTGCATGAATTGTTCAGAAGTTATGACCATTTTAGACTGTAGTGGCAATTCGTTCCCTGTTGTCTGCTAGCAAGTTGCCTCTACCTCGCCGCTTGGAGCGCTGTATTCGCCTCGGATGAAAAATATCAGAGCTTCGCGACTGTTATAATTAGACTGTGCTACTCTGGCACTACGCTAGGAGCAGTGTGAGTAGAGCGCACACAGACGTACCAACGTAATTTCAGCGCAAGTGTGGCGCGCGAGTATTTTGTACATGGAAGCGCAGGATCTTACGAACGTCGCGCAAATTACGCAGCGTAACTTGCGTCTAGTGTCGCTACAGCCAAAAACTTTTATTCCATCTTCCGCCCATCTTTCTAGCTCCTTGTTTAACCCACTAGGTCTGCTGTCTGCAGGGGAAAAATTTACTTGCTTCACCTGGAAGGATGTGGATTCGAGTCCCCACTAGAAACTTGCGAAATTGAGAAACGTTTATTTCTGGAGTTTACTCAGCCTACCACAAAAGTGAGTATGGTTAATCCAGTGCTCTAACTCAATGTTGATGTTGAGGATAGTGGAAGCCTTTACCTTAGCCCAATAGGGATGCTTTGGAAATGTTCTATATCTACGGGGATATTAGAGGTATTAGGATTTACGGTGCCATGTTTTAAGTACAAGGGTATATGGCCAAGTCCCTTAACAATTTATGTATATTTCCATTCTTTTCGCTATCTTTGTGCACCACAACATTTCGACTTTCCTTATCGATCCATGCATCGGTTATCTTCTTATTATATATTTTGAAAAATCCCAAAGACTTTCTCGACCGACCTCGCGATCTAGGTGTAACGAGCCTGCCTCTCACCCGGAGGCCCCAGGTTCGATTCCCAGCCAGGTAAGAGAATTTCACCTCATGTGAGGTCTGGTTCGAGGTTTAGTACGGCGGCAGCGCACCGGCCTCTCATCGCTGGGTTCCGTGGTTTAAATCCCGGTCACTCCATGTGAGATTTGTGCTGGGCAAAGCGGAGGCGGGACAGGTTTTTTCGAAAGGAAACGGCCGTGGCCTTAATTAAGGTACACCACCAGCATTTGCGTGATGTGAAAAAGGAAAACCACGGAAACCCATGTTCAGGGCTGCCGACAGAGGGATTCGAACCCCCTATCTCCCAGATGCCAGCTCACAGCTGCGCTCTCCTAACCGCACTGCCGACTCGCCCGGAGTCATGAAATTAGCCACGAGACCTCCAGACTTGTGGAAACCAAACCACACGTACTGACTTTCATTTTAAAAAATTCCACATTCATTGGCCGTGATTCGAACATCAGAACCCATTGCTAATGTCACTCAGCTATCATACTCCCCTACTATAACAAATATGCCTACAGATATTTGGTTACGTAGAAGCGAATATCCTGTGATCTCTACCTCACCTGTCCCTATTTTGAATGAAATGAAAAGAGCAGAACAGAGAAAGTTAAAAAAAGGTAGTCACTTCACTTCTTGGAAGATACTCGTAACACTAAACGCAGCATTCCGTTTTAATGGAATAAACTGACGGAAATCAGCGTGCAGCTCTACAAGAAAACCGCTCAAGTGAACTTCCCAATTCCAGTTCAGAGAGAGAGAGTGTGGAAAGAAAATTCGTTACGAGCTTTGAATAATTTATATTCTTCTCGCTGGTCTTTTATATCTTTCTACGCGAAGCAGTGAACACTAGGAGACATATTTCACAGTTTGGTTGCGACGCTACAGAGACTGACCTACATCATACACTAGGCATCGTGTTTCCGATTCTACAGAGACATCGCACACAAAACTTGATCTCATTTCTTGTAAAAAGGTTAGAGCAAGGGTAAATGTTTCGGGTCTTTTTTATTACCAAGTAACTCTCGGACTGCACAAGTTGGGACTGTCGGAAGTTACAGCGAAACTGAACTTAAGCCATTTGGCAAGGGACACAAGCAGAGAGGATCGACCTACATTTTACCTCTACACACAAAAGTTCATGCTCAGCGAAGCTGTGGATGTGAAATTACTTCAGCCAAATTGTCGTCGCTATTCTAACATTGGCACACTCGTTTCTTCCATAGTATGAATATATTGCAGTGTGGCTAGCAAAGAAACATAGAACGCTCGAAGTACGTCACTTAGAAAAGTAAATATTTATGCAATCTCCAATAATAGTTCAGTTTCGCTTTGGTTGTTACTACTACTACTACTACTACTACTACTACTACTACTACTACTACAAATTATTATTATTATAATCGTCCGACTCGTTGGCTGAACGGTCAGCGTACTGGCCTTCGGTTCAGAGGGTCCCGGGTTCGATTCCCGGCAGGGTCGGGGATTTTAACCTTAATTGGTTAATTCCAATGGCACGGGGGCTGGGTATATGTGTTGTCTTCATCAT
The DNA here is from genome assembly GCF_040414725.1 of Anabrus simplex. Classification (NCBI taxonomy): domain Eukaryota; kingdom Metazoa; phylum Arthropoda; class Insecta; order Orthoptera; family Tettigoniidae; genus Anabrus; species Anabrus simplex. The sequence continues at coordinate 53,086,722 of NC_090269.1, forward strand.
CATTTCATCCTCATCACGACGCGCAGGTCGCCTAAGGGTGTCAAATCAAAAGACCTGCACCTGGCGAGCCGAACCCGTCCTGGGATATCCCGGCACTAAAAGCCATACGACATTTCATTTCATTTCATTTCATTTCATTTCATTATTATTATCATCTACATATTAAGAGAGTTTAACAAAAAAGGCTTTTGAAATCCGTCCGACTGTTCTAAAGAGATCGATTTGATTCATTTTTTTTATTCTCACCGGAATTATCTGCCGGCGAATCATGTGATATTGATAGGTCTCTAAGTTCAGCCAACTTCAAGTATTCATAAAATCAAATCACTCGAATAATTGCAGGCGAAGGCTTAACGTAACCTGCAATGAAGTCTGTACTTAGCAGGTTGCTAAGCGACTAAGACTTTCATTAATATTCTGATATAATATGTGATTTTCAGCCATGTTTGATCACGACCTGTCAAGCCAGAGAGTATACACTTCCTCTGATCACAGAAGATTACGATTCCCAGCGAGATTATCTTTGATTTTCTATCCTTTCCCAGCTTCCACATATATTCAACAGATGACAAAGCGTTCCTAATAATATATACGCTGTTGAAAGGAAAAAGTCTACGTACAAACAGACCCCATCATGACATACGCCTTAGACATTATCCGGGAACACCTATCGAAGGATAAACTAGTTATACTATAAAAATTGAACGCCATGTATCATAAAAACGTTCCCTGCCAGGCAAAAGAACCTCCTTCGAGACTAACCTACGTATAAGCTCACACGACAACCGTTCGATACTCGTGACTCGTACAGAAATTACTTTAACATATTACAGGCAGAAAACCGTTACAAAACGAAGTCACCTCAAACCAAGATGAAGAGGAGCTCGAGAGGATACTTCACTCTCTATCCCCGATTTACAGTTAAAGATTTTATGAGATGTTTTACACTAGCCGGAAGAAAGTTACATTTTAGAAAAGCTGGTTACATAACTAAAGAGTCGGACCTTTCCCTCGAGTTAAACTGCGGAGGTAGCAAGAAAGAATAAAGTTATGTGGCCATTACCTAGTAGATGTTCTGGTTGCCGACGAAAAAGGCCGCCCGCCTCCCGCTTAACGCACACACTCAGGAAGATGACGATCAATTGGCCAAGAAACGTGAAAAGCCGCAGTTTATAAACCCTCAGGGAAGATTCGAGATCATTCAAGACTAAACTAGCCTCACCCTCTCAATTTTATTGGTAGATTTCAAAAGTAACACTCAGAATCGAACAAGAAGCCTGTGATAGGTGGAAAATTAATTACAGTGATTGACTAGATTCAAAACTGACGGAAATAAAAAGGAAATACTGCCAACCCAAAAATAAATGAACATCAATCAGTTACAAAAGCCTAGAAATACAAAACTTTTTAAATTATAAGTTCTTTCACTTTGCACCAGAGGGCATGATCATACATTTTTTGTGAAGTCATCTGTAGAAAAATGTCCAAACTTCTTGACGTAGAGCAAACAAAACAAGGAGAAATTCATTCAGTTTAGGCAACTGCGCAGTAACAAATTACATCATATTTCTGTGGTGACATCTTCTGAGTAAAGTTCTAAGTTAGTGTAGTTTCAGTTTCACTGTTTTACCAATAGAGGAGTTCATTTAGGCGCTGAATTTAAATGCGCGGCTTTGGGGTGTACCTACCGGTACAATTATTATTATTATTATTATTATTATTATTATTATTATTATTATTATTATTATTATTATTATTATTATTATTATAACAGCAATTGCAAAAATGATCATTTCGGTCTTATCATGCTGAAATAATAAGGAATAAGAAAAGTATTTCAATTTCAGCCAGCAGTAAACCCATTTTATTGCACGGTGAACTCTCTCCAAAGAGTCAGATAATGGTATTATGAAGTTTTGTTGTACACAAAATCAGTTGTGAAAGATTACTACTCACTGTTCAGAATAGCAGCCTAATAATTCTTCAAGCGGATACTGTGGCACGTGACATATAATTATTGTTTCTTGGTTTCTGATAAAGCTCCATTTCAAATTTCATGAGTAGGTATAACGCAGTACATTTCACCAAAGTGAATGCCCATTCTCCTGTTTCCGCTCAGCAGTCTTCGCCTGTACGGGTCTTGAGAAGTTCCTGCACGTTTTGTATAACTTGATATTAATGCTGTTTCATGGCTCGACTATACGGGTAAGCTGCAGGCGATACGTAACCCATATCCGTACTTCATCCCTGGGCGCTGTTCTCGATCGCCTCCTCCATCGCTTCTCACAGTAACTTGCATATTTCATTTCCAGCAGAAAGGCTGGACCCCTCAGGTAAGCGAAGAATATCTTATACAGTACATGGTGTAGGCCTGTTTCCTGTGAGAAGATATTTCGCCCTCATTCGATTCCTTCGATAGCAGTAACAAGAGAGAGACAAAACTGAGTGTTCGTCGTCGTTGTTTTATTTATGATCCAGAAACACTGCGGCAATCCTCCGCTCTTAATGCGAGTCTGGGACACATGCTCCTGGAATGAATGTTCTGATTAGCTCCAGAGAAGGAAGCGACTGTGTGCAATAAGATCCACATATTCCAAATCATTATCTGGTGCTGAAAAGTAGAAACAACTTTTTTTTAAATGTATCTAGGTTTATGTGTCATATGATGGCTTAAACATAGCCCCTATGTTTGACTCCTTGCCCAGACTAAGATTTAAGATTGACAGGGTCAGGTCTGTTGGAGTCTCATAGAGACAACTGGTAAGTTGCTTGTTGTAAGCAAGATTTAGGTTTATAGCGTTGTCGTACTTATAATGCTTGTCTCACGGTTAGTCGATGATAAGCTGAGCGGCCATCACATTGGATTACACAGCTCTACTGTTTTAAACTGTAGATGCCTAAAGACACTTGCACTCGAACTTACTTTCAAATCCCTACATGTATATAATAACTTGATGTTGTGCCCTTCGAGATAGAAATAAGGTGTTTGAAACATGGGACACCTGGAGGGAGAAACTCTAGGCTTGTATATTGGTCTTAAGCCGCTTTAGTTGAACGTCTTCTAGGGAAAGTTTCATTTATGAGTAAAATGAAATGGGATTTGGTTCGGGTTATCAGATTATGTAGTAGTAGCCTGTAGTTCAATGCGACTGCTGATATGTGATCACAGCCAATATTTTTATATCTTTAATCACAGTGTATTTTAGATTCATACATACAAAAACCAGTGGCCCGTTTCTGCTTCTCATAGGAACAATTTTGAATTTATAGTGACAGGACTTACAAAACTTCCATGTAGACGACATTAGTTGCTTTGCCTCCTGTCTGTCAGTACATTGCTTTTTCCCCATACGCTATTTAAACCATTCCTGCTCTTCCACTAAAAGGACGGTACTCCTAATCAATCCATGCAAGTTATCGACACCTAAGAATAACATCTCGTTTGTCAGGTTTTTCTTCAGGAATTTCAATATTTGGATAAAATATTGAAAATCTAGTAAACCACGTACTGTATATCTGAGTGGACAAAATTTAGAATGAAATACTCGTTAGTCGTTAATAATGCAATCACCTAAATTAAGTAATATTTACAGATAAAAATTAATTTCTTTCCACCTTTTATATCTAATATTAATAATAGTAATGGCGTATGGTCCCCGGAGAGGCTTGTAGCAGGTCTTTGAAATTGACGCCTTCTAGGCGACCTGCGCGTATTTGAGAATGGGGCCCTACCCGAGGTGAGTCCTGATGATGAAGACGACACAAACACCCAGCTCCAAAGCTAAAGTAATTAACCAATGAAAGTTAAAAACCCGGCCCATCCAGGAATCGAACCCGAGACACCTCGGATCAAAGGTCAGCATGCTAATCATTTAGCCATGGAGCCCTTAAAAGGAGACACACATGTAGGGATTTTGTTTGTAATGTGTGTTCTACCGCCTCTCTCCACCCTTCCTCCAAACACAGAGGAGGTTGTGTATGTATCTACATTCAACATTTAGCAGTACTACAGTCTGATCCATTTCGGGTGGTTTTAAAACAAACACATCTTTCTTATTACTGACCTAAGTTGTGTTTTATTTTTACAATTTGCGTTACGTAGCAACGACACAGATATATCTTATGGCGACGATGGGATGGGAATGGACCAAGAATAGGAAGGAGGAGACTGTGGCCTTAAGGTACATCCCTGGCATTTGCCTGCCGATAGTGGAGTTCGAACCCACTATCTCCCGAATGCAAGATGATAGCGATGTGACCCAAACCGCGCAGCCACTTGCTCGGTGATTTTTTTTTTAAACGACATTGCAACTATGGGAGTTCAGTTATGTGTGAAGTACCCGAGTGATGTTGCAATCGTCAATACGTTATTTTCCCCCTACATTTCGATATATAACACACTCACTGTTACACACACGAAGATAATATGACACCCGTATTCCTGCGAAAAGAGACACAGTTCTGGACTTAGTTAGGAAGTTGAATATAACAGATTCTCTGCCAAGCGATAATGACAAGCATCGCACATTTCGTTTCCAAAACGCGGTGGAAGATGTCCGGGCCGGTCTAGATCAGTCTCCCCGTAAATAATTACGTCGTTTATCTCAGAAGAGGGGTTAGGCAAAGCTCTAGAGGCTACTTCACAATATTAGTAGCACGAGGCTACACTATGTGGCGCGCGCGAAGTGACTGTCCTTTGTTTAATACTTAGGTTTCCACTAGTAGCGCTGAGGTAAGTAGAGGTGAGTAGAATAGCAACGCTGCCAACCGTTGCTTGTTGGTTTGATATGGCTATACTATTTTCCTTGCCGTGCGGACAGTATGCGCCGGGGCGATAGAAAAGAGCTTGGCCTGGATGTGCAAAAATACGTTACAGCTAATAAATGACCTTTATTTCTTGCCGTAAGTCTCGAGATTAAAGGAAGAATTGAGAAAGTTTAAGGTTACCGTCCGACGCCAAGACACTTTCAAACTTAGCGGGTCTCGTTAGCCTTTTGCCGTGGTTGGTAACGTCGGCCAATGTCCGTGATCCTTGGCAAAAGCAATGGATATTGGCGCCTGGACCACTACTTTCGGTTATAAAAGTAAATATACTTCTAGGGGCGGGCGGGTTGGTCCTTGGCAAGCGTATTGAACACATCTCTCTTTCCCAATCATTTTTGGTGAAAATAGCAGCGTTTAAAGTAACATTTTATGTAATAAGCCTTGCGGAGTGGCCACTGGAGTTCTACTGAAAGGTTATTCCTTCACCACATGTCAAATGAATCCCTAGCCCTAACCGAAATTGTCTTTCATGGCCGAATAATCTCACAGAAATTATAGTCTCTCAGTTCACCCGACATCACGCCACCAGGCTTTTTCTTGTGGAGTCAACTTACAGATACAGTTTATCGAAAATGGCCAAGAACAACTGACGATATGAAAACGAATGCTGTTACCGAAATCAGTAATACTGACCCAAAGGTACTGCAGTGAACTGCCAGAAACATGCGACGGCTACGAATGTGCCTACAAGCAGGAGGAGGTCATTTTCAGTATCTACTGTACTCGTGAGGGCAAGCAATTTTCCCCACACATTCTGTTATATTTAGGTATCACCCAACAGAAATGAGACAGTATTAGTAGCAACCCGTTCTATATGAATTTCTCTTACTACCGTTTACAACAAAGGCGTGCAATGAGCAGCGCTCCAGCTCGCGTACATAAAGGAGCAGAGTGTGAGCTATGACGAAAGGTCCAGCCTAGCAGCTGCTTGCACGGCTCTCAGTTTCAAAACAGATTTACACTTTTAACACGTTCCTCGCGGTTCGGGTCTCCATGTGTCTCGAAGTATGTTACTATTATCCGTCGGTGTGAATTTCCCAAAATTGCGGAGTAAGTAACTACGTCCTAGTTACAAATGGGAGCATAGTGTTCCCGTTGAAGTAAAGGATCGAGGAAAACTGCTAGTTTCGATCGGCCCACCGGTGAAATTTTTTGCATCTTCCATTCATATCGCTTAGGGTCACCCTGTGTTCGGATTTCTGTCTAACCTATATTTTTACGCGGGAATTGCTTGCGCGATTACGGTGAATGAAGTCTACAATGTTGCTGCCTTTAGATGGCACATTGTTGTTTAATACGATGAGTACCACCCTTCTGGCATCTCGTGTAACCTATTACTTTTTACATTGCTCTCAGGAAAAACGACTGTAAGTTTTCAGATTTTTATTTATTGGAGTATGGTATGTTTATCATCTTCCGTAGATAATATTAACATAATATTAACAAGCAAGTTCACGTCTGGTTTAAGACGGCACTGAATCCCGGACGAACTGCTTATTATTTGGAACAAACTGATACCAGTGACGGTGATTTCTCTTCAGTATCTGATGATGACCCTACGTACAGCCTCGTCTTTTGTGATATTGTTTTGTTACTCAGCATAATATGAAAATAATTAACCTAGGCTTATCATATACCCATAAAAGCAGATCACTGAACGAGAAACTAACATTTATTTCCGGGGTTATTACTGAGTCACTCACTTGTTGAATAGGAAAACTGTCTCAGAGGTAAATACATCGAAATATCTCCTCAACAATAACGCACACAACAGGTGCACCAGCATATTTTCTTTTTATTTCATAGTAGGGACTAACCAAAGTCAAATTCGTCAGGTCTCTGGTGGCCCCAACCCATAATAATTAAAGGCAGCATCGGGTCACTGGTGGGCTGATACGATGTAAAATTAAGTCATCAAAATTCACTCCCGCAGGGAACGTGTTAACAGTTTTATTGTACCTAATGTTCCGTTCTATTCAGTGCATTAGATTACGGTGAGGAAACCAAATTAATTTTGTACAGGCCTATAAACGCCTTATGTTAAGTAAATACGTTTAATTATATTCATTTCATTGGGTTATGCGTAGGAAACAAAATTAATTATTTCGACATGTGATAACTAAATACTCCTTTCACTATTACTTGTACTCATAAAAATACTGTAGGCCAATATAAAAACTTGTTTAGGAATACGGTATAAACAATGAACGACAAACAAACTGTACGATTGCAATATACTCAGACGAGTACATTGCTGTAGCTCAGCTTGCGCTTTCACTCCGCATATCGCCATCTAGTCTTTACAGCACAAACTATTAGAAGTCACCTGCTTTCTGCTGTTGCAGCGTTCGTGCCGTTAGCTCAACGAGCGGGGCTTTCTCAGTGCCCACCTATGGATTAAAATATCCTTGAGATTTAAATTTAAGCTGTGTCTTCTTGGATGGCGTGAATGTCAGAATAATCGAGCCAGAACTGTAGCGAGTAAATATGTACCGTTAACGAACCACAGATACTACATCACTCGTATGAAGATACATAAAATACAACGTAGTAGTTAGTAACGGATGTGTCTGGAGCCTGTGTTGGTACAGAGACTCTCCACTTGATGTATGACATGTCACAAGTGCTGCCGCTCCACTGGAGTTACAGTGTCATCCGCACACACACACTTCTATGTTATTTTTAAAATATGCACCCCCAAAAATTATTGAACATAAACTGGGAAAATATTTTTTTAGAGAGAATGAAACGTTGGAGCATCCATGTCAGAGACACATGGTTTGTTTACTGCAGCTTATTTAGACAGGAGGCAATACTGAATCCGCAGCAGGGTTCGTAAAAATTACAGAACAGAAAATATTTATACCAGAAATATCGTCTCATATAGTTCAATAATATTGTAAAACATACACCACATGCGCAACTGGTAGATTTCTCTGTGTTTATTTCTACCCCCAAGCACATCGAGCCAGTTGCGAAGTTTGGGCTGGGAAGACTTGGGAGAAAGGAGACGAGCTGCTCGACTAAGTGGTATGTTCCGAGCTGTCAGTGGAGAGATGGCGTGGAATAACATTAGTAGACGAATAAGTTTGAGTGGTGTCTTTAAAAGAAGGAAATATCACAATATGAAGATAAAGCTGAAATTCAGGAGGACAAATCGGGGCAAATATTCGTTTATAGGAAGGGAAGTTAGGGATTGGAATAACTTACCAAGGGAGATGTTCAATAAATTTCCAATTTCTTTGCAATCATTTAAGAAAAGGTTAGGAAAACAACAGATAGGGAATCTGCCACCTGGGTGACTGCCCTAAATGCAGATCAGTATTCATTTATTTATTTATTTATTTATTTATTTATTTATTTATTTATTTATTTATTTATTTATTGATGAAAGATGGCACATCAGTCCTTATTCTGCATGTTCTGATGTCTTGTCCTCACAGAAGGTTGGAGTCGTCACGGAATAATTAATCCTACTTTACTCTTCTCGTATCGTGAATACTGAACGAATATCGGAGCTTCCGTGTCTAGGATAATCTTCTCCACTGACGTCTATCCTACCGTCTATGATCAGTTTTATCAGGTTATATTTTTCATTCGGAAAATACAATATATATGTATATATATAGGTATATGGTTTATTTTAAGTGGCATGGTTAGGGACACGTGCCCCTGTCTTACACTTAACCAGTGAATAAATAACATAAAAAGCATTAAAATATCTTAAAAATAAACAAATTACTATGCTGTACATAAAATATCTATTATACTACACAACACAAAATAAATGAACATGTTGCTGCTTAAGTACAATATAATACCTACGAAGAAATTAAAATACATTAAATAATAATAATAACATATATAGATAGATAGCCGTACTATTATTTACAATTTATGTTCAATTCCAGAAATTTCTTGTTACAAGTTGCTTTACGTCGCATCGACACACGTAGGTCTTACGGCGATGATGTGATAGGAAAGGGCTAAGAGTGGGAAGGAAGCGGTCGTGGCCTTAATTAAGGTACAGCCCCAGCATTTGCCTGGGAAACCAGAGAAAACCATCTTCAGGGCTGCCGACAGTGGAGTCACACAGAGCGCCATACAAAGAATTGTTGCTTCCCTGCCAGATAGCCCAGTTTCGAATCCTAGCCCTGTCACCAATTTAAGAGGCATGTGAGGGCCTGAAACAAGGTACAATTGGCATCGAAACATGATTAAGCAAATAAAGTAGAAAACCCATTGTTAACCACCCTCGAAAGTTTTTCGACAGTGTTTCATTTCAGTGCCACGCGAATACCACCATCGTACAGTCCTGACTAGTATTTTGTTACATATATACACACCGTCACACTGTATAGACACCACCTACATTTGCCGGCGAAACATGGTGTTTGCAGGGCACAATGGGATTCAACAAAATTGTTACTTCCACTTATCTGTACCAGTCTCATCCTTGGCTTTGACAGTATGAAAGTGACTTGAGGTATGACGAATATCAGTAATGCCATTCTTATGCAGCCAATCCCCGTAATGAATGGTGTGAAACTCGCTTACCCTGGATCGTTCGCTGAACTTCACCACACACTGCACCAAACTCAAGACAAAAGTTTCATCACGAAACTGCCTGCTGCGTAAGTAACTGGTTCTGGATGGGGTGCTCATCCCCGGACAGTAAAGACAACTGCCCTAGCACTCTGGTACTCTGCTGCTGAAAATGCTAGTCCCGTGTGGTACAAATCAACTCACGCAAAAAAGTCGACATTGCCTTGAATGAAACCTGCAGGCTAATCACGGGCTGTTTAAAACCAACACCCACACAGAAGTTGTATTCACTTGCAGGTATAGCCCCACCTGATATTAGACGTAAGGTGGCCGCTAATATCGAGAGACAAAAGGTTTGCAGCATCTCAGCCCATCCCCTTCATGAACATCAGCCACCACCAACTCGACTGAAGTCCAGGAAGAGTTTTCTACAGTCTTCTGCTCCACTTGATTCTGACCCAAAACAGGCCAGGGTAAATTAACGGAAACAAAGGTACCCAAATCATCCAGAATGTGTTGAAATTGAATAAAAGTTGCCACCTGGTTACGAAGAGGGATGGTGTATATGGAAGTCCTTAAACAGACTGCCGATCGGCGTTGAAAGATCTAAAGACAAACTTATGAAATGGGGCATCGTGCATGGTGGGGACTCATTGTGTGAATGTGGAGAGGAACAGACTTATAGGCGTCTCTTGGACTGTCGTCTATGCCCAGATTCATGTACAGGGTTGGAACTGGCTGGGAACAATGCCATCAATGCAGCCAAATACTGGTCACAACATGTGTAAATAATGTATATATAGTGTAGATATTTTCATGTAATACTTGCTTTCTCCTTTTTGATTTTTATGTATGATCTTCCATGTGTTATACTTCATATGCACATTTTTCGAGTACTTCATTTATAACTATATACGGTTAACTTTTTCATGTATATTTTTCATATTCAGCCTTTGACACGAATAAACTAAATACAGCGTCGCTGGTGAGTTTATTTCAGTGGGCGTCGTAGATTGATACGTAATAGCAACTTCTGGCGCGGTGAAGAAAGCAACGACAAACTATCTTACACCTTATTTCGCTACTACGCGTCTTCAATGACGCCCAGGCCGTGTTGGATGTTTTGGAGATTCAACCAACTACGGGTTGAGGACTTAACATACCCAGACACCACATGGACGTATGTTATTAGACAAAAGCTAACGCGCGCTAAGTAAAAGGAGCTCTTGATTGCAGTGACACACGCCTCGAAGACCGAACAATAGAATAAATTGGTTTTACATCCCAATAACTACTTCTTACGGTCGTCGGAAACGCCGAGGTGCAGAAATTTTGTACCGCAGGTGTTCTTTTACATGCTCGTAAATCTATCAAATACCACACATCTGAGCCGGGGTCAAACCTACCAAGATGGGCTCAGAAGACCAGCGTTCTACCTTCTAAGTTCCTCAAGAACTGCTGAAACAATAAAAACTTCAAAGAGATTTCCTAGAAACTTTCTGCTCCTAATCACGGCACGTTACATAATCTGTACTGCCACCCTGAGAAGTGGCAGTATTAATCTTTTCTGTTCGCACATCTGTGCCATCCTTGAAGCTTCCCTGTCCAACGTTTAATTCGGTGTCCCTTATTTACAGAAGGCATTAGTGAGGGTGCACGTGCCGAGTGAATGAAGGGATAATGTAGATTATTTAGGGAGGGCGAGGCTTACAGAGAGAGACAGAAAGACCGCCAGATTTCCAGAGAATCTCCCTTCCCTTGTTTTGATCCTCACACCACGGGGATACGCAACTGAAGATATGAATGCAGACGACCGAATCTTATAGATACGATAATAAGCTTTTGTCGTGTCCGAAAACAAGGTTAAATTCTTTACGTTTCGCAGAGAACTTTGCTTGGCGTCTTCAGAAGAAAATCTCGAGCAGGACTTCTCTAATAGAGATGGGGAGATTCTGAACGAGTGATTCATAAAGAACGAATCATTGCACTGAACGATTGAATCATGATTCAGTGTACGAAACGAATCGACTTTTTTTGTGAATCGAGAGATGGCAGCCGCAACTCGTTCCTTGGTTCCTCGTTCTTCGTTCGTTCTGATTCATATCGCCAAATCGGGAATCCACCATTTTTGAATCAATGACAACTTGTGAAGAACGACTCTGTTATTTTTTATTTAACCTGAGCTAAAAGTCCTGTTCACAAATCAAATACTCCCAACCTATCCTTACAGGAATTTTTCTTTGTTTTAATAAGAAGTGATCACGTCGTTTCAAGACATACACTTCACGGAACTATAATATACACTCAACTTCCAGCTTGTTGCAAAATATTAGGTTAAGTTTACTTCAAGGTTCCCGTTCTCGTTCTCGTGAAGTACTGTGAACTAACGTGTGGAACATGGAAGCTTCACCGTTCTCGTTCTCAGCCCTGGTACAGATTTGTTTCCTATTATTACACTGTCTACTATATAGAGTGAGTGACTTGCCTAAATTTGCTATCTAGTGAGTAGCTTGTGAACTTAATCGTAAGGAATGTTGTTAAGAACAATCGAAGTTCGTACAGTTTCGAATGGTAGCTTTGAGGATAGTACGTAACTTTCTTAAAATCACAGTTAAGCAGCGGCAGTTCCTAACCTGCTTAAGTTTGGAAAGGATTAGTCTGAGGGTGGTGTAGCATTTTTCGACTGTAACCTCTAAAAAGCATATTACTCTTATTAAAATGCCAGCGATTACCTTCAACATTTCACTTCTTGTAAACTTGTAAAGAAGTAGCAGTTATAAAGAACATAACGGAATGGTTCATCGGAGTCCATGGTTTCGCTTCCGGCTCTCAGTCACATGGTAATTGAATGAACGAATCAAATGAACGAATAATTTTTGTGAATCGATTCAAATGAATCTGAGATCTCCCATCTCTATTCTCTAATAATGAATTTAAGAATGCTTTACCGTTAGTCTACAGTAAGTGGTACTCACGCTCGTCACCAGATGGCTCGCTATGCGCTAGCCTTCCGAGCTCCAATGAAGATATTTCTTATTCCATCGTATGTGCGTGCGAAGTGAACATCAAGGTCATCAGACGAATCGGGGACGAACGCGGTAGAAGATTTAAAAAAATGAAATGAAAAGATAAATTAAGTGCAACGAAATACCAATAGGACAGAAGAATGGAATAAAGTGCGGAAAGAAAAGAGTGTAGCTGAAAACACGAGAAAAATGAATTAGAGTACAGCGGGGGAGGAGAGAGAAGGGGATAGGGTGGGGAAGAAGAACGTCGTACAACGGGGTTAAAGGTACGGGATGAAACGAAGTAAGAATAGCACAGTAACAGGAGTATACAGGTCAAGAAAGTAAGTTTTTTTTTTTTTTAACTTTTACATTTCGCTTTACGTCGCAACACATACACACAGATAGGTCATACGGAGACGATGGGATAGGAAAGGGCTTAGAGTGGGAAGGAAGCGGCCGTGGCCTTAACTGAAGTACAGCCACAGCATTTCCCAGGTAAGAAAATGGGTAACAACGGAAAACCATCTTCAGGGCTGCCGACAGGGAGGTTCGAACCCACAACCTCCTGAATGCAAGCCTACAGCTGCGCGATGCTAACCGCACGGCCAACTCACCCGGTGATGAAAGTATGACCCATAGCACATAGCCTAAAGTGAACTGTCTAGTGATGGGGAGAGTACTGACTTGAAAAACATCCAAACGAAATAACAATGGTGAAAGAACAGGGAAGAGAACTACTTACGTAAATCCTTAGTGACTGGCAATCCCGTATTCCTTAAATGACAGCCAGTGTCCCTGTTGAATCTTTCCTATTCCGATCACTTTAATATTGCTACGCCATTGCACACTAATCATAAATACCTGGAACAAACTCCGGCTACCCCTGAACCTAACTGCGAGTTTTGCGAAATTCTGTTGAGCCAGTTTCCCGTGACGTCGATACAGAGAGAAAAAAAAATGAGGTGGTGGTGGTGTTGATTATTGTTTCAAGAGGAAGTACAACTAGGCAACCATGCTCTATTAGCATTAATAGATCGGGCGAGTTGGCCGTGTGGTAAGGGGCGCGCAGCTGTGAGCTTGCATCCGGGAGATAGTGGGTTCGAACCGAACTGTCGGTTGCCCTGAAGATGGTTTTCCGTGGTTTCCCAATTTCACACCAGGCAAATGCTGGGAGCTGTACCTTATTTAAGGCCACGGCCACTTCCTTCCCACTCCTAAGCTTTTCCTATCCCACCGTCGTCATAAGACCTGTCTGTGTCGGTGCGACGTAAAGCCAACTGTAAGAAAAAAATTACCGTAACATGAATCACATTGCAAAAATGGAAGGAGTCCGACAATTCGAAAGAGGACGGTATCGGCCAAAGAATGGCACGGGCGTAAAAATGAAAGACACACTAGGCCTCGATATCTAATACCGTCGGATCGGAAAAGAACAAGAGTTGACCAAGCGAGGTCCTATAGGATAGATTAAAGCGAGGAGCGTGTCACAAGTAAGTGGAAGCAATGTCAGGACGCAGCTAAAGCCCCCGTGATCGCCAAACCTCGCCCCCAAGTTACGAGGCACTGAGGCCGCTTTTAGTCACCTCTAGCGAAAGGCAGGGGATACCGTGGCTGTTATTCTACCGCCCCCAATCATAGAAAGAAAACAAAAATTGTACATAATCTATTTTCGACTTTTGTATATCCAATCAGAGATGAATACGAAGTATGAGTCAAACATTTGAAGTGTGCAAATAAAAAATGCGTCCTCGGTCCACCCGGAAGGACATGGGTTCGATTTCCCGCCAGGAAGTCACAAAAATTAAGAAATATATTTCTACTTCCGGAGGTACACAAAATACACCAAATATGAGGACCAGGTTAATTCCTGGAGGCAAAGACAGCCGGGCGTAGAGCTAACCACTCTATTCCACCAAGTGTCGAGGTTACGGGTAGTGGAAGCCTTTATCTTCGACCCCTCCAAGTGCCTTCATGGCCAGTACGGAGATGGCTTTGCTTTATTTTTTTGCTTTTAGAGAAAAAAATAAGAGTATTTAGATATATATGCAGCTTAGTTTACGAGAGAGTGTGAGGAGTAAGCAGAATTTTACGATCTCTTGACGGGATACTAACGCACTTCCTACTCTGTCACGGAATTCTACCTCTCTTTGGTTGTCTCGTCACTTGGGCATGTTCATACGACACAATACATCACATCTTGTCACACATTCTCACTCTGCTTTAAATCCGCACGCCCTTCCTCTGCTTGTTCTCTACATTCTTTTGACGTGAAGGAATGCTGGAGAGTTGCCTCCGTGACATACCACTTACTATTATAAATATACATTTCCAGCTAACTTGCAACGATTCCGAGAATGGGGGAAGGAGAAGTTTGTGACACTATATGACAGTGTAAGGTAAGGGTGTAATCTGCCCGAAGGCAGGTCCGAAACTCCGCAGAGGTGTGCCTGAGTCGGAGTTTACGTACGGTAGAGTGGCCAGTTCCTTTCCGCTCCCCCATTCCCTTACCCTCCACCAACAGCGCATGGCAACCCATCCAAATCTTGACCACGCCCAATGTTGCTTAACTTCGGAGATCTCACGGGATCCGGTGTTTCAACACGGCCGTTGGCAATATGACAGAGATGTAGCCTAATTCTAGAGTGTTTTGTACGATACCAACTTAGTTTTCTTGTCCAATGTGATAATCGTTTTAATAATAATAATAATAATAATAATAATAATAATAATAGTAATGAAAATCCACAGCCTGTTTCCAGTCATTCGACCGGGTCAGGAAGGTAATGGATGAAGGCCCCATCTAGCGGCGAGGATAGGAATTGTGCCGACTGCCGAAGGCTGTTGCATTCCTCTGGGGCAATGATTAATGAATGATAGACGAAATCAAATGATATTGGAGAGTGCTGTTTTTTTTTTTTTTTTTTTGCTTAACGTCGCATCGACACAGATATGTCTTATGGCGACGATGGGATAGGAAAGGCCTAGGAAGTGGAAGGAAGCAGCCGTGGCCTTAATTAAGGTACAGCCCCGGCATTTGCCTGGTGTGAAAATGGGAAACCACGGAAAACCATCTTCAGGGCTGCCGACAGTGGGGCTCGAACCCACTATCTCCCGATTACTGGATACTGGCCGCACTTAAACGACTGCAGCTATCGAGCTCGGTTTGGAGAGTGTTGCTGGAATGAATGATGACAGGGAAAATCGGAGTATCCGAAGAAAAACCTGTGGCGCCCCCGCTGTATCCAGCACAAATTCACATGGAATGACCGAGATTTGAACCACGGAACCCAGCGGTGAGAGGCCGACGCGCTGCCGCCTGAGCCACGGAGGCTTCTCAATAATAATAATAATAATAATAATAATAATAATAATAATAATAATAATAATAATAATAATTGTTACGGAGTTATCCGTGGAAGGCAGAGGTGAAAGAAGGTGCGGGCTGGAATGGGTCTAACTACAAGTCTTAAAGATGAAGTTAAAATTTAAATAAAGGTTATATTTTCAACAGATAACAACAATTAACAATTTTCACTAAGTGAAATAACAAATGAAATCAGGTACAATGCAACTTTACAAAAGAAAGCACAAGTTACGGGGTCTTTACAATTTCTGGGCTATGAGTCCAAATTCGTCAATCCTTGAGCTCTCAGCTCACAACCACAAAATACCAAAGGGCAGAACGCCCCTCATTACATGGAGCACTTACTCCCAACTTCACATCTCAAGCCTCTCTAAGGCACTTTTACCACAACACCATAAAGAGCTGACCCGCTCTCGATCTTTCGAGCCTATAAAGGCAATAACAGACTATTACATTAAACTGCCATCAAGGCACAACTTATAAAGAAACAGGGGTATCTCGTACCCAAACTACTGGGCCTTAGTGGGCAAATACTAGGTTAATTTAAATGGCCTAAAACGTAAACGGGATGGAGGCGTGAATTAGCACTCCTAAATACACATTTTAAAACCTAAGTGGCGCTAGGCCGATTACACAGGGGCTAATCCCAAGCTAGGGAGGTGACTCGTATGAGAAAACTTTAATACATTAAGGAAGAGAAGAAACGGTTATGAAAACGTAGTCACCTCAACTTCAAAATGAAGGGGAGCTCGAGAGGGTAAAGCACTCTCTATCCCCGCTTTACAGTTAAAGAGATTAGCAGTTTTTACATAGACTAAAATGGGATTTACATTTTAAAAAGGTTGGTTACATATTAAAGGTTTCGAACCTTCCCCGGGAGTTAAACTGCTGAGCTAGCAAGAAAAGATGTTAAATAGCCATTACCTTTTGAAGATCTGTTGCCCGAAGAAAGAGGCGCTTCCCGCCCCCTGCTACATATCCACACACTAAGCAAGATGTTGTTGAAGTGGCCCGGAGACAAGAAAATCAGCAGTTTTTATACCCTCGCGGAAAATTCGGGACCTTTCATGAATGATTAAGACCCGCCCACAAAAGTTTATTGGCTAACAGCTAAAGTTACACACAAATCGATGAAGAAACACCGTATTGGTGAGAAATTAATTACAGCATTTAGGATTGGTTAAATTCAAAACAGGCGGAAAGAAAGCTTAATATTGCCAACCCTCAAATGATAGAACAAAATTTAGTAAAGACAAAACTTATGAATACAAAATTTCTCCAAGAAAGTTCATTCCTTTGTACCAGAGTGTATTATCATAGTTTCTAGTAGAGACACCTGTTAGAGAATGTCCACACTTCTTGATCAACAAAAGCAAATCAAAAACACCTAGAGACATCTTCTGATAAACAGGAGAGTTGATTCAGTTGTTACAGTTCAGGGTTTCTCCAGTAGAGAGGTACTTTAAGGCGGAAAATTCAAATGTGCGGCGTAGAGGTGTACCAACCGGTAAAATAATAATAATAATAATAATAATAATAATAATAATAATAATAATAATAATAATAATAATAATAATAATGTTACTGGCTTTACGTTCCACTAATTACTTTTACGGTTTTCCGAGACGCCGAGGTGCCGGAGATTAGTCCTGCAAGAGTTCTTTTACGTGCCAGTAAATCTACCGACACGAGGCTGACGTATTTGAGCACCTTTAAATACCACCGGACTGAGGCAGGATCGAACCTGCCAGGTTGAGGCCAGAAATCCAGCGTTTCAACCGTCTGAGCCACTCAGTCCGGCCTAAGTATAATTAGGCAGTCTTTCCTTATCAATTATAATTTTAAAAAGAGGTAGACCCTCATAACAATGATGAGTTAGGAGTGGGCGTGGCCTTAATGTTAAGGTACAGCCGCTGGTGTCAAAATAGGGTCATGGAAAACCACCTTCATGGCTGCCGACGGTGGCATTTCAACGCATCCCTTCCATGTTTTTATTCTGATTAGTGTCAGGACCATCACCACCACCACCACCAACAACAACCTACAGTAGAAAAGGTACTTCAACGTTGGTTGAGTATTAAGCACCTTATACTACACTGATTCCCGATGTAAACGGCATTATAATTTAGCAATAAAAATATGAAAATCCGTAAAATGCCGTATACATCATTACTCCTGGATCAGGATCATATCTGCAAGGATTTATGAATAAAGCCACACCGACTACACTATAAATCCCCTTTTAAGCTGCAAAGAATCAGCAAGATCGGGGTGTAACATATCAGTGCTAATAAGCAACGAGTATACATGACATATAATCGGCTTGGTATATATGTACACAAATGTCAATCCAACAACGGCTAAAGCATAATGAAGCAGAACCAACTGTCAACTCATAACAAAAGCTTTTTAGAGAACGACACCATTCAGATGAATAGAACCATTTCAATAAAGTTCCGAAAAGCTTACATTATACCTGGCGGGAATGGATTTGTTTTCAGGATATAATTAGCAAAGAGTGGCTTTGAACAGATATCCGCGCAATTTATGGACAGTTAGGATATCAAAAGGGTTGATATCATTAGTATAGCTGTTTTTTTTAAAGGACCAGAGTGAAAATTAATAACTACCATCGCAACTACAATTTCATACAATAACTGTGTTTACTTTGCATCACTTCGGTTTATGTTACGTAGAACTGCAGAACACTGGACTTACTCATTGTTTACTGATATTAAAACACATGTTTGCTATATGGTTTACACTGCACCGACACACAGAGGCTTATAGTGATAATGCTATGACTGGGGTAGCGTGCCTGCCTCTTACCCGGAGGCCTAGGGTTCGATTCCCGGCCAGGTCAGGAATTTTTACCTTGACCTGAGGGCTGGTTCGACGTCCAATCAGTCTACGTGATTAGAACGGTGAGATAGCGGCCCCAGTCTAGAAAGCCGAGAATGACGGCCGAGAGGATTCGTCGTGCTGACCACACGACACCTCATAATTTGCAGGCCTGCGGGCTGAGCAGCGGTTGCTTGGTAAGCCAAAGCCCTTCAAGGGCTGTAGTACCATGGGGTTTGGTTTGATTTTTTGGCTATGACTGGGAAGGAAGCAACCGTGGCCAGAATTAAGGTACAGCCCCAACATTTGCTTGGTGTGAAATTGGGAAACCACGCGAAACCATCTTCAGGGCTACCGGCAGTAGGGTTCGAGCCCACTATCTCCCGGATGCAAGCTCACAGTTGCGCGCCCCTAACCGCACGGCCAACTCGCCCGGTATTTATTTTATTTATTATTAATTTAATTGACCTTTGTTGGAACAACATTTGGTCATTCCTCCATGTACAAGGAGCACTCACAGCACATATACAAAAATATAAATTGTCAGCGTAAAGTAGATACACATAAGAAATTAAAACCAAATCGTCCACATCCTTCAAGTACATAACCCGACACTGAATCTCTCTTCTCGGAGGAGAGGGGGAGAACAAACAAAACATCGGCAAAAATGCGATGTGCACAAAATCAAATTCTTATATCCGCGATTCTCAAAAAGTCCATCACAGCATTGAGAGCTGAATTGTTTTCACCTTCCAACACCAATGCAGCGCTGGTCGAGGTTTTTAACTGCGTTTAGTTAATTACCCTAGCACAGGAGCCGGGTGTTTGTGTTCCTCTACATTTCCATATACATTCCAGGCGCATGGAGAAAATTTTGAAGACTTCTTGCATTAAAATGCAGTGCCCAGGCAGGTACACCAACATGGTAACAGCTGCTCGACATGGGATGAGCCAGATAAGGCTATTACCAGCACTTCCCGTACAAAGTTGGAAAGCCTGTAACTCGAAAACGATCGACCGGAAGACATACGTTCATACGGATTTCTTGTGTTTTGGTTTTGGGGTGAACTATCCACCCCACAGTGGGTTCGAACCTCACTCTCGGCAGCTCCGAATATGGTTTTCTGTGGTTTCCCATCTTTACACCAGGCACAGGCTGGGGCTCTACCGTCATTAAGGCCACGACCGCTCCCTTCCCATTCATAGGCCTTTCCTATTCCATCATCGCCATAAGACCTATCTGTGTCGGTGCGACGTAAAGCAAATAGCATAAAAGGGAATACCGTGTTTGGAAGAACCAAACCAAACCAAACCAAACCAAACCAAGCTTCATGGCGCAACAGCCCGAGAAGGACCATGGCCTACCAGGCGATCACCGCTCAGCCCGAAGGCCTGCAGATTACAAGGTGACGTGTGGTCAGCACGACGAATTCTCTTGGCCGTTATTGTTGGCTATCTACACCGGGGCCGCTACCCCACCATCAGATAGCTCCTTAATTCTAATCACGTCCGCTGAGTGGACCTCAAAATCAGCTTTCAAGTCCAGGTAAAAATCCCTGGCCTTGCCGGGAATCGAACTCGGGACCTCCAGGTAAGAGGCGGCCACACTATCTCTAACCACGTCTCCGAATTAGATGGTACTAGAAGGCGTGATTTTAAGGAAGAATTGCGAAACTTTCTCTTTTCTCTCTCTTTCTCAGTCCGTTTACCTTCCAGGGTTGATTTTTCCCTCGGACTCAGCGAGGGATCCCATCTCTACCATCCCTTTGGGTCGGGTAATACTTCTGGGGAGGAGAACCAGTACCTCGCCCAGGCGGCCTCATCTGTTGTGCTGAACAGGGGCCTTGTAGGGGGATGGGAAGATACAAAGGATAGACAAGGAAGAGGAAGGAAGCGACCGTGACCTTCAGTTAGGTACTATTCCGACAGGTGGGGAGACAACGGAAAACCACTTCGAGGTTGGCTGAGGTGCGAACCCCCACTCCTCTCCAACCTACTCAGTTGAACTCTCGAGGGTGAGTGGGCCCCTTTCCAGCCCTCGTGCCACTTTTCAAATTCCATGGCAGAGCCGGGAATCTAACCCAGGCCTCAGGGGTGGCAGCTAATCACACTAACCACCACACGATACATACGGACAATAATGAGAAACTTGTGTTGAAATATTCTTGTAGCATGTTGAGCCACAAGTAGCTGAAACGTCATAAAAGTTCCCATGAATTAAATTCTTCGTTACTGTTGCCGTAATAGAACTAGTATAATGAAAACTGTTTCGGCATTTAGTTTCTAGTTGTTTGAAGGAAACCTTACCCAGTTAGCTTCATATTCTTGCCACCATTATTTTATTAGTAGGGTGCGCACTGGTGTGAAGTTTCATGTGTATGACAGTCTTCTGCCATGACCTCGTTCATTAGTCTGCTAAGTAGGGGTTAAGCTTTAACGAGCTTCTCAAGAAACAGAACGGTCGTTAAGATAGTTGCAAGGTAAGATGTGTTGCAAGAAGTTCTCATTATGCCTCTTAAATAATCGCGTTAGAGAAAGGACTTCATTTCAGTTGCAAATACAGCACTAGAGATCTGTCAAAGGCACGAACCGTCTCAATCGAAGTACGTCATCATTATACCGTATTTCCCATAATGACGCAGTTCCACGTCAAATTAAAGAGAACTCTCATTGAAACAGTTTTATCCTGTCAACATCACTCTGGAACATTTTAAAGATTAAATAAAACATACTCGTATTTCGAAGACACATTAAAACAAAACTACTCCTAATACTGATGTTTATTTTTGCTGTTGCTAGTGGACATCGCGGTCAAAATACAACAATAATACTAATAATAATAATAATAATAATAGCTGTTAGGTCATCAGCCCAGGGGCTGGCTGAATCTCAAATACCACCACCGAAGGCTATGCAGTCATAGAAAAACCACAAAAAAACAAAAGCAGCACCAACATGAGGCGTACTAGGCAAGATGACGAATGAGGTAGTTTGCCACTGCTTTCCTCACTGGGCCAGAAAGTGCTATTGCAGCACAACTTAACCTATGACCCCAGCAGCTTCCATATTGTCACAGCCATGAATGAGGCTGGGACTTGGGTGGAAGCTACACTTTGCTCTGGCCTGCGCCATGAGATGAATGCAAAAGTACTGTATCCATCAAGAAATTACAGCAGGTAGAAAATAATAATAATAAGAAGAATTGTAGCGGGGGTACACCTTCTCCGTCCAGTTAAACTGCGCGCCTTCTGTATGTTATTGAACTTGAACTAATAAAACGCAAGATACTTGGGTTTGCACCTTTTAGATGTCTCTATCATCGACATAAGTGCACCCTCTGGCAGGATTAAAGACAATTAATTCTTAAGGGAAAGTTAATTTTCAGAGGTGGCTAACCTTAGTTTTAAAGATTGTTTTGTTCTTGTGTCAAGGTTGTTAACACTCTTTCCTCCCATCCCCCAATCACCTGTATCTATCAACCAATCAGGAATTTTGGGAATATTTTCCCTAGCCAATTAAAATTTGGGGTGTGTACAGGAATCCTGCCTATCTGTAAAGAGTTCTGGAAACTTCCCCTCGAAATGCTGTAAAAGCTGGGCTCGTTAGGGCTGTGTTGTCATCTTTGTTATCTTCATCGCTCCAGTTGATTGTGTTCGGCGTGTACAAAGGAGGCAGAGGCCGCACGTCGACGTTCGGAAGGTCCAGCGAAGCAAGGTAATAGCAGAATTTCTTAAAATGTGATAGCTCCGCTAGATAACTTGAGGGGAAGGTTTCAAACTTCTTCTATGTATGTAAAGTTCTAGTTTCATGGATTAAATGTAGATTTTCGACAAATCTGAGGACTCAGTTTAAATACCTGCTGGGAAACATAATGTAAGGGAGCAACGAGAGATTCCCTCTGTTGATTCCCATTCAACTTGGTTTGGGTGACTGAAGTTTCTAATCATCTAAAATTCTTAACATTCTCTCGGAATTTAATGTTTTTCATTTAGCCACCCCGGCGTAGAATAGGCTTCGCCCCTGTGTCATTGAGCTATAAGCCCACTTGGGGTTATAGAAACTTCTACGAGTGCAAGGGTTTCGCCTCCTAGCATTTTGTTCATAGCCAATCATATCAAACCTTTTCTTTTTACATTAATGCCATTTAGAATGGGCACTCATTGCCCCTGTTGATTTTGTAACTGTATATAGACCAGTGTGTAACAAACTGTTCAGCGATAAATAAGCCCACATCAGAGCAAAAATGTGTAAACACTTTAGTTAAGAACAACCTACAGGTTATAAGTCGCTATTAAAAACCTATGACTCTGAGAGGCTGGACTGTATTAATTTTGTAGCTCAGATTCTTAGGCTAAGTAAGTTAGTAGAGCAAACATGCTCTTATAAAATAGTGTACCTGTTATCGTGTTAATAATTCTGTCGAGTTCTGTACCTGTTTTTGGACTTTTAGTCACTGTTGTTGAAGCTGACGAGCTCATTATTACATTGTTGCCGTTTATTCAAATCTTCTATTTATCAAATTTTAAATCTAAAGAAAGGTAGGAGAGAAATATAATTTCAAATTTAGTGCTTTAACTTATGCTCTGGTAATTAATTTGACCGCCCATTCACCCCGGTATCTTCTTGTACCTCTGTGATCCACGATATTCCCGTAACAATAATAATATTTTTTATTTTTTTTCACAAGTTGCTTCACGTTGCTCCGACAAAGATAGGCCTTACGGCGACGATGAGAAAAGAAAGGGCTAGGAGTGGGGAGGAAGTGGCCGTGGCCTTAATATAAGGTACAGCCCCAACATTTGCCTGGTGTGAAAATGGGAAACCATGGAAAACCCTCTTAAGAGCTGCCGACAGTTGGGTTCGAACCTACTCTCTCCCAAATGCAAGCTCACAACTGCGCGCCCCTAACCTCACGGTCATCTCGTTCGGTGGTAATAATAATAATAATAATAATAATAATAATAATAATAATAATAATTGTACCGGGTGGTACACCTCCATGCCGCTAATTCAAACTTTGCGCCAGTTGAAACTCCTCTACTGGAGGAAGTCTGAACTTTATCTACTGTGTTAATTTTCTAGGTTTCTCAGAAGATGTCACTACTTGTAAATTTTGAAGTTTCTGAACTGGGTCGTTTTCGATGTATTTTTGTTTTGCCTGTAGTAAGAAGTGTGGACATACTCTTCCAGATGGCACATCTGAAGAAATACAATTATGCACCCTAGTGCGAAGTGAAAGAACTATGTTTTTGAAGAAATTTTGTGTTTATAAGTTTGTTCTTTGTTAAATTTCTTTCAGTTATTGTTTATGTTGGTAATATTAACCCCTTCCTTCCGCCCGGTTTGAATTTAGCCAATCCCGAATTTCTTTAATTAATTTATGACCAATCAGGTGTATCTTCTTCAACTTGGATATGTTGCTTAACCCTAGCCAATAAAATTCTTGTGGGAGGGAGTTCTCATTCCTGAAACGCCTCGAACTTTCCGCGAGAGTATATAAAATGCTGATTTTCGGGTCTCCGCGCCACTTCAGTAACATCTTTCAGTGTGTAAAGTATGTAGCAGGGGGCGGGAAGCGCCTCTTTCTTCGGGCAGCAGTTCATCCACAAGGTAATGGCCGTTTAATAACTTCTTTTCTTGCTAGCTCAGCAGTTTTACTCTCGGGGCAGGTCCGAAGCCTTTTACCATGTAACTTTCCCTTAAAATGTAAAGACACTCGGTATCAATTCTATCTGTTTAAACTATAAATTGGGATAGAGAGTGCTTAACCCTCTCGAGCTCCCACTCATATTGCTTTGAGGTGAACTTATTTTCTCAACCGTTTCTTCCAGTCTAGCGTAATGTAAATTGTCTTCTCATATAAGTCACCTCTTTAGGATGGGATTTGCCCTTGCATTAACGGCCTAGTGCCAAGTAGGTTTTAAACAAAATGTATTAGGAGTGCAGCTTCGCCTCCTCTCAAGTTGATATTTTAGAGGCCATATAATTGACCTGTTTCCTTACTTAATAGGCCTCAGTAGGTTGGGTATATATTTTTTTTTTTTTTTACCCCTGTTTTCATGTCCTTCGAGGACAACTTGAAAGTGGAGTTTGGTGTGGCCTTTGATAGGCCCGAACTTAAGAGCAGGTAGCGCTTTCTTAAATGTTGTTTCTGCGCGCCTTGAGGAGGCTTTACGGTGTAATTGGGAGCAAGTGCTCCTGGGCATGATTGGGGTCTTCTGCCCCTTTGTTGAATTGTGTATATTGTAAAGTTGGGCTTATAGCTCAAGAATTGTGTGTCTGGCTCTCGGAGCCCAAATCCTGTAATCATTGTAATTGTACATTTTCGAATTGTGATTCGGCTACTGAGTACCTGTTCTATTTGTTATTTCTTAATCTTTAAAAGAAAATATAACCTTGTTAAATTTTATTTTAACTTTAATTTCGTATTTTGGGACCTGTTCACCCCGCACTTTCTTTCACCTCTGCCGTTCCACAGATACCTCGGAATAATAATAATAATAATAATAATAATAATAATAATAATAATAATAATAAACTGACGAATAATAACCTGACGGAGAAACAATTGAAGAAAAATTGAAAAAAATATGCTGTAGAAGAAAGGTTACGGAAGTCCGGCCCTGCGGTGTAAGGCGCAATGCGTCCGTCTGTCACCCGGCGGCCCCAGGTTAGATTCTCGACCGGGTCAGGGGTTTTTAATTGTAAATGATTAATATACCTGGCCTGGGGACTGGGTGTTTGTGTCGTCCTTACGTTCCTTTCCTCACATTCAACACTTTACTCTTCCGCAATTACAAATACACGCAGTTTCAACACATATGGTGCACAGTAGGGGCAAAATATCTTAAGAGGTCGACGCCCCGAACAAATAGCATTTAAGAAAGAAAAAAAAAGGTTACGGAAGACGGAAAAAACATACGGTATAACTAGGAATATCTACAACAAAAAATGTTTACCTAAATTTCTCAAAATACTACACTACAACACAGCAGTCAAACCGAATGCCTATAGCTACGCGAGTGAATTTCTAGTACTGAATTACAAGCTGAATAAATCAGAAGTACTGGAAAGAAGAATTATACGGAAAATACTCGGTCCCCTAATGGATTTGGAATCAATCAATCCTTTTTTTTTTTTTTTTTTTTTTTTTTTGCTATTGGCTTTACGTCGCACCGACACAGATATGTCTTATGGCGACGATGGGACAGGAAAGAGCTAGGACTGGGAAGGAAGCGGTCGTGGCCTTAATTAAGGTACAACCCCCGCATTTGCCTGGTGTGAAAATGGGAAATCACGGAAAAGTATCTTCAGGGCTGCCGACAGTGGGGTTCGAACCTACTATCTCCCGAATACTGGATACTAGAATCAATCAATCAATCAATCAATCAATCAATCAATCAATCAATCAATCAATCAATCACTACTGATCTGCATTTAGGGCAGTCGCCCAGGTGGCAGATTCCCTATCTGTTCTTTTCCTAGCCTTTTCTTAAATGATTGTAAACAATTTGGAAATGTATTGAACATCTCCCTTGGTAAGTTATTCCAATCCCTAACTCCCCTTCCTATAAACGAATATTTGCCCCAATTTGTCCTCTTGAATTCCAACTTTATCTTCATATTGTGATCTTTCCTACTTTTAAAGACACCATCCAAACTTATTCGTCTACTGACGTCCTCCCACGCCATCTCTCCACTGACAGCTCGGAACATACCACTTAGTCGAGCAGCTCGTCTCCTTTCTCCCAAGTCTTCCCAGCCCAAACTTTGCAACATTTTTGTAACGCTACTCTTTTGTCGGAAATCGCCCAGAACAAATCGAGCTGCTTTTCTTTGGATTTTTTCCAGTTCCTGAATCAAGTAATCCTGGTGAGGGTCCCATACACTGGAACCATACTCTAATTGGGGTCTCACCAGAGACTTATATGCCCTCTCCTTTACATCCTTACTACAACCCCTAAATACTCTCATAACCATGTGCAGAGATCTGTACCCTTTATTTACAATCATATTTATGTGATTACCCCAATGAAGATCTTTCCTTATATTAATACCTAGGTATTTACAATGATCCCCAAAGGGAACTTTCACCCCATCAACGCAGTAATTAAAACTGAGAGGATTTTTCCTATTTGTCAAACTCTCAGCCTGCCTTTTATCCCCGTTTATCAACATACCATTGGCAACTGTCCATCTCACAACATTATCGAGGTCACTTTGCAGTTGCTCATAATCTGGTAACTTATTTATTACTCTGTACAGAATAACATCATCTGCGAAAAACCTTATCTCTGATAAGAACTACAACTCTGGAAATCAAGAAGTAATGATGTAATGAATATACCAGAACATAGAAAACATAACAGAAATAATACGGAGGTGGCGATTGATATTATTTGGACATTTATACAGAATGGATGACAAAAGGTTAACCAAAACAGATCTTCAAACATCTTTGGAACAAGAAGTCAACAACAACCTGGATTCATGAAGTCAAAAAAGATGTGGGAAGAAACAATATATGAGAAGAAGAAGAAGAAGATAAAGCTACAGAGAGAGAGAGAGAGGGGGAAATTTTTAGAAATAAAGTATTAAAAATTGAAGGATTCGAAGGTCCGAAGGGAAAGAAAACAGTCCAATGGTCCAATGAGAGGAAAAGTAGACATAGTGAGAAGATGGAGTATTGGAGGGAGAGAAGGAACAACAAAGGATAAAACACTGAAATTGGCGCGTGGTCCCTAGATGACCCTAATAGAGAAAGAAGAAATCGACGCAGGACTCCTACAACAAGACGGTGCTATCCTAAGGGGCTAAATTAAGACATCTGTGACTGACTCGTACGCAGCAGAAACATTGGATATGATTATAAAATGTGGACTGGAGCACATCAGAGAGAACGAAAGAACCTCGGAACAATTCTGGGCCCAATCACGAATAATGGAGAAAGAAACTTAGGCTTAACAAAGAACTGTACGATAAGATAGAAAGAACGGTTGAGCTGATGGGGTAGAGAAGAGTAAGTTCAGGTCTATGGACACTAACAAGGATGGACAGAAATTGGCTGACGAAAATAATTGTTTAAGTTCTTCAAATGACGGAAAACAGAGCCAAAATGTTTTCAAGAAGTGCGAATTGACTAGAAAAAAACTGAGGTGAAAGAAGACAAAGTATGAAATGCTGTAATGGATAAGCTCACCATGGGGCAACCTGTGAATGATCAAGATGAAGTGGGGTCACCCAACTGGTTAATTGTGTAATTGAGAATGTAACAAGAGACATGTCGCTTTATTGAGGCTAGCCTCTGTGTATTTTGGAGCTCAGACTCCATAATGTGTACCTGTTAGGAGAAATTATGCTCTTTCATATGTAGGTTAACGATTGGGAGTTTCTCCCAATTAATCTTGTACCTGATTAAGGACTTCTAAGTCTAACAACAACAACAACAACAACAACAACAACAACAACAAGAATAATAATAATAATAATAATAATAATAATAACCTGTTTTCCAGTCTTTGACCGGGTCAGGGATGTAATGAATGAACCATATAGGCTATTATTACAATGGGGTCGCCACTCCCAAAGTGATATTAATGAGTGATAAATGCTATGAAATGATAATGGAGAATGTTGCTGGAATGAAAGATGACAGGGAAAACCGGAGTACCCGGAGAAAAACCCGTCCCGCCTCCGCTTTGTCCAGCACAAATCTCACATGGAGTGACCGGGATTTGAACCACGGTATCCAGCGGTGAGAGGCCGACGCGCTGCCGTCCGAGCCACGGAGGCTCTAATAATAATAATAATAATAATAATAATAATAATAATAATAATAATAATAATAATAATAATAATAATAATAATAATAGGGTTTCCAGGAGAAATAGAAGAATCAAAGGAAATCCGCCTGGAGGAGGAAATGTGGAGGGAACGTAGTGTGAAGAAATACTGGAAAGAACAGGGAGGCAAAGAGAGAAAGAAAAATCATAAAATTACTCCACGTTGTCAACAGCTGGCCAAGATCGAAGAAATAGTAATAATAATAATAATAATAATAATAATAATAATAATAATAATAATAATAATAATAATAATAGTAATAATAATAATAATCGCTTGACTTCTTCTAATTATTATTATTATTATTATTATTATTATTATTATTATTATTATTATTATTATTTATATTATTATTATACATTATACATACATACACACATTATCATTACAGACTGTTATGCCTTTCAGCGTTCAGTCTGCAAGCCTCTGAGAATTTACTAAACGTCGCCACAATCCTCGATTTGCAACTAGTGTTGTGGCCTCATTTAGTTCTATACCTCTTATCTTTAAATCGTTAGAAACAGAGTCTAACCATCGTCGTCTTGGTCTCCCTCTACTTCTCTTACCCTCCATAACAGAGTCCATTATTCTCCTAGGTAACCTATCCTCCTCCATTCGCCTCACATGACCCCACCACCGAAGCCGGTTTATGCGTACAGCTTCATCCATCGAGTTCATTCCTAAATTAGCCTTTATCTCCTCATTCCGAGTTCCCCCTGCCATTGTTCCCACCTGTCTGTACCAACAATCATTCTTGCTACTTCCATGTCTGTTACTTCTAACTTATGAATAAGATATCCTGAGTCCACCCAGCTTTCGCTCCCATAAAGCAAAGTTGGTCTGAAAACAGACCGATGTACAGATAGTTTCGTCTGGGAGCTGACTTCCTTCTTACAGAATACCGCTGATCGCAACTGCGAGCTCACTGCATTAGCTTTACTACACCTTGATTCAATCTCACTTACTATATTACCATCCTGGGAAAACACACAACCTAAATACTTGAAATTATCGACCTGTTCTAGCTTTGTATCACCAATCTGACATTCAGTTCTGTTGAATTTCTTACCTACTGACATCAATTTAGTCTTCGAGAGGCCAATTTTCATACCATACTCATTGCACCTATTTTCAAGTTCCAAGATGTTAGACTGCAGGCTTTCGGCACAGTCTGCCATTAAGACCAAGTCGTCAGCATAGGCCAGGCTGCTTACTACATTTCCACCTAACTGAATCCCTCCCTGCCATTTTGTACCTTTCAGCATATGATCCATGTAAACTACAAACAGCAAAGGTGAAAGATTACAGCCTTGTCTAACTCCTGTAAGTACCCTGAACCAAGAACTCATTCCACCATCAATTCTCACTGAAGCCCAATTGTCAACATAAATGCCTTTGATTGATTTTAATAATCTACATTTAATTCCATAGTCCCCCAGTATAGCTAACATCTTTTCCCTCGGTACCCTGTCATATGCTTTCTCTAGATCTACGAAACATAAACACAACTGCCTATTCCTCTCGTAGCATCTGATCCTGACAGCCTCTCTGTGGTCTGAAACCACACTGGTTTTCATCCAACTTCCTCTCAACGACTGATCGCACCCTCCCTTCCAAGATGCCTGTGAATACTTTGCCTGGTATACTAATCAATGAGATACCTCGATAGTTGTTGCAATCCTTCCTGTTCCCTTGCTTATAGATAGGTGCAATTACTGCTTTTGTCCAATCTGAAGGTACCTTACCAACAATCCACGCTAATTTGACTACTCTATGAAGCCATTTAATCCCTGCCTTCCCACTATACTTCACCATTTCAGGTCTAATTTCATCTATTCCTGCTGCCTTATGACAATGGAGTTTATTTACTATCCTTTCCACTTCCTCAAGCATAATTTCACCAACATCATTTTCCTCCTCCCCATGAGCTTGACTGTTTGCAACACCACAATGATGATTTCCTTTTACATTGAGAAGATGTTCAAAATATTCCCTCCACCTCTCCAGTGATTCCCTGGGATCTGTTATGAGTTCACCTGAATTACTCAAAACACTGTTCATTTCCTTTTTCCCTCCCTTCCTAAGATTCTTTATTACTGTCCAGAAAGGTTTCCCTGCTGCCGGACCTAGCCTTTCCAGGTTATTACCAAAATCTTCCCACGACTTCTTTTTGGATTCAACAACTATTTGTTTCGCTCTGTTTCTTTCATCTACGTACAAATCCCTGTCTGCCTCGGCCCTTGTTTGGAGCCATTTCTGATAAGCCTTCTTTTTACGTTTACAGGCTGCTCTCACTTCATCATTCCACCAAGATGTTCGCCTTTTCCCATCTTTACACACAGTTGTTCCTAGGCATTCCCTTGCTGTTTCTGCTACAGCATCCCTGTATGCCACCCATTCACTTTCTATATCCTGAACCTGCTTACTGTCTACTGTTCGAAACTTCTCACTAATCATATCCATGTACTTCTGTCTAATTCCCTCGTCCTGGAGATTTTCTACCCTTATTCGTTTGCAGACAGATTTCACTTTCTCTACCCTAGGCCTAGAGATACTTAGTTCACTACAGATCAGATAGTGGTCTGTATCATCGAAAAATCCCCGAAAAACTCGTACATTCCTAAAAGATTTCCTGAATTCAAAGTCTGTTAAGATATAGTCTATTATGGATCTGGTACCCCTAGCCTCCCATGTGTAGTGGTGAATAGCCTTATGCTTGAAGAATGTATTCGTAACAGCTAAACCCATACTAGCACAGAAGTCCAGCAAACGCTTCCCATTCCCATTAGCTTTCATATCTTCCCCACATTTACCAATCACCCTTTCGTATCCTTCAGTTCTATTCCCAACTCTCGCATTGAAATCGCCCATTAGCACTATTCTACCCTTGCTGTTCACCCTGACCACGATGTCACTCAATGCTTCATAAAACTTGTCAGCTTCATCCTCATCTGCACCCTCACATGGTGAATACACGGACACAATTCTAGTCCTAATTCCTCCAACTGACAAATCTACCCACATCATTCGCTCATTTACGTGCCTAACAGAAACTATGTTGCGTGCAATGGTATTCCTGATAAAGAGCCCTGCCCCAGACTCTACCCTTCCCTTTCTAACACCCGTCAAGTACACTTTATAATCTCCTATCTCTTCCTCCTTATCTCCCCTTACCCGAATATCACTTACTCCTAGCACATCCAGATGCATCCTCTTTGCTGACTCAGCAAGTTCTACCTTCTTTCTTCCATAAGCCCCATTAATATTGATAGCTCCCCATCGAATTCCATTTCGTTCGCCAAGTTGTTTCCAAGGAGTCCCTCGCCTGTCAAATGGGAGTGGGACTCCGTTACTCCCATAGGTCCGAGGCTTGCTTAAAGTGTTCTGAGCTCGGTAAATTCATGAAGCAGGATGCTGCCCTACTTGCACATAGTCCAAGTGAGGATCTCTCCTCTAACGGGTTAGGGACCACCGGTGAATTGTGTAGTCCTAGCCGCCTGAGCACAAGGAGGGCCACGACTCAGAATATGTCCGAGATGCCCACTCCCATTCCATAGCAACTGGTATCCCGACTCTCAGGACCACTTACTAGGCCACTCAGCCGTTGCCCATGGTTCACGAACCATTATTATTATTATTATTATTATTATTATTATTATTATTATTATTTTACGTCTAACAAAATACAAGAATTTTGGAAACACTTCGAAATCGTCGACATTTTACAGCGGGAATTGAAACTCCCGAATATTATGTTCAAAATTACTTCCTGTACATGTCACTATTTTACAGCGCGAAATGAAACTCCCGAATATTATGTTCAAAATTACTTCCTGTACATGTCACTTCTTTATTTCCCTCAAATGGATGCGTACTGTCATGAACGATATATCTACAAAATCACAAGCCTTATTTCAAAATGTTTGAGTATTCCCGCCCATCAAGAATATTCCCTTTTTCCATTTTGCCTAATAAGTTACTTCCCCTTCGTTACAGAGAGAGAAGTTGCAAAAAGTCCTTCTACTCAACTTCTCCTCTGCAGTTTGCTCAGACGCTCCATCATGTCAGCTTCGCTTCCTTAGAGAAGACAACTAATCCACAAGAGTACTTTGTTAGATCCTTCTAACACTACTGTGATTTATTCGAGAACATACTAAATGATTTTTTTTTTTAACTGCACTCCAGACATTACAGCATTCAGTAAAATATCTCATCTCTTTATTCACCGTAACTAAAACAGCCTCCAGTAGCTTTAAGGCACTTCTTGAATAAATTAGTTTGCTTTTAAATAAAATTCCTCTTATACTACACAACATTTGAAAATATTAAGTGTACTTTGGCCTGCTGCGTAACGTAGGTGGCTACGCACTCTCTTCCTAAACACGAAGCTGCGAGATCCAATTCTGGCTCAAATGGCGGTTAGCATGAAGCGTTTTTAGACTTATTTATAGATTAACTTTAGCAAGCAAGCTTGCAGTTTTATATGACCGTCGATATCATGATCACAGCCATGGGAACTCTTCGTTTTCTTAGCGTGGAATCCGAACTAATAATAACCGTATGGCCTCAGCTACCGTGTGCAGACATTTCAATTTGACGCCATCTGGCTGTCTGCTCGTCAATTTCGACGTTCCGCTTTACTCCAGGCCCACTAGATGGCAGACCGAGTAAACCGAAACTCTCCTGGGTGTCTATGGCTGAGATTTAATTAATATTGTCGGGTAAACACCAAATGTGTCACCAGAGATCTTTTTTACATTCCGACATCGTACGACACGAAGTGTCGAATGCACTTTTTTCCGCCCTTCAAAAATCCGACTACCTCTGCCGGGTTTGAACCCGCTATCTTGGGATCCGGAGGCCGACACTCTACCACTGATCCACAGAGGCAGCTTGAATCCGAACTACAATGAGCAGACTTGAAATGTCAAAAATCTTACATGCACTGGTCGGGTTTTGAAGCAAACGCCACTTTAGTGAAAGCCGGTGACGATATTACTCGGCAATCACGCTCCGTCCAAATTTAATGACTCGGTAGACAAGTGGTAAAGTGTCTGACTCATGATCCCCAGTTTACCTCTTCAATCATGGCTGAATTAGTCTATTTTTGAATGTCGATCAAAACTCTTGGCGTTATATGTCATTGTCAGGGTTTGCCTGTACCCTACATACATGACCTCACGAATCTAAACACAAGTTAGAGAAACTTTTATTTTGTAAAGAGCAAAAAAGCTTGAATAATAAACATTTTATTTTTGTTGTACAAATCTGCTTCTTTGTATACAACAATCGTCATCATCACCACCACACACTCGGACGCGGATTTCACGCCTTTGGATTATGAGATCTCTATTTCAAGTGACACTAATAATCAGAGAGGAACCTTGCCTAGAAAAATGTCAAAAATAATTGTAGGCGAAAAATCGTATCAGCGACAATTTAATTATTTTTTTCTCATTCTGGTTGAGTTCTGTATTTGTGGAGTTCTTCTAGCATCCTTTTACACATCTGTGTGCACCATTTTGTTTCCTCTTATTTCTCACATCACATACTTTAATCTTTTTACAAGAGCATGTTTAAATATTATTTATGTAAACTTTGAGCTCTTTCAATCCCGTCACAGCCTGTCGGCAGGCTTCAAGCCAAAATAAAGCATGCCACCTCACCTCCCCTTCTCCCTCGTTTAAGAAGCAGGCAGCTTTGGCACAACCCTCCATATCCTTATTCCGTAGAAAAGCCACTTTTCGTAAGCCACTGAAGTTGAAAGGCGTTGAAAAAGACCCGTCGCCCCTGTTGAGAAAGATAAACTGTATATTGACGATCTGGTATCGTAGAACGTGGCATAGAAAAAAATGGTTACGAGGAAATAATTCTGCACTTCTCTAACTCGCAGTTTTGATACGTTGCTGTGCGTTCATTTTAAGTTGCTATTTCAGTAAGAAGTTAATTTTTCAACCGTTATATTAGGTTACGAAAAAGTATTAAGCACATATCACATTTTTGAATGATAACTCCTGGGCGTTGTTCAAGAGGATAGATTCTCTCTTCATGGATCTTTCTAAATAGGAATGAATTGACAAGTTTTTTTTTTCCTTTATTTGCTTTAGGTACCAGACAAAACAACCAGCTACAAATACATTGAAATACAAAATACAAACAGTAAATATACACGTAGAATACACATACGAATCTTCCATAACTCAATATTGTACTTGGATTTCGTAGCTTTAATAGTTCTGAGTCTTTACAGAAAACAAACAAACACACACACAGAAAAAAGAAGAAATTTATGCACTGCAAATATAGTACTGTTTAGTTATTTTCTTCCGATGATGTGTCACGTCAAACTTTATAGTCTTAAATCGGTGTCTTTTAAAAATGTGGCGATTGTATTATACACCTCTGCTTGCTGCGATGATGAAATGCACTGTAGGTATAGGGCGAGTTAGCCGTGCGGTCAGGGGTGCGCAGCTGTGAGCTCGCATCGGGGAGATAGTGGGTTCGAATCCCACTGTCGGCAGCCCTGAAGATGGCTTTCCGTGGTTTTCCATTTTCACACCAGGCAAATGCAGGGGCTGTACCTTAAGGCCATGGCCGCTTCCTTCCCATCCCTAGGCCTTTCCTGTCCCATCGTTGCCATAAGACCTGTCTGTGTCGGTGCGACGTTATGCAAATAGCTAGGAAAAAAATGCACTGTATGTTGAGTGGTAGTTGGAAGTTGATTGAACGTAAAATTGTTATGAATTTTTTCCGCTGCACATTATAAAGATGGCACGAGAACATGTGGTTGAGGTCAACGATTGCTTAACGGTCTCAGGAACAGTAAGGCAAGTTCAGGATTTCTCTCCGGTAGAGATGATTTGCAAAACTGCCGTAATTGAATCCTATGCGAATAAGAGAAAGTGACGTATCGGCGACAAGCATTCCATTAGGGATTAGGAGAATCAAGGTGAGTGAGCAGGGTATGTTTCAAATGCAGCGTATTCTTTTCCCCACTGCCTTTTTGTAATATTCCATTCTTCTTCAATTTGCGTTCGGGAACGCTGCTTGATACGTGGTACACAGTCTCGAATTGGCTCAGGTGAATCTAGGCTTTGGCCCAAATG
Source organism: Anabrus simplex (assembly GCF_040414725.1). Taxonomy (NCBI): domain Eukaryota; kingdom Metazoa; phylum Arthropoda; class Insecta; order Orthoptera; family Tettigoniidae; genus Anabrus; species Anabrus simplex. Next base: position 53,122,253 of record NC_090269.1, read on the forward strand.
AGTTACTGCTCTGGCTAGCCGGTCAACATATTCGTTGTGTTGGATACTTTTATGACTAGGTATCCAAAGAAAGTGCACCTCAATACTGAGACGTGTAAGTAGTCGAAATCTCTAAATGATCTGGATTTGATGGACCGTTAGTTTGTATGTAGGTAGGTAGGTGACTAGAGTCTTCAAGACACCGAGAGAGTCCGTAATTATAAGAACTGCTGAAGGTTTAACACTTAAAGGGTAAACTGCTGTAAAAATAGTCCAGTCCGCCTCTGTGGTGTAGTGGTTAGCGTGATTACCTGCCACCCCCGGAGGCCCGGGTTCGATTCCCGGCTCTGCCACGAAATTTGAAAAGTGGTATGAGGGCTGGAACGGGGTCCACTCAGCCTCGGGAGGTCAACTGAGTAGAGGTGGGTTCGATTCCCACCTCAGCCATCCTGGAAGTGGTTTTCCGTGGTTTCCCACTTCTCCTCCAGGCGAATGCCGGGATGGTACCTAACATAAGGCCACGGCCGCTTCCTTCCCTCTTCCTTGCCTATCCCTTCCAATCTTCCCATCCCTCCACAAGGCCCCTGTTCAGCATAGCAGGTGAGGCCGCCTGGGCGAGGTACTGGTCATTCTCCCCAGTTGTATCCCCGACCAAGAGTCTGAAGCTCCAGGACACTGCCCTTGAGGCGGTAGAGGTGGGATCCCTCGCTGTGTCCGAGGGAAAAGCCGACCCTGGAGGGTAAACAGATGATGATGATGAAAAATAGTCCAGTCATCTGGCAAAGTAAATAAGAATTGACAAGTTGGACGATCACATTTAAATTGGAAGAACTGCGTGGTTTTTCAAAAGATCGAAGAATATTAATTTAATGGAGGTATGACAATTCCGAAATCAGTCCCGTAATGTAGGGGTAACATGCATGTATCTTACCTGAGGACCCGGGTTTAATTCCTGGCCAGTCCAGATATTTTATTATGGACAGAGGGCTAGAACGGGGTTCACTCAGCCTCCTGAGGTGTATTCTCTGATGCTAGAGACGGCGAACCCGGTCGTGGAAGCCAAGCAGTGTGGCTGAGAATGTCGTCACGGTGACGACGTGACACACTATGTGGATGGGCAGCACTCGTCTTGGCAGACAATGGCTTAAATATGTCATGGTTTCTAATGACATTTCTGAAAGCCCTCACGTGATACGGTGCTGTAAATTTCTAGAATATATACGCAAAAACAAAAGCTATTTTATTGTGTCCTTCATATTTTGTGCAACCGGCCTTCGATATCATATCCTGTGAGAAAATATCAGTCCAAATATCAAGTCTCTGCTTTACCGTGTTGTTGTGAAGTGTTTATAGAACCGTTCGGGTACGCGAGATAGAATTTTCTCACAAGAGTCTTGCAGATAGGAGAGCTAGAATGAAACACATTTTCAGCACTAAAAATGCACGTTTTTGCCAAGAAATAATTGCGCTTAGTCCTTGCTGTCTTTTCTCACAAAACCGAAAATTACACCTTTGTTCTCTGTATGTGCTAGCACTTGGCTTGAAAGCAATAGCAGATGAGACCAGACGCCACGTTCTATGAGGCAGTAAAGATCAAGACCAGGAGCTAAATACTTTGTTTGTTTGTTTGTTTGTTTGTTTGTTTTTGTTTGTTTGTTTGTTTGCGTTTGTTTGTTTGTTTGTTTGTTTGCTTATTATTGTAGTTGCTACAGCAGTATGCGTTCTCCCCGTCAAACAAGGCAGAATGAAACAGGTCACTCAAACAACAGTATCGGTTCTGTAGCCAGGCTTTGAAAGTTAAGTTACTACCTCCACTTCTCGAATAAACTTCATAACAATTCAGTCTTTTCATAATCTTAGAGTAACTATTTGGAAGGATAAGGTATTGCACTTGATAAACTTATAAACTGCTTCCTATCAACAATTGTAAGCGTTTACTACACCTCCTCAGTGCCTATCTGCGGATACTTGGTGGAAGTACAGTAACTGAGCCGACCTGTTTTTTTAAATTTTTTTAATCAGCTGGATATACGATTTTACAGTTGCCTTTTTGTCCATAGCTGACAACTGATGTGAATTATATTTGGAGTATGGATTGTGTATGCATACCTTATCAGGCAGATGATGAGCAACATATATATATTTATTTAAGTTGCTTTACGTCGCACCGACACAGATAGGTCTTATGGCGACGATGGGACAGGAAAGGGCTAGGAGTGGGAAGGAAGTGGCCGTGGCCTTAATTAAGGTACAGCCCCAGCATTTGCCTGGTGTGGAAATGGGAAACCACGGAAAACCATCTTCAGGGCTGCCGACAGTGGGGTTCGAACCTACTATCTTCCGAATACTGGATACTGGCCACACTTAAGTGACTGCAGCTATCGAGCTCGGTATGAGCAACATAGCAAGAGAAGTAACTTAAATTCGTAATTTTCATAGCACACTTGTTATTGAATTATATACGTTGTGACAATTGAGTAGGTAATTTAAAGATGAGTTTTTAATGCTTTTTCTTCGGTGTTATTATTTTACAACACGTGAATCGGCAAATATTTGATTTGCATTACAATTATATACATTATTATTATACATTATTTACATTAACATATTATTGACATAGAATTTGAAATCGAAGGAATGAAGAAGAACAAAAAGAATAAGGAAAGAAAGAGAGAAAGAAAGAAAAGAAAGACATGTCAATCTGAGTCAAAAGGAGAATTTGTCAATTAATTTGTTTACATAGGTTTGTTTGAAGGGAATTTGTAATTGCTATATATTGAGCAAATTATTTTTCATTAAGTGGTTGCATAAAATTAAATGATGGCACTGTTTTTAAAAATTAATACTGAATGTATTGCTTACTATTGAAGTTTTACTGGTAGTATCACTTCACTTCACTTTTGGTGCGTACGTTGGCCGGTAGAAAACAGGTGATGTGTCACCGTGGCCGGGAGCATCCTAAACGTTTGCATTGTTGTGATTGTTGAAAAAGTTATTTAAATTATTTGGGACCGTGACAATGGGGTGTGGAGGAAACAGATGGAAATATTGAGGCGTACGGTTATTGTTTTGGATTGCGGCAGCTAGAGGTGAGTGTGTGAGGGCTTCTCTTATTATAGGGTTGTTGTGGAGGGTGTCTGTCTGATTATTCTGACATACTCCGTAACACCGTGGACACTGGACACACAATGTTTACCCAAGCGTGAACGAGACATGTGTTCTGTGATGTACGCATGTTCGATTATAACTTCCCAGGGATCTATGAACTTACTGGGCTCAGTTAAATGAAGTCTGGGGAGTCTTTCACATTCACACCCTACGTGATTCTTTCGTACGTACACACCTTCAGTCATGTTCTCTTCCGGTTAGAGGTAATAAGTTATGGTTGCCTAGTTGCACTTCCCCTCAAACAATCACAACCACCACCACCAATCCCCAGACTGTGTTGACAACTAGTGTTTCATTTTGTAATTAAATGGTGATAGAACTGGGAAGGAATAAGTAGCATCCATGCATTTGCCTGAAGCTGATCCTACACACGTCGGGAGAGTCCGGGGTGGAAAAATACGAGAAATATTAACCAATAGAGTACATTTCCCGGAGATTCTCAGCCAGAGTTAAAGGGAATAGCTTGTGTTTATCATTTTGCCAACACGTCATAAAATCATAACATCTTTAAGCGGTCAGTCACGACCAAACGACAGAGAAATTATTATTATTATTGTTATTATTATTATTATTATTATTATTATTATTATTAAATGAAGCTTACCCTCCGTATAGGACACGAAAACCCTTCGAGGAGTGAAAGGTAAAGGTTTCAACTATTCGTAACATCGGACTAAGTGTACAGAGTGGTTAATGGTTCTACGCCCAGCCGAAGGGCCATGTCCCACTCCAGAAGTGGAAATCTCGTTTCTAGACTATACGGCTTCTTGACGGGGAATTGAACGCACGTCCTTCTAGATGAATCAAGTACGCCTTTACTGCTTCGGCTAGGCAACCTCTTCAAAGCTGTTGTTAATAATAATAATAATAATAATAATAATAATAATAATAATAAAAATAATAATGAAGTCTGCATAATTAGCGAGGAAATATCGAGGATTCAAATCAGAGAGATGAAAAAATCTGCATACAACGGTTAAGTAACCCACTCTTATTACATCCATACATACATGCATACATACATACATACGTACGAGGGTGAATCAAAAAGTAAATTACACTTCGAAGTCATGGCCATTTATGAAACCACCTACACGTAGGCAACACGGCTATGACAACATACAATGTAAGTTCACTTTTCCACATAGCCCCCATGAGAGCGTAAACATTTCTCGGAACGGTCAAACAACTTTTGGATTCCAGACGCGTGGAAATCACCTCCAGCGCTATGTAACCACCTGGAGACAGCTGCTCTCACCTGCTCATCGTTTCAGAATCGTCATCAACCGAGATCCTTTTTCAGCTTACCGAACACATGATAATCGCATGATACTAAATCTGGACTGTATGGAGGATGCTGCCATACCTCCCACTTGAATCGCTGCAGCAGTTCAGACGTTTGGTGGGCTGTGTGAGGTGTTGCATTTTCGTGCAACAAAATCACACCTGCACTCAATTTTCCCCGCCGCCTTTCTTTAATTGCCTTACGCAACCGGTTCAACGTTTGACAATACGAAGCCGAGTTGGCTGTCGTGTGCCTTTCGGTATAAATTCAACGTGTACCACACCCTCCATGTCAAAAAAAAAAAAAGTCCCCATTATGCTGAAGTTTGGACCTTGGCCTTCTTTCGTGGTGGTGATGTGGTGTGCACCCATTCCATAGATGTTCTCTTTGTTTCGGGGGTGAAGTGGTGGACTCACGTTTCATCCCTACTGATGATTCGCCGCAGAAACTCGTTGCCCTCCACAGGGTACCGTTGCAAAAATGCCAGTGACGATTGGAAACGTTGTCCCTTGTGAATATCGATGAGCAGACATGGGACGCATCTTTTGACACATTTTACGAAATCGAAGGTGCTGGTGAACAATGGAAAACACACTGCCATACGAAATGTTCAGCATGCTGGAAATTTCCTGCAGTGCTATGCTCCGATTCTTTCTAATGATCCCATCCACACGGTCAACATTTGCAGCGGTACTGGACGTTGTGGGCCTGCCTTCGCGATATTCGTTCGTGATTTCAGTGCGTCCGGCGTCAAATTCCTTACACCACGTTACAATACCTGTGCGAGAAATTGCGCGCTTACGATATACAGCAGTGATTTCACGATGAATGTCCATGCAATTAAGCCGTTTACCCCATTGAAATCTGATCGTTTCACGCACATCCAATTTGGAGTGAACATCCAGTTAAAGCTCCAATGAGCCTAGCCCGGTTTGCACACACAGCATGACGGGATAGAACACCAACCTTCCTATCGGACGTGTCAGCAGTTACTGTAGCTTGTTCCGCACTGGCCACGGCCATGACACAGAGTGTGCTCTCGCGGCGAGTTAGTGTAACTTACTTACACACACACACACACACACACACACACACACACACACACACACACACACATACAGTGTCTCTCTTATAAACCCAGACCGAGCGCACGGTGTTTGTACTTTGCGCTACACCAGCTGCCTCAGCCCAACTTACGCAGCGCACGGCCGCCCTGCTTTAAGCGTGTTTACAATCTTATAAGAAATTATACGTTATAAAAGATGCTGGAAGTGTCATCCTTCATAATGAGGGATTTCATAAACACTATTAGGATTTCTGCCCACCAATAGCGAGTTATGACTGTCCACACGACCCTAAAGATAAAACCAGGCCTCATCCGCAAAGAACATAAGCTGTGGGTCAAATAAACGATCATTCTGTGATGCAAAATACCACTCACAATATCTCAAACTTGTGGCTGGATCAGCAGGTTTTAAACAGTAGGCCCATGTAAACCTGTACGGTCTGATGTGTAACAGCTTTGTAGCTCTGTGTGCAGAAGAAACCGAAACCCCTACTTTTTAATTTTGTGAGTGATTCAACCGGTGACCGTTCAAGATTCGCACTAATGTCATCTAGCTTTTCCTCTGTTAAAACTGTTCGTGTGCGCGCATGTTTTCTAATGTGCACTGAGCGAGTAGTTTCAAATTTATTTACAGTTAAGTGAATCTGTGCTCGTGAAGGTGGCTCTTCAACAGGAAACTGCTGACAAATGCATCGCGTACCCGTCGAGTCGACTCGTACCTAAAATAACTGTTACATACGAAAATACGGTGTTGCAATGATAATTGTCTCACAGTATTAACAGCTGAGATTCAGACTGGCTATTGATGCTAGGTCGAATACGTGCACGCTCTTTGCAAGGTGATAGAACTGGGAAGGAATAAGTAGCGCGCGCCTCCCGTACAGCTGCTTAGGTCTCGGGGAGAAGAAACGCCGCTGGACGGTCTGGGGTTATAAGGGAGAGTTATGCCTTTCAGCGTTCACTCTGCAAGCCTCTGCGAATTTACTTAACGCCTCCACAACGTTCCATCTGTAATAAAAAATGTGGCCCTTTTTTAGTTGCAACCCTCGTCTTTAAATGATTAGAAACAGTCTAACCATCAATCTTGGTCTCCCTTTACTTCTCTTTCCCTCCATGACTGAGTCCATTACTCTCCTAAGTAACCTATCATCCTCCATTCGACTCACATGACCCCACCACCGAAGCCGATTTACGTGCACAGCTTCATCCACTGGGTTCATTCCTACCTTAGACTTTATCTCCTCATTCCGAGTACCCTCCTGCCATTTTCCCCACCCATTAATACCAACGATCATTCTCACTACTTCAGTGTCTGTTACTTCAAATTACGAATAAGATATACTGAGTCCATCAACTTTCACTCCCGTACACCAAAGTTAGTTTGAAAACACACTAGTATTAAGGTAATTTCGACCAGGAGTTGACTTATTTGTTATAGAATACTGCTGATCGTAACTGCGCACTAACTGCATTAGCTTTCCTGCACCTTGATTCGATTTCACTATATACCATCCTGGGAGAGTACACATCCTATATGCCTGAAATGATCTACCTGTGTCCGACTCAATGGCTAAATGGTTAGTGTGCTGGCCTTTGGCCCAGGAGTTTCCGGGTTCGATTCCCAACCGGATCGGTGATTTGATCCTTCATTGGTTAAATCCAATGGCTCCGGGCATGGGTGTGCGTGCCGTTTCAGCACTAGATTTCATCATAGTTAGGGCCCTATTCTCACAGACACGTAGGTCGCCTGTACGGCGTCAACTAGAAAGACCTGCTATTGCAATTTGCTTTACGTCGCACCGACACAGATAGGTCTTACGGCGACGATGGGATAGGAAAGGCCTAGAAATGGGAAGGAAGTGGCCGTGGCCTTAATTAAGGTACAGCCCCAGCATTTGCCTGGTGTGAAAATGGGAAACCATGGAAACCATCTTCAGGGCTGCCGACAGTCAGATTCGAACCCACTATCTCCCGGATGCGAGCTCACAGCTGCGTGCCCCTAACCGCACGGCCAACTCGCCCGGTAGAAAGATCTGCACCAGCCCTCTTCGGAGGCCACACGCCGTTATTATCTACCTGTTATAGTTCTGTATTTCTAACCTGACATTCAGTTCTCTTACGTTTCCTTCATACTGATATCACTTTGGTCTTGGAAATGCTAATTTTCACATCACATCCTTCTTATTTATTTTTTTAATTTCCTTTAATGTGTTTGTGTTACGAGAGCCTCCATGGCTCAGGCGGCAGCGCGTTGGCCTGTCACCGCTGGGTTCCGTGGTTCAAATCCCCGTCACTCCATGTGAGATTTGTGCCGAACAAGTTTTTTTCCGGCTACTCCGGTTTTCCCTGTTATCTATAATTCCAGCAATACTCTCCAATATCGTTTCATCTGTCATTCATTAATCATTGACCCACGGGAGTGCGACAGGCTTCGGCATCCGGCACAATTCCTATCCTAGCCGCTAGATGGGAGTTTCAATAATTCCATTCAAGACCCTGTCAAATGACTGGAAACAGGCTGTGAATTTTCATTTTTTCTGAGTTACCAGTAAATGTACAGTATATGGTTTAATTTAATCGCCTGCCCAAAATATTGAAAATGAAAATCCACAGCCTGTTTCCAGTCATTCGACCGGGTCTGGAATGGAATGAATGAATCCCCAATCTAGCGGCAAGGCTAGGAATTGCGCGCAATTCCGATGCCTGTCGCACTCCTTGGGGCAATAATTAATGCCTTAGAAATGAAATGATATTGCCGAGTGTTCCTGGAATGAAAGGAGACAGGGAAAACCGGAATACCCGGAGAAAAACCTGTCCCGCCTCCGTTTTGTCCAGCAGAAATCTCACATCACCACGGAACCAAGAGATGAGAGGCTGGCGCGCTGCCGCCTAAGCCACATTCGCTCACGCCCAAAGTATTAGTATCCTATCGTGAGTTTATTAGAATGTACAAGTTATTATTTTAAATATGCCTCACAGAAATGAGACTCAAAAAACAGTAGTACTATGTTTCTAATACTTACGGATTCCTTTATCTGCAGAAGAATTTCAGGAATCGTTCTTACCTAGAACAGAAGAGAAAAGAATATGTCAACAAAAATGTGTACTACGGACGGAATAACTGCATCTAATATACACAGTGTGCGGCCAAAATTTCATGACACATTCCTCACACGAAGAAAAAAACAGCATACCATATGAAACTCTGTCTTACATAAGATGTTCAAAATGCCTTCCGTTAGCATTGATACATGCGCCAACCCACCGTGCCACGGGTGCGCTGATGTATCCGTCGAGAATTCGCGTACTAACGGAGGACATGCTGAACATCTCGTTCCTCGTTATTCCTGCGTGCCCTTTAATTCATAGGACCGGGCGAGCGGTTATGGGCGCGCAGCTGTGAGTTTGCATCCGGGAGATAGTGGGTTCGAACTCCACTGCCCGCAGCCCTAAAGATGGTTTTCTGTTGTTTCCCATTTTCGCCCCAATTAAGGCCACGGCCGCTTCCTTCCCACTCCTACGCCTTTCCCACCCCACCGTCGCCATAAGACCTATCGTTTGTTGCGTGTTGCCTCCTCTTGGAACCTTTTTCAAGGACACCCTTTATATCTCTAGCAGTAGAAAAATAGCCGGCCTCGCGGTCCAGGGGTAACGTGCCTTTCTTTTACCTGAATGCCTAGCGTTTTGTTCCCAGCGTGCTTAGCGATTCTTGCCTGGATCTCAGGAATAATTTGAGGTCCACCCAGCCTTCGAGAAAAAGAAAACCAAGGAGCTATCTGACGTTGAGATAGCGGCCCCGGTTTAGAGAATCATGAATAACTGCCGGGGTGGGGGTGGGGGGGAAGCAGACCTTCAGCTGAAAAGCGGTCGCTTGATAGTCCATCAGAGATGTAGAACCAGCATAACAGATTTCAATCAATAGAAGGATCTTTTATTACAAAAATTAAGATCAGACGCCTTGGCTTAATGGTCACCATCGAGATATTTGGTTCAGAGAGCCCCTAGTTCGATTCCCAGCCGAAATACGGATTTCAGCGGCATCTTGCTTATTCCACAGTGGTCGTAGTGATTACTGTTTTAAGAGGAAGTACAACTGGGCAACCATCCTCTATTAACACTAATCAGAATGAAAAATGCAAGTGGTCTGACACTTCAAAAATGAAGATATCAGCCAAAGAAAGACAAGGCCCACGAAGGACGTGAAAATTAAAAACTCCCTAGGATTAACAAAACTAATACTGTCGGGGTTGGAAGAGAGCAGGAGCTAACCAAGTGACGTCGGATAGGAAAGATGAAAGTGAGGAGTCTGACACAAGTGGAAGCAATCTCAGGACACAGCTAAGGACCCCGTGGTTGCCAACCCATTCTCCGGAGCTGGGGGACTGGCTGATTGTGTTTGTCCTAATACATTCCTCTTCACATACACCGAACATACCACACGAGCAACCACCATGGAAACACGTATTAGTGAATACATCCCTCTTCATGGGGCTGGTTAACAAGTCCATGTCCACATGGACGATACAGTTCGCGTCCGCGACCCCACCGCGCTATGGGAAAAGAGGCGAAGGAACAAGAATAGTAAAAAGATTATGATTTACAGTAATTAAGATTAGTTTACATCGATCCGGTGCCAATGTGGGGGCAGAGTGCCTGTCTCCTATTTTCAAGATAAGATAATACCCATCTCCCATAATATCGGAAACCACAGATCCGGGAGAGGGTATTGTTTACTGTAATCTTAATTTTCGATACATGCAGTTTACAAAAGTTAATATTATTTTCCTTCTTTTTTTTTTTTTTTTTTTTTTTTTTTTTTTTTTTTTTTTTTTTTTTTTTGCTTTAAGTCACACCGACACAGATATGTCTTATGGCCACGATAGGATAGGAAAGGCTTAGGAATGGGAAGGAAGTGGCCGTGGCCTTAATTAAGGTACAACCCCAACATTTGCTGGTGTGAAAATGGGAAACCACGGAAAGTGATATTCAGGGCTGCCGACAGTGGGGTTCGAACCTACTACCTCCCGGATGCAAGCTCACAGCTGCGCATCCCTAACCACACGGCCAACTCAAACTCGCCCGGTAAACTTAATATTCTATAGCATAACTGAAATCATACAGTAAAAGCACAAATAAAGAATAAGGTATCAGGAAAATATCATGAATCAAAATTTAACATTTGTAAGTGATTTAGAAATTGAACAGAGAAAGAATGACCTGGAAAGTGTGTTAGAAACATAATTGTAAGAAATGAAACGAGGTTTATCAGATACCCCGGAAAAACTACAGCCCCTGAAGAAGTCACCACTCCCTCCATATCATGCCCGACACCCGAAATTAATATTAATATTGACTTTCGAAAGAAAATAAAAAAATCTCTGAGAGTAATAGAAGTACGATGATAAATTAATTATATGTTATAACTATAATCTACGTACATCACTGCTCTGCTACAATTCTCTTACTGACCAGCATGAATCACTTCCTTTCCTTCCACTAATTTACTACTCCACGTACCCGTAATAATGGTGAATATTTTTCCATCGTCCGGCTCCATGGTTAAATGGTTAGCGTGCTGGCCTTTGGGCCAGAGGGTTTCCGGGTTCGATTCCCGGCTGGGTCGGAGATTTTAACCTTAATTGGTTAATTCCAATGGCTCGGAGACTGGGTGTGTGTGGCGTATTCAGCATTAGAAATCATCCTAGGTAGGGCCCTCATCTTCACAGACATGCGGGTCGCCTAATAGGCCGTCTACGAGAGAAAGACCCGCACCAGGCCTCTCCGGAGGCCATACACCGTTATTATATTTTTCATTTCTTCCCGGATGCATCCACTCTTTGTTCAATAACTTAACAATCGTATACAGCTTGTTTTCTCTCTTTTCCCCCCTTGTCTCCAAACAATCTTTTATAAGGTGTGCCCATCTCATTTCTTCAGAACATAGTAAGAACTTATTTTCATCTCAACTTTGTCGGTATGCTTGCTTTATATCTTCTATTTGGATTACTCACGTTTGATTATCTGGATATGCAAGTATTTAAAGTTTGGACTGAGATCCAGAGCGCAGATCTCGCAGCCTCGAGAGACCAATTCAGGAGCTGGCTAACATGAGAAGAAGCCGCTAAGCTTGTCATTTTACTTGAATGTTGATATTGTGATCATCACCACAGGACCTCCAGTTTCTCGAGGAATCCGAACCACAGTTAATACGGCAACTTTACATTTCAACAAATCCCAATCGAATCGACCGGTTTCAAATCTCGGCCACCTAAGTGAAAAGCCAGTGAGTATACACACCGATATTCACGAAATCATGAAAAACAAATGACCGAGTCACGAAACTAAAGGATATCATCACGATTATTATATGGCATTCAAATATCCGTGAGCCATCTCGCAAGGCAGAAGACGTTGCTTTGGTTTGTTTACTGGGACCCAAACTGAATCTCTGCTCAACCCGTTATGAAGCCCCAGTTATGTCACGTAATTTAGCTGTAATGGACTCTGATACTGAGCTCACACCACGAGAAACCTAGCAAGCTCTCTCAGACAAAAAAAAAAAAAACCGGGCGAGTTGGCCGTGCGCGTAGAGGCGCGCGGCTGTGAGCTTGCATCCGGGAGATAGTAGGTTCGAATCCCACTATCGGCAGCCCTGAAGATGGTTTTCCGTGGTTTCCTATTTTCACACCAGGCAAATGCTGGGGCTGTACCTTAATTAAGGCCACGGCCGCTTCCTTCCAACTCCTAGGCCTTTCCTATCCCATCGTCGCCATAAGACCTATCTGTGTCGGTGCGACGTAAAGCCCCTAGCAGACAAAAATATGTTCATTGTTCGCCGACTCCCTGCTAAGATGTATGACATCTACTGTATATATTAAAAGAGTTTACTAAAAACAGCTTTGACAAATCCGTCCGTCCGTTCTACTGGACCGATTTGCTTCATTTCTGTTTTATTCTCTCCGGAACTACCTGTCGGTGAATCATGAGGCATTGATAGATCTGTAAGTCGAGCCAACATTGAGCAATCATAAAATCAAATCATTAAATGATCACTCCAATAATTTCAGGCGAAGGCTTACCCTAACCCGCAATACATTCTGTACTTATCGGGTTGCTAAGCGACTAACACGTTCATTAATATTCTGATGTGTGTGATTTTCATCCTTAGTAATGTGATTGCATGCAGCCATGTTTGTTTACTACCTGTGAAGCCAGAGATTATACATCTCATCTGATGATAGAAGATTGCTATTCTCTGCTAGATACTCTTTGATTCTCTAACCTTCCCCAGCTTCTGAATATACTCAACAGATGGCAGAACGTCCCTAATAACTTTACTAAGAGAAAACAGTCTACGTACGTACAGACGGGAGCGTATCAAGTCGAGTAGTCTTCTGTATGACGATCAATAAAGCGCAAGGACAAACACTTGATAAAGTGGGTGTCCACGTACCCGAACCAGTATTCAGCTACGGCCAACTGTATGTTCCACTATCTCGGGCAAGATGCTTTGAAAACGTGAAGATCTAATACGGCCGAATGGTTGAAGCACAGAGAATATTGTATGGAAAGAAGAGTTATAAACAATATTAACGCTATTAAGTGATCATAAAACTATTGAAAAGCGCAAGGAAAAACAATGTGACTACGACAAGTAAATCACGACAAGTTATCTGACCTACCTATAATGAATGCTGGGGATCAGTACGGGTCCTCTAGTACATTTTGAATTTTGTGACCCAGAGTAACCAACGATAAATGGAATTCGTTTTCGTCGATATCATTCAACTTCACAACTCATCGTTTCTAGTGCTTGAAGGTCTAGCTTGCAGACTGAATGGTCAGCATAGTAACCTTCAAAGCAGAGAGCCCCGGGTTCGATTTCAGGTTAGGCGAGATCTTGTCATTTCTTCTGATTCGTGGACTGTGTGTTTGTGTTCATCTTAATACCTGGTGGGCAAAATGCAACTGGCCCAGAAAATATTTACAATAAGACTGACGCTGGATTCACCCTCGTTAATGGACACCACTCAAGATGATGGAAATGGCCTCGTCTGAAGAAATGAAAAACTGAGGACACTGAAGTCCTGACTCAACGTCATTCAGAAACCACCGACAGAACTCAACACGCGAAGGTTTAATGCATGCAGAACAGTAAATTTGTAAGGACTCAGATGCAGGTCCCTTTTGATTATGTTTCGATACGACGATCTCTTAACTTCTACTTGCGGAGATAAGAGGCGTTAAGATTTCGTCGACTTCGTTCCAGACGTTACTTCACTCCAGCAATGTTTTCTAGTGTTCAAACTCTTTTCGGATAGTTACGGGTGTTATTGGCTACAGAACCCGTTTCACGCAATTTTGCCACCAAGTTTTACATTGCAGACTTTGCTGGAGATTTTTCCAAAACACTTCCAGCCTTAAACGCTTGCGCAAACGTTTCCGCGCAGGTTTTCCACGGATCCTGCTTCGCATAACACTCAACTATGAACAGGCGCTGTTTTATCGTGAGCAACATTTTGTGTTGTATTCAACTGGTCACTAAACACGTCTGCTCGTCTCAATCACTCACACGTAATGACACAGCTACTACTTGGGAGTTGCGCATGCGCAGACATTTGACAGCAATCGATTGGTGCATCGAAATCGCGGTTTCCAGCATTTCATGTGATGGGCGGTTCTCCTGTTCACTAACAAATGTCAATTCCGTGTCGGTTTTATAAATATTTTCCGCGCCTGTTTTATTTTCCCCATACTGTATAAGTTCATTGCCGGCCCCGTGGTGTAGGGGTAGCGTGCCTGCCTCTCGCCCAGAGGCCCCGGCTTCGATTCCCGGCCAGGTCAGGGATTTTTCTCTCGACCTGAGGGCTGGTTCGAGGTCCACTCAGCCTACGTGATTAGAATTGAGGAGCTATCTAACGGTGAGATGGCGGCCCCGGTCTCGAAAGCCCAGAATAACGGCCGAGAGGGTGCGTCGTGCTGACCACATGGCGCCTCGGAATCTGCAGGCCTTCGGGCTGAGCAGCGGTAGCTGGGCATGACCGAGCCCTTTTAAGGGCGGTAAGTGCCATGGGGTTTGGTTTCGGTATTTCATTACTCCTCTTCCTTTGCAATCAAAGTAAAATAAGTTGATAGCGAGTTTCATCAACATTGTCAAAAATACAAAGAGACTGACTGTACGGCCGGTCAAGACCAAAAGCCATTAGAAAAGGTGACGGCTGTACGATACGATAATTCCAGATAGAGGAATGTTAATCTCTATATCTCCAAATATGTGTATTAAATGTACAAATGTACAGTAATACCATATGATATCAACGGGCAGGAAGATCTAGTCTAGTAAGAATTCCTCATGGTCCACCGTCGTGGTCTAGCAGAGTAGCTTCATGCTCGGTTGCCAACGACCCCATTTTTACCTCTACAATATATTTAAGTCCAATTTGAGGTACTTACTAGGGGCTGTATTTTGTCTCAGGCAATGCAAATGATGAAGAAATGGATTTCAATCCGAGCTATCTTAGAAATTGTCTTCCACAGTTTCGTAATGTTGATGATGACTATCGTCATCATCATCATCATCATCACCCATATTCAGATGCGCAAGTCGCTCATGGGTTGTCAAATAGCCAAACATGTCCTCGGACACTCTTAGCACTAAAAAGCATACCATAAATAAATAAATAAATAAATAAATAAATAAATAAATAAATAAATAAATAAATAAATAAATAAATAAATAAATAAACAAACAAACAAATAAATAAATAAATACCATCATTATAATTTACAATAATATGTCTTACTCCTAGGCTAAATAGCGCCATGGCCTTCAGTAAACAGAGTTCTGTGTTCGATTCCAGGCTGGATCGGGGATTCTAACTTCGTCTGGTTAATTGCTTTGACTCAGGGACTGGATGTTCGTAATACACACTTATTCATAAAAAACACCGTGTTATCAACTATCACAAAAAATACGACATAGTAAATAATATAGAGTTGACGCTAGGAAACGCATCCGACTGTAAAACTGGCCCAACCAATATAAAATGACGAGCTCAAGAAATTAGAAAAAAGGCGAAGAGGAGGAAGAAGAAGAAGTAGGTTAAGCATCTGTAGACACTGTGTCTGATATACGAATATTAGGTATCTCATAACTAGTTAGGTAACTGTTCCGTTTTTCGGCAGGCTGAGTAGCTCTGACGGTAATCACTGGACTTTAGGGCTCAAGATGGGGGAATGGATCCCAGGTCAGCCCAGTGGTATTTGAAAGTGCTCAAATACGTCATTATGGAAAAGAAAACATTCGTCGCCGGAAGAAAGGTATCATGTCAGATCATACTCGAGAGTAAAACCAATATTTTTATTATTGTTAAACTAAATTTTCTTCAGCTTATCCAAGTTTTTTCTGGGGTCGCTGGAGACACCCAGGCTCATTTTAGTTTTGGCCGGGGCTTTAGAATCGGATGCCCGTTCTAACGTCACGTGATCCTTGAGACGAGAATCTCGACCCAGGATCGAACTTCAGCCTTCCGGGTGGGAAGCCAGCACCTAAAGCATAATACAATAATAACAAGTAATTATTATTATTATTATTATTATTATTATTATTATTATTATTATTATTATTATTATTATTATTATTATTATTATTATTATGTTCCTTTCTCCTGAATAAACAGTTCACATTTCGCAGAGTTCCTAGTCATTGTGAACCGAGGTACACGCACATGTTTCGGTTCAGCGAAGGTCCAGCAATAGTAACCCCTAATGACCGCGTCTTTTCTTAGCGTCTTCGAGACAAAGAGGATCTCTACACAAAAGCCTCTTGTTAGGAGTACTCAAGTCTGCGGATACAACCGACCTGCAACAATAGTAAAGTTAGCTAGCTCACACACGAAAATCAATAGAGACGGAGAAAATCTATCGAGAGTACAGATATGTCAGAAGAACACCTGCGGTAGCTGCGAACCCAACAAGTAATTCTCAGATTATAAACATGGGAGACCCAGACTTGATTTTGTGCATTGTCATGATTAATTATGTATGAATATGAACTTTCTTAAGCCTTCGTGTCACCAGGCACCAGCCTCTCACCACGGGGTTCCGTGGTTCAAACCCCGGTCACTCATGTGAGATTTGCAGTGGACAAAGCGGAGGCAGAACAGGTTTTTCTCCGGGTACTGCGATTTTACCTGTCATCTTTCATTCCAGCAACACTCTCCAATATCATTTCAATTCATCAGGCAGTCATGAATCATTGCCCCAGAGGAGTGCGACAGCTTCGGCATCCGGCACACTTCCTATCCTCGCCGCTAGATAGCGGCTTCATTAATTCCATTCCTGACCCGGTCAAATATATGGAAACAGGCTGCGGATTTTCATGTTAAAGATCTTTCTTCAGCTTATTCTAGTTATTTTTGAAATCACTATGGTCCATTTTCAGTTTTGTTCTGGGATTTAAGACGCTTGTTGTTTATGGAACTTAATATCTAAGTCATCGGTACCTAATGGTACGAAGTAGACGAAATGATATGACAATTCAAAAATCCATAATCTTCCAATGACCAGAATTCGAAAACGTGAGGACGAAGAATGAACGGATGGATATGAAGTTAAAACGATCAGTGGATCCGACCCGCAATGCCCCACATTTCCAGAAACTGGCGTTAAACAATAGTATTACTGACCAAGAGATTCCTCCTAAAGCAGAATACTGAATCGTTGATGCCTGTAGTCGAAACGGGTCCAAAATCCAGGTCATCGGCCCCTCATAATGGTACTTATCGCTAGGAAAATAGAACCATGCTATCTGTCATGTTGCGGTACTAATCAAAAGTAACGTAGACTCGCGGTATTCCACACATTATGGTACTACTCCCAGGTAATGAAATTCGCACATGTAACACAGACCTATGGTGTTCCGCACACTGCGGCGCTATTTGCAGGCAACGCAAACCTGTGGCGTTCTTCACATAAGTGGACTAACCACAGGGACCCGCACTATCGCGTGGTGTTCCTCACATAGTGGTACTAAGCATAGGCCAGGCAGAACCATGGTGTCGCTCATCCCATGGTCTTGCTCATATAGGAGTACGAATAACAGGTACTGTAATATGCATCCTGTCGCTATTAATCAGAAACCTATTTTGTACCTAACATAGTGGTACTACACGCAAGTGAAAGCGACCCATGGTGTTCTCTGCGTGATGGTACTAATTACAAGTAGTCTCATGGTTCTAATTTGATCATCTCTTGGTCGCCCCTTTTAGTCGCCTCTCACGACAGGCCAGGGGATACCGTGGGTGTATTCTTCGTCTGCGTCCCCCACCCACAGGGGGTTGTGAGTTTGGTCCACGAGACGTATTTTATTTCCCTCAAGTCCGCAGGCAAGCCGGTTAGGGCCCCCCTACCCGCCACTTGGGACGCATCACGTGGGAGTATCACCTCTCCTCCTGCTACGCCAGCGTAGTAGGTTCGTGACTGGGATTTAAGGCCGGATTTCCATTTTCTTTCTTTCCTAGCCTTGTACCGATTACTGGGGTCTATACTGAAGTAGATTAAGCCTATGTTTATGGCCGGATGCTCTTCCTGTTGTGAACTCTGTATAGAAGGATGCAATCACTATTGCGTGTGTCCGTGGAGGTTGGTAGTGTGATGTGCTGAGCTGTATGTACATGAAGGTGTATAATAAGGCATCAAACACCCAGCCCCCAAGGTAGAGGAATTAAACAAAGGCAGCTAAAATCCCCGGTCGGGAATCGAATGCGGGGCCTTAATGATACGAAGGTCACTAGTACGCTGACTATTCAACCAAGACGCCAGAGACGGATTCCAGTGGCCTGTGTAGAGACATAGGATAGACATTTTAAATACTGGATTTAAACAATGGGAACAAAGTGTACAATGATTCCAGAAGAAAAAAACCTGTTTTGAATACAGTAAGATCATACACTAGGCTTTTCTGGGCCCAAGATGATATACCTTATTTTTATTGTTTGCATATATACAATGCTTCGGTTGTAGAAGGATCAGCCGCTGAGATTTTCCCAACGTTGCCCGATTGTTTATCGCAATCTTCAAGGAAGAGTTTAAGAACAACCATACTAATGTTGACACGCCAGCAAAACGAAGGCGTGAACTGTGGCAACAGCATTTCTGAGTTTAAAGCAAGAACCTTCTGCAGGTTTTCGCCTTCCGTATCCGGTCTGGAAGACCCTCAATCGACTGCGGATAGGTGTTTCAAAGTGCAATTTTAACGTAGTTAAGTGGGGGTATGTACAAGGAGACATGTCCTCTGACTGAGGACTACTACAGGATGAAAAACACCTTCTGGTTTGTCAGCATTTGCCATCTCCGTGCACAAAGGAAGATGTTCTGCAGGCCAATGATAAAGCTGTCCTTGTAGCCGAATATTGGAAAAACATTATTTAGTAGTTTATCTTTTTTTTTTCTTTTTTTGCTAGTGGCTTTACGTCACACCCACACAGATAGATCTTCCAGCGACGATGGGATAGGGATAGGAGTTGGAAGGAAGTGGCGGTGGCCTTAATTAAGGTACAGCCCCAGCATTTGCCTGGTGTGACAATGGGGAACCATGGAAAACCATCTTCAGGGCTGCCGACAGTGGGATTCGAACCCACTATATCCCGGATGCAAGTTCGCAGCTGCGCGCTCCTAACCACAAGGAAAACTCACCCGGTAGGACTTTATCTGGACACTGAAAATAACATCTTTTAAAAATGTCTGCATATAAAGAATGCATTCTTGAAATTTTCCCCTATATTTTTGCTACACCTCGCGTAATAAAACCATTGGATTTATGTGCTATTATGGATTTTTGGAGATACCGAGGTGCTGGATATCTTGGCCCGAAGGAGTTGTTTTATGATCCAGCAAATCTAGCGACACAAAGCTGGTGTATTTAGGTACGTTCAGATACCTCCGGAGTGAGCCGGATTCTCAAACATTTTTAGTTCGCGACTGCCTTGTGCAATATTGCACCACATCCAGCATGCCTTCTGTTCGACTTACACGACTGAGAACCTCTGTTCCGAACCCAAGTTGGCAGGTTCGATCATCTCCTTAACATCCGGCTCCTTGGCTGAATGGCCTTCGAGAATGGAAAACCACGGAAAATAATTGCCAGGACAGCTGATGGTGGGGGCCAACCCCTCTCTGTCTCCCGAATACAGACGTGTAGAGTCACGATCACAAGTCTTCTGCTCGGTTGATCGGTCGGTCGGACTGCAGAGCTGTTTGGCCAGCGTCCAGCCGTGAGCACTTGTAGGCCGAAGGCTATACTGCATCCTGAAAGCAACGTAACTTTCAGTTGGTAACACTGTTCGCAACTCCCTTTTACAATTCGCTTTACGTCGCCCCGATACAGGTAGATCTTATGGCGACGATGGGATAGGAAAGGCCTAGGAGTGGGAAGGAAGCGTCCGTGGTCTTAATTAAGCTGCAGCTCGTCCCCCCCCCCCCGCGCATTTGCTGGTGTGAATATGGCAAACCATGGAAAATATTCAGTGCTGCCGACAGTGGGGTTCAAACCCGCTTTCTACCGGATGCAAGCTCACACCTGCGCGGCCCTGACCGCACGGCCAATTCGCCCAGCGTTCGTAATTCTTAATATACATAAAGACATATCTCTCGTTCCTTATTTCATTGTTGGTCAATGCCAAAATCATTGTTAGCACAGGTACGTTGCAGAAAACTGAAGTAGTATAGAAAGAACATGAACGTTCGGTTTCGAGGGCCCCGGGTCCTATTCCCAGCCGGGTCAGAGATTCTAATATTAAACGGTTAATTCCCCTGGCTCGGGAACAGGGGGCTGAGTGTTCGTACTGTCCCCATCATTCCTGCAAGTGACACACCACTCACAACACTATCTTCCACTACAATGACAAGCAGTTTCCTATACATGGCAGATGCTGTCCACGCTCACCGGAGGGTCTGCCTCATAAGGGCTGCAATGGGCTAGAAATAGTCAAACGCAATTATCAATTTCTTAGCAAGCTCCGACATTCCTCACGGAGTTCGTATTATCTTGTAGGCTTCACAATTTACTCCCAGCGGACTCATGTAGCGTCGTTCAATTCAGCTGAGATAGACACACATTCCGCCTACTGCAATATCTTGATGAATGCTGTAGGCCTACTTTTCCATTCTGTCTCTTGGAACAGGCCAGAGCAAAATGTAGCTTCCACTGAAGTCATGGCTGTGACATTATGGAAGCTGCTGAGGTATGGGTGGCGCTGAGTAATGATATTCAGAGTGTAATGAAAGGTGTTGCTCATAGGGTCAGTCAAGCTGCCATAGGGCTTTCTGGTCCAGTGAGGAAAGCAACGGTAAACTACAACACTCCTCATCTTGCCTAGTACGCCTCATTTTGGCGTCACCGTAAGTTGTTGCGGTTTTCCCGTAACTGCATAATCTTTGGTGGTACAATTTGAGGATCCAATCAGCCTCCGTGCTGATGACCTAACATACAAATATAAAAATAAAGTACACAAAACGACCAACAGATGGCGCTGGACAGTTACACATAAGGTACAAATGGCCACACATGCTTGACATGACATGGGTTTTTATTGACACCAACAACGAGTGCACAAACGGGCCAACAGATGGCAACACGTCAGTAATGCCGCATGAGATCTGTGTACGGTATAAAAAGAGTTGTCGTGAGAGAGGCGCCTGCAACCGCGGCATGTTGAAGTTACAAAAAAAAAGCATTGTTAGTGAAGCTTTAGTGTACTTTATTTTCATGTCATGTCATGCCAATCGTGTGTGTCAGTTATTACCTCTCAACCTCCAATATTCCGTAAAGTACTGCCTCGTCAAATTTTAACGGACATTTGTGTCACCCCCTACATTATAGTATCTAAATGTATGGGATTCGATTCCAGCCAATGAACGTATAGCAGACAATAAGTTAATACGAGGCAGACTATTAACTCAAAAATTATGCATTTCCTATGGCTTTCTCTACATATGAATAATATATTCATTAAATTTCGCCCCATATTCTTGTTACAATATGTTTACTAACACGTCCCTTACACGAAAAGACCAACACAGGATAGTGTAGTCTCGTAGGTGTCCTACAGCGCACATTACAGAAGTTAATTAGTTACGCTTTTCACCGTCATACACAACACTAAGACGACTTTTTGACACTATCATTCGGAACATCGCCTGGAGGGATTGTGCAATGTCATAAAGCCAAAAATTATAGGAAAATTTCCACTAGCGTCTACAGATTCTCATTACACGGCGGAACATAAACGAAGTGAAAGCCGTAACCAAAGGTATAAGTGGTTCCCCAAACAGTTCTATTATTTATAAATGTTTCTAACTCTTGAAGTAAAGGGGTGAAGTATTTGTACAAGGTGGCGAGGTAGATTCCTTAATTCCAAGCAATAGGTCGCTCGGGGCCTCTTGGAAGGTACACTAACAAGGAGAATGTACCAATTTCACCCTGTGGACTCCATTCCTTGTCTTAGAGTTAGGAAAATTAACGTTTGTTTAGGTGCTGGCCCCCAGCAGTTTGTATTAGGCGAGGAATGAAGAAATACGACAATCACACGCGGCTGTCTTAACCATTCTGTTTTCTCCCACATTTACAGCAGAGCAGGTGTTTCCCCTCTGAAAACAAACTGCACCTGAACTCGTTTAACAATACTAGGGATGGTGCTTTTCGTCCTCATCATAATATGACTTGTTTATGTTATTTATTTTTCTTTCATTCATTCTTTATTTCTTTCTTAATCTATTTACCCTAAGGGTTGGTTTTTCCCTCGGACTCAGCGAGGGATCTCACCTCTAACGCCTCAAAGGCAGTGTCCTGGAGCGTGAGACATTGGGTCGG
This sequence comes from Anabrus simplex, assembly GCF_040414725.1. Taxonomy (NCBI): domain Eukaryota; kingdom Metazoa; phylum Arthropoda; class Insecta; order Orthoptera; family Tettigoniidae; genus Anabrus; species Anabrus simplex. The sequence continues at coordinate 53,144,621 of NC_090269.1, forward strand.
GGGATACAATTGGGGAGTACGACCAGTACCTCGCCGAGGCGGACTTACCTGCTATGCTGAACAGGGACATTGGTGGAGGATGGGAAGATTGAAAGGGATAGACAAGGAAGGGGGAAGGAAACGGCCGTGGACTTAAGTTAGGTACCGTTCCGGCATTTGCCTGGAGGAGAATTGGGAAACAACGGAAAACCACTTCCAGGATGGCTGAGGTGGGAATCGAACCCAGACCTACTCAGTTGATCTCCCGAGGCTGAGTGGAGCCCCTTCCAGTCCTCGTACCATTTTTCAAATTTCGTGGCAGAGCCGGGAATAGAACCCGGGCCTCCGGGGGTGACACCTAATCACACTAACCACTACACTACAGAGGCGGACTATGTTATTTGTCTTCTTTCAAGTGGCGAAGTTAGGATGCATGGCCTTCTTTGACACTTAACCTTTACAATACTTTTCTCTACCGGGCTGAGTGGCTCAGACGCTTAAGGTGCTGGCCTTCTAACCCCAACTTGGCAGATTCGATCCTGCCTCAGTCCGGTGGTATTTTAAGGTGCCCTAATACGTCAGCCTCGTATCGGTAATTTACTGGCACGTAAAAGAACTCCTGCGGGACTAAATTCCGGCACCTTAGCGTCTCCGAAAACCGAAAAAGTAGTTAGAGGGACGTAAAAGCCAATAACATTATTATTACTTTTCTACAGATATATTACTTTATAATTTAGCAGAGTTACATTATGATAACACACGCACTCTCACTCTCACTCAAATTTATAAAGGAATTAGAATAGGCTCATCGGTCAAAAAATAAACTAGTCACTCCTGGAGAAATCATTAAAAGCATCAATTAATACCACATAACTCCGCCTCTGGACCTGATAACTGCCTGGATTCGGTTAGGAAGGGAGTCCACAAGATTGTGCATAGAGATAGGGAATCTAATTAATTTAGAAGAACCAATTCATTTGAAACGATTCACTAAAATGATTCGTTCGTTTGATTCGTTCATTTCATTCGTTCATTCGATTACCACGTGACGGAGAGCCGAAAGGGAAAAACATGGACTCACCTGAACCATTCCGGTATGTTCTTTATAACTTCTACTACTTTACAAGGTACAAGAAGTTAAATGTTCAAGGTAATTGCTAGCATTTTAACAAGAGTAATATCCTTTTTCAGTGGTTACAGTCGAAAAATGCTGCATAACAGACCGGCTAATCCCTTCCAAATTTAAGTAGCTAGCATTCGAATTTATACGACAATCGAATATTTTGAAATGTATAGTAGAAAAGAACATTTATGTGGCCATGTTCCACACGTTAGTTCATTGTTGTTCACGAGAACGAGAACGGGAACTTTGAAGTAAACTTAACCTATCATTTCGCAACGAGATGGAAGTTGAGTATATATTACAGTTCCGTGAAGTGTGCGACTTGAAACGACGTGATAATTTATTATTTAAAAAATATTTTTTCCTGTAAGGTTAGGTTAGGAGTATTTGACTTGTGAACCGGACTTTTAGTTCAGGTTAATTAAAAAAATAACAGAGTCGTTCTTCACAAGTTGTCATTGATTAAAAAATGGTGCATACCCGATTTCGCGATATCATTCACAACGAATGAGGAACCAAGGAACGAGTTGCGGCTGCCGTCTCTCGATTCAGCTTTCGATTCACAAACGAGTTGGTTCATTTCGTTCACTGAATCATGATTCAATCGTTCAGTGCACGGATTCGTTCATTATGAATCACTCGTTCAGAATCTCCCCATCTCTAGTTGTGCACGTACATCCCATCCAGGTAAGCCACTCGCTGAGGATTTGATCGCGCAATACTGCCAAATTGCGGGGATTCCGATGTCGGCGTTTTACCCACTGTTCCAACATCTCCCATAGATTTTCAGTGGGATTCAAGACAGGTGATTTTTCAGGCTAATCGAGATGTAATCGGGTGGCGGAGTGTTCACAAAACCAGTCATATACGCGTCCAGCGCGATAAACTTTGCTGTTGTCATCTTGGAAAATGGGGATATCAATAGCATACTCATCATGCAGATGAAAGGCAACGCCTGATCATCCAGAATATTTAAATAAACATGCTGGGTCATTTTAGTGGTCACCTCAGTGAGGGGGCCCGATCCATGATACGAAAAAACACCCCCCCCCCAAAAAAACACCACAGACCCACCTCCAGCTTGAACATGTCCTTGCACACATCCAGGATGAAATGCTTCATTTGGCCTGCGGTGCAGTCAGTGACGTGCTTCATTGGAATAGATACAAAACCGTGATTCGTCAGACACCCAGTCAGCTACTAATTAATTAATTAATTTCGTGTGGCTATTTCTAGCCGAGTGCAGCCCTTGCAAGGCAGACCCTCCGATGAGGGTGGGCGGCATCTGCCATGTGTAGGTAACTGCGTGTTATTGTGGTGGAGGATAGTGTTATGTGTGGTGTGTGAGTTGCAGGAATGTTGGGGACAGTACAAACACCCAGCCCCCGGGCCATTGGAATTAACCAATGAAGGTTAAAATCCCCGACCCCGCCGGGAATCGAACCCGGGACCCTCTGAACCGAAGGCCAGTACACTGACCATTCGGTCAGCGAGTCGGACAGTCAGCTACTGTCCACATTCGATCATTTCTAGCCCATTGAAAACGTGCAGTGTTATGTGCCTGTGCGAAGAGTGGCCTCTTGCGAGGTGACCAACTCCAAATGTTCATTGCATGCAGTTCCCGACGCAATGTCGTCTCGCTAACTGGTTGGGATGGACCTTCATTCATTGACTGCAGCAATTCCTGTCGGGTTTGGAAGCGATTTTGATTCACAAGCCATGAAACGCGTCTCCGGTCCCTCTCAGGAAGAATCTTTTTCCGACCTTAATTCTAGCATTGTGTTTCTTGGCCATGTGTAGTACACCACTGCTTGTAGACACGATGAACAGTCCGCTGCTAAACATCAACAAATCTAGCAACTTCACGCATCGTATGGCCAGGAGCACTTTTGCCACTCTGTCACCTTCTTACATCTACCCATGTTCATGTACAGTACACTGTCCGCTTGAAACATCAATGTCTCACCGATAGCGTACGTGTAACAATTCTTTTACTGTTACCGGTTCCAGACTTCGGAATTCCTTACCAGTCAGTGTCAGGAACAGTGATTCATTAACTAAATTCAAGAGATCTTGCCGAGATTACCTGTTGAAAGATCGTGTGCACTGTACAGCTATACATTGTTCAAATTACCTGATGTTTATTTCTTTATTATTATTATTATTATTATTATTATTATTATTATTATTATTATTATTATTATTATTATTATTTGCGTCTGGACCCTGTTGGATCACGCATTGCATTTACGATTCGCCTTTCTAACAGCCCATATTGCTTTCATTCTTTCACTGTGTGCCTGTTTCCTTTCTTCTGACCACTTAGTCCCCGATCTTTTAGAGACTTCATTCTCTGGCTTTACTACCCAACTATTTATCTTGTGACGGTAAATGTTTCTGTCCAGTTGTTTATTGTTTTACTATCATATTGCGCAATATAACGTTGTTTTTCCTTTCTCTTGACGATGTTTGACAATACTAACAATTTCTTTCCTGCAGCAGTCCGGCTCCATGGCTAAATGGTTAGCATGCTAGTTTTTGGTCATAGGGATTCCAGGCATCGGGAATTTTAACCATCATTGGTTAATTCCGCTGGCATAGGGGCTGGGTGTACGTGTCGTCTTCATCATCATTTCATCCTCATCAAGACGCGCAGGTCGCCTACAGGTGTCAAATCAAAAGACATCCACCTGACGAGCCGAACATATCCTCGGACACTCCCGACACTAAAAAAGCCATACGCTATTTCATTGGGCCGATGACCTTCGATGTTAGGCCCCTTAAAACAACAAGCATCAAGCCATTTCATTTCCTGCAACACACACACTCCACATATACTGTACTACAGTAAAATCTCGAGATCTCGAATCACGTCGGGAGCTATACTGTGTATTATTTCGAGTTATCGAGAATTCCTAATAATGAGCATGTATAACCGAATCATGTGTATCTGTGAGTTGATACAATATTATTTAACCACACAAAAATGCACTCAAAGTATTTTATCATTTTAATTACAACACTTATTACAGCAACTCGTTGAAGACATTACACACAGTAGAGAAACATGAAACAGACCTCCGTAATACCTTGGGAAAAATTCGTTGGTTTCTTCTGTTTTTTTACAACAACAGTTATTGTTAAAGCCCGGATTTTTATGCAGTAACAGGTTAGATTGCAAACCAATTTGGTTAGTAGGAAGTGTCGTAATGTAGCAAGAGTAACATAAATTATAGGGGTTCTCATGGGCCGTACCCCTCAAGTTCATGCAAACCCCATAGCATAATCGTTGTGAAGGTAGACTGTACTTGCTACTCGCTTCGGTAAGTTTGCATTCTAACCTATTAATGTATAAAAATCCGGGCTCTAGTTATTGTTGTGTAAACACTGTAATTTACATTCCACTGTCTGTTTGTAGCATCGAAGAATACTCACTGCATTTAGCGTTTATACAAGAGAGGGCTCGTGCAGCTTCAAATGCATATATTCAACTCACCAGGGGCTAAACGGCGAGCATATAACATGTGGAATGAAGAGTGGAATATATCCAAACAACAGCCCGGGCATTATTATTCCCAGATACAGCCTCATCCACCGATGAAGCCATGGTTCTCTAAATGGAATTCGAACAGGCGATACATCACTTCCATCATCAGAATTAGATTCAATCACGGTAGCTTCCGCAGTCATCTATTTCGTATTCACGTTGTCGACACTTCATATTGCACATGTAACAGAGTCATTGAAAAATCCAGAACATATATTTTTCCAAAGCAACCGTTTTATTTCCCAGCAACAAACACTTCTAAAGACAATAGTAGAATTTTACGAACCGCTACAACCAGAATGTCAACTTTGCTCGCTACAAAATGCGCCGCAGTGCACTCCGCTATACCGAATTTTCTGAAGAATACTGGCCTCTGTTTATAATACACTACATTCTCAACAACAAGAACTCGCTATTTGCTTTACGTCGCACCGAGACAGATAGGTCTTATGGCGACGATGGGACAGGAAAGGGCTAGGACTGGAAGGGAAGCGGCCGTGGCATAATTAAGGTACAGCCCCAGCATTTGCCTGGTGTGGAAATGGGAAGCCACGGAAAACCATATTCAGGGTTGCCGACAGTGGGGTTCGAACCCACTATCTCCCGAATCAACAAGAACTCATTGTGTACATTTTATGTAGGCAATTCTATAACCGATATGTTCATTTTCAGTGTATTTTACTGTGTTTTAGAAAATGTATCTGAACTGGCTGTATAGCCATCCCAAGGTCGAAAGTAATGTTTTTTAACCCATCAGGGGTGGACAGATGTAAGCATACCGAGGTCGGCCGGGAAGATGTTCTGTAGCCTGTAGAACGTTAAGGAATAACAAAACACAAACCTTCGATGTTGTATTACACAGTTTTTGTCATACAACATTCGAGCTACAGAATATTTTCACCTTCTGAGGAAAAAGACTTCTGCTTCGAGAAATCGAGAAATTCGTATAATCGAATTTTGAGTAATAGAGAAATAAATACACGGTCCGACTCGTTGGCTGAATGGTCAGCGTACTGGCCTTCGGTTCAGAGGGTCCCGGGCTCGATTCCCGGCCGGGAAAGTGTGGGACAAATACAAACACCCAGTCCTCGGGTCAGAAGAATTAATCAAAGGCGATTAAAATCTCCGACACGGCCGGGAATCGAACCTGCGACCGTCTGAACCGAAGGCCTCAACGTTGACCATTCAGCCAATGAATCGGACTGTATTAGAACATAATAAAATGGAAAAATACAGAATTAGGAAGAACTATAGACAGCATAGATTCAAATTAATGTAAACGGTATATCTCAGATACATTGCGCCTGATCATGTAGCAATAGGTATTTCGCCCGATGGAGGGTTAAAAGTCGCCACAACTTCATTGTTCTCAAAATATTCGTAGATCATGTAGCAATCACGCGGCAGCAGAGTAATCATTAAAGATGAACGCTCACATTCAGATAGCTTTATCATTGGGATCCGTGGCATGACCAGCCACTTTAGTTCCCTGAACTTAGTCTCAGATCGGAGTCGGAGAATGTGAAAAATACACGCAGAGTACTGAAGCCGTAATAGCGCTTGCAGGTGGAGCGGAAAATTGCTTTTACCCCCTGGCACTGAAGCCTTACACATATCGCCACTAAATTGTGTATCAACACTGTATCGGCTGTTAAAATCAGATCGGTCGCATAGAAGAAATAAATCCCATGCCAGCCTTTCTGTACTGTCTTTCTTGTGTTGAACCAGTGGCCAAATATTTCTTAAACAAACAATTGTCCTTTAGTGGATTACATCCACTGGGAGATGATTCTGGCATTGCATTCACATACTTAATCCAATAGACTCTTTCTCCTATTTTCTGCTCAAGCTGCCAAAATCTCCACCAACATGTTTGTTAAAATGTGTTTGTATGTTTGTGAAACTATCATGTCTGTACAACTTGGAAGATCTTGATTACATTTCAAACACAATTAGGATACGGCCCGAGATAACACACAGACTACGTATTATCACACTACCTTTTAAGGTGGGCATGCAGCGAAAGAAAATATGAATTAGGGCAAAAATGTACGCCTCGGACCCTTCCCAGTTAATATGCAGCCTAAACAAAACTTGAGCTAAAAATGGTTGGATTTAACTGAAGATTTCCACTTCAGGTTTCATTCGACTGTGTCGGCCTCCGGATCCCAAGATAGCGGGTGCAAACCCGGCAGAGGTAGTCGGATTTTTGAAGGGCGGAAAAAAAGTCCATTCGACACTCCATGTCGTACGATGTTGGCATGTAAAAGATCTCTGGTGACACATTTGGTGTTTACCCGAAAAAATTCATTAAAATCTCAGCCATAGACGCCCAAGAGAGATTCGGTTTACTCTGTCTGCCATCTAGTAGGCCTAGAGTAAAACGGAACGTCGAAATTGACGAGCAGACAGCCAGATGGCATCAGATTAAATGTCTGAACATTGTAGCTGAGGCCATACGATTATTATTATTATTATTATTATTATTATTATTATTATTATTATTATTATTATTATTATTATTATATTAACTAAGACCGTCGAAGTGGAATTTTTACTCGTTCTTGACCTTGCAGGCCACGTGTTCCTGCGCGCAGGCATCAGTCGCCAGTCTGAATCTCAGCTGTTAACATTGTGAGACAGTTATTATTGCAACACCGTATTTTCGTATGTAAAAGTTCTGGTTTCATCTTAATGGTCGTGTGAACAGTCATAACACTCGCTATTGGTGTGTAGAAAATTTTTATGGTGTTTATGAAGTCCCTCATTATGATAAGAAGATTGGTGTTTGGTATACTCTTAGTGCAAGACGAATAATTGGGCCTATTTTTTTTCCAGACGACAGTAAATGCAGAGAGGTACCAAGATGACAATTTGACGCCGCTCTTCCACCAGTTAACGGAAGAATAAAAATCACGTGGATGGTTTCAACAAGATTCAGCCCTGCTCATACAGCAGAAGATAATCTCGGAAGTGTTTGCAGACAAGAGTGATTAGTGCTGGTTTATTTCCCCCCCTCGTTCTCCAGTTCTAACAGTGGGTGATTTTTACTAGTGGGGTAAACTGCAAGAAAAAGTGTATCGAACAAATCCTCACACATTGGAGGAAGTGAAAGAAAACATTATGAATCAGATCAGAAACATTTCGGTGGCAGAACTCACTCGTGTCAGCCAGAATGTGGCTACCAAATACAATGTCTGTATAACCCAGGAAGGGCGACACTTCCAGCATATTTTATAAGGTAAGATTTCATGTAAGATTGTATACACGCTTAAAGCAGGGTGGCCGCGCACGACATACGTTCGGCTAAGGCATCTGCCGTACGCAGAGTACAAACTCCGTGCGTTCGATCTTAGTTTATATGAGACCTTATATAACAGTTCTATGTAATTTACAGGCATTGAAGAATTTTAAACAAATTCTGGATTGCTTTGGTTGAACAAGAGGCTACATATAAAAAGGAAGATTCACCTTTAAAAGTTTAGAATTGAGCTAAACGCGATTTAAAAATGACTATAATTGGAATTTTTAAGGTTGTATGACGATCATCATCTTAGAAGCGAGTTAGAACAAGAGGGACATTATTTACGTACTGTGCATTATAAAATTATGCCATATATATATATTTGCTATTTGCTTTACGTCGCACCGACACAGATAGGTCTTATGACAACGATGGGAGAGGAAAAGCCTAGGTGTTGGAAGGAAGCGGCCGTGGCCTTAATTAAGGTACAGCCCCAGCATTTGCCTGGTGTGGAAATGGGAAACCACGGAAAACCATCTTCAGGGCTGCCGATAGTGGGATTCGAACCTACTATCTCCCGGATGCAAGTTCACAGCCACGCGCCTCTACGCGCACGGCCAACTCGCCCGGTACGCCTCATTTTCGTGCTGCCATTGGTTTCTGGGGTTTCCTTATAACCGCATAACCTTTGGTGGTGCTATTTGAGGATCCAACCAGCCTCTGGGCTGATGACCTAACCGACAGACAGACAGACATCTACTTCGCTGCAATATAACGAATAAGTTCAACAGCATGTATGATACAAACAAGTCACACCTATCACAGCTAAAATTAGTATACTACTGTATGGCTTGCAAACATGAATGTTGGTAATTACTTCATTAATAACAAAAACAAGAAGAAATAAATGCTGAATCTAAAACACAACTGTAAAGCCTAGCAATTTGCATAGCACGCTATATCATACCCATTACAGTAATAGCTAGGAAATGGGAGCAATTCGGATAATGATATATATTTAAAATAAAAATTCCGGTTGAAAATAAATGTGTATCATTAAAGTGAAATACGTCGAGGATTTCAGAGCAGTAGCTGTGGCACTATATTTCTGACACTGATTGCATATAACAGCATACTTTTCCTATGCTAATGATGGGCGGTTACGCTCGTCATGCGAACAAATTAACTGCTCGCCAAACAATTACTATAACACGAGTGACAAATAGTAACAATAACAGCATCACCATGAGCTCGCAATCACTGTAATAATTACAATGTGCGAGACTCAATTCACAGATAAGTTATACAGAGTGCTCTGGGATGAATGTCCCAACATCCATCCTTCACCTGCATTATTGATTTAACTGATTTGATTTATTTCAGCAAATATGAGGATTTAGAGATACATCAATCATAAACCGAAACAACTGTGGCAAATTCAGTACATGAAAGACAGTTCTCCTAAGAACTAATCTAAAACAAAATGTGTTCCCGTTTATTGCGCAATCGCTTTTAACGTCGTATTGGATACAACGGCGAAATCTAACGGTCCCATCTAAATACTATATAAACACTGTGTTTTTAAAAAAATCGCTTAATACGTCGTTGCTTATTACGACATATATTGTATAAAACGACGCATTTTTGACATATTTTCGGAGAAATTTATCGGATAGGCCTGTAACGTCCAATGCTTTTTGCTTTTTTTACCAGTACATATACGAGGATTGCTGACAAGAATGTAACGCTTATTATTGTAGACTTCCAATCAAGCTGTTAAATAGTCGAGGCAAGCAACGCTTTGAAGAGGTGGCAAAAGAAAAGAAAAGGGCTTAATATTAGAGAAAAGTCGCACATAATTTTGCGATTGGAAAATGGGGAAACAAACGTCGACACCGCGAAGGAATTCAGTGTATCACACTGAACGATTTCTACAATTTGGAAGAAGAAAGAAAAAATAAGTCTCTTTTCTAAAATTTAAAGAAATAAATCAAGCGGGCCAGATCATCTGAGCACAAAGATAGTGAAGAGTATTTACATAGATCGTTTAAGCAGCAAAGATTAATGGGTTATATAGACCAAAAGTATCCACGAAATGTCACTGTAATATCTGTCCCAAATGGAACATAATAATTTCTTTTACACCAATAAAGTGAAAAATCTGCGGTAAATTAAGAAATACCGTCGTTACTAGAGAAATATGTGTACGTACTTACGGGTCGTAGACAGGACTGCTCGTGCCGTCTTTTGTTTCTTTATTGCGGTCCGGGGCCTGCACCGACGAATGGGAGTTCTATGTCTGTGAATTGGCATTATCTTTGTCGATATGACTAGCGCGGGAAATTCAAACAGCAACATAGCATAATCCCTGGACCAATAAATGTATTACTTGTTTTTTGAAAGGACCAATAAATATATAATTTAATATATCATTATTTAATGAATGAGTTAGGGCACAAAACGAATCAGCAACATGAAGATAACGACACCTAAAAAATTCAAACAACTTCAGTAAGCAAAGACATCACACACGAAAGGGAAGCGCTGTGACGTAGCAGGAAAATAGTTGTAAGGTAGTAAAATATGTATCCATATTATTCCCTGCAAGTAAAATATTTTGTACTATGTCTTAATTTACCACAGATTTTACACTTTATTTGAGTAAAGTGAATTATTATATTCCTTTTGGGACAAATATTACAGTGACATTTCGTGGATACCTTTCGTCTACATAACCAGATTAATGGACTTGTTCTTCCAGCTAAAGCCAATGAAATTCCTGTCAGTCCCACCCCACTCCAAGAATACTGTGCTGTAAATACAATACTTAGTTCAGTTACATTTTCTTTGTAGTTTTAACTTAATATTTTGTTGATTAACCATGTAAGAGTGCAGCATAAAACTTAGATATATTACATTTTTAGCAATCTATATAAATAAAATTGTTTCTGTTTGTCTGTTTGTCTGTCTGTTTGTCTGTTCCACCATCACGTCGAAACGGCTGGATAGATCTCAACCAAACTTCATATTTAGAGTATACTGACCCCGGGGAAGGTTTCGATATGCATATCATTTTAAAATCTTTGAAAAGACGGGGGTTTTATAGGAAAAACGGTTTTCCTCCATTTTCTCTTATACTATTATAGGCAAAATATCGAATTTGTCGTATAAGGACGAGACAAAGCTCAATTTAATCCTCTTGACGCAAAGAACAAAACTCGGTAAGCCCTACGGGCCCGAAAACCATGTTTTAAGGCCCTAAAACCAACCGTTACGGAGATATTGGCACCACACTACCCCTGCTCTAGGAATCGGATAAAGAAATGAACTGCCGTAACCATGGCAACGTCAGCTCCAGGATTCTAGAGCAGTGAGATTATGCATGTACGTTTGGGCATAGCTGTCAACCAAAATAGGTACAAATAAGACTTAATATCTGGGAAAAAAATATACTGTTGTGTAAGGCACTCATAGGACTCCTTTGGGCGGGGATGGAAAGGGGGTGAAGAACGAGTGTAAAAATCTTACTATATATAGAAATGGAAGTGTGTGTGTAAATGACACATCTCCAACTAAACCACTGGAGCAATTTCAACCAAACTTGGTACACGAATCACTTACTATCGGGAGACGATCACTGTGGGGGGTAAGCCATCCCTAGCGCCCTTAAGGGAGAAGGTCAGGGGGGTGGTAGTTACAATATATAAAAATTGATGTATGTGTGTGCGTGGGTGTGTGGGTGTGGGTGTGTATATGACACATCTCCTCCTAAACCACTGGAGCAATTTCACCAAACGTGGTACACTTATCAATTAGTATCAGGAGACAAACCGCGTGAGGGTAAGACACCCCTAGCACCCTTTTGGCAGGGGGCGAGGGGAGTGGTATAAAAATAATCTTATAAATAAAGTTGTTCGTTTCTGTTTGTCTGTTTGTTTGTTTGTTTGTTTGTTTGTTTGTTTGTTTGTTTGTTTGTTTGTTTGTTTGTTTGTTTGTTTGGCTTAAGTGCGGCCAATATCCAGTATTCGGGAGATAGTAGGTTCGAACCCCACTGTCGGCAGCTCTGAAAATGGTTTTCCGTGGTTTCCCATTTTCACACCAGGCAAATGCTGGGGCTGTACCTTAATTAAGGCCACGGCCGATTCCTTCCAACTCCTATCCCTTCCCTGTCCCATCGTCGCCATAAGACCTATCTGTGTCGGTGCGACGTAAAGCAACTAGCAAAATAAAAAGAATAAAAATGTTTGTTTGTTCCACCATCACGTCGAAAGGGCTGGGTAGATCTCAACCAAACTTCATATTTAGAGTATACTCACCCCGGGGAAGGTTTCGATATGCATATAATTTTAAAATCTTTGAAAAGACGGGGGTCTATAGGAAAACCACAACGGTCTTCCTCCATTTTCTCTTATACTATTGATTTTCTGCAAACTCTGTGGACCGTATGTGAAAGGTCTCTTCATCACAAACAACTTTCGTTGTGTTCATAATTTACCTTACTCTTCAAATGACGGAGAAATTTACTATTTTCTGCCGATACCATGCTCGGCATTGAGGGACCGACAGAGCGATAACGAATATATGGGTTACCATGGCAACGTCTCTGACTGCTTGCCAGCAGGGAAGTAACGTATTGTCATTTTCCTCATCATTCCTTTAAATTCGTGGTTGTTCCTTGGGTAGAAAGCAAGAGAGTCGTCAATCGGCCATTCTGCGGGATATTGGCGGAATATCATTGGAGGTTATAACCGTCCTCGAATAGCATAAGTAATAACACAAATATTCATCTTCTTATCTGATTACCTAAGAATCCCTGCGCCTAAATTTCTCTCCGATTACCGCTTTCTTATATCCATAACTCACTCCGGCATAATTTATTGAGGAGCATTTGATTTTCCAATACATTCACTTGGTATTTATATATTTGTCGTCATCCGGATGTCCTCTGTTATAATCTATTTTCTATTAATTTCAACTTACTAAACTGTATTACTTTCTTCCTTAATTACCACGTATGTATGCGAGTGCTAATCCCGAATGCTGTACACTCTTTCCTTTGAGGAAATATTCTAAGCTATGCAAATGTATAACTTCTGGCCCAGGAAAATTCCGAAATATGGATGCAATTTTAACGGCGGTGCAGACCTTCGTTTCGGGGTAATTGGTGGCTAATCAGTAAGTCGTATCAAAAGTCACAAAGCAAATTGCGTTTCATTTTGGAGAGATCTACAACTTTTGTCCTGTGACTTTTCGTCGTATTTCTATCCCTAATACATTAAACACAAGTTGATTTTGTACTTTTACACGTATATGTTATCATTTGGCACACTTATAGGAAAGGTAGAATCATGACATTCGGCACGCACATTGACATGACCATTGGCAATGTTATAGCCAAATTTTATGATTCTAGCTGTCACATGAGAATCAAAAATATAAAGTAGCATTCAAAAACTGTACAAGATTTCACCCCATTCAATGACTCTAACTCAATCTAACCCATAAATAAAGGAGATACGAGAAGATGTCATAGGACCAACCATGTAGAGCACTGAAAGGGGCGTCTGATGGTGAAGTCCGTTTGTAGATACGTCGTACAGTTGCAAAGCAGTAACTATCGAAATAAAGGTCTACACTTCTAGAGTATGTCTGTACATTGACAATTTTGGCGAAATTTCCGTACAGTTATCCGTTTCAGGTGTAATAATGACCATCTGCATATATTCTGTTTTGGTGTCTGTCTGTTTGTTTGTTTGTCTGTTTGTCTAAAACTTGGAAACTACTGGATATATTTCCACCAAACTTGATATTTAGAATCCATCTGTCCTTTGGTAGGTTTTAGGGCAAGTATTGTTTCTGAATCCCTGAATTGACTGGGGGATTATACGAAACCGAAACCGTCATTTTGCAACCAAACTTAATGTAAATTTAGCTGCCGTAATGGAAATTCATTTCTAGGCCTTTTTCCTCATGTGCATCATTTCAATACGAGGATTAATAAGGGAGATATCATTAACGGACCGTTTTCCGGTACAAGTCCCACCGGACTTAACTCAAGAGCGGGTGCGTGTAAAGCGTATGTTTTACAACTTGAAAACTACTGAAGATATTTGAGTCAAACTTTATATTAACATCCACCTGTCCAACGGTAGGTGTTAATCGTCAATAACATTTCATGTTCCCGGAATGGACTGGCGGTTTATAGGGAACCGAAATGGTGATTTTACTCTTCCAGAATATATACAGTACAAGACCAACCTGACTGGAAATCGACCAAACATGATGGAATTCCATCTCTAAAACATTTTTTCATGTGCATTTTTTCGACAGGAGGATTAATAAGGGAGATATCATAAACGGTCCGTTTTTCCGGTTAAGTCCAGCGGATATAGCCCAAAAGGTGTTGTACGTGGAGCAGGTTCCTTATTTATCTATGTAAATAAAATCGTAACTACTGTGTGCCTGTACATAGACTATTTTGTCGAAATTTTCGTACAGCTACACGCTTAAGGGGTAATAATGATCATCTGCATATTTTTTGGTTTAGTATCTTGAAAGTTCTACTTTTTACACTTCTCACTGAAAACCCAGATTGCGGCATAATCTGCCAGTCGAGAAAGAAAACTGAAATTTGGCAAAATTTTACGACTTAGCCTGTAACGGGCGGAAAACTTCCAAGAGCTTTAAATTTTTCCCTTTCTATCCCGAAGAATATCGAAATATGGAGGCAATTTTAATGATGGTGCAGACCTTCGGGAAGTATCATCACATAACGGATGGCACAATCCCCGTTCAATTTCGAGTGATCTACAACCTTGGTCGTACGACTTTTTGTCGTATTTATATCCATTTTACGTTTGACTTTTCTCTATTTCTCGATCTTAAGTAAAGTAGTACTTTTCACATACATAATTCATACCTTCCATCACTTAGAGGAAAGATAGAATCATCATACTCTACACGAAAATTGGTCCACCCAGTAGCCATATGTGAGCCAAATGCTATGTATGTAGCTGTCACTTAATTATCCGAAAAGCAATGCAATGTGAGATAATCTTACACAAATTTTACCCAAGTTTCTAACTCAATCTGACCCATGAATAGATGAGATATCATATGACCAGCAATTTAGGCCGCTAAATCCGGCGTCTTATGGTACCATCTTTTCTCGATATGATGTACCGTTTAGAAGCAGTTAATCTGTAAATGAAGGTCTGCAATATTGTAAACAAGCACATACTTTCGTAGGTCGAACTATATATATTCACTGATGTCGATTTTGTAGCGATCGAGAAAGGGTGTGTCTGCTATTGTAATCAGTACTCCGCACACCGACTATGACTGGCAGTAGGAATGGAGTCCTTCTCCAATTCCTGTGTAACTGGCATTAATGAGGCAGGCCTACCATTGTAATGAATAATTCACTTCTCGATTTGACTTTCAGAAGGCAAGGGAGCATGCAGCATACAGTCTTTGGCTGTAGGCAAGCGTTCCCGCAGTTATAAACAGATGTACCCATCTAAAATGTGACTGGCATTAGGCATACTGGCCTGCTATTTTGATGGAAACTCATCAACTTGGTGTGACTGGCAGGAAGCTGGCTGGCAGTTGGAAAAGGGGCCTATCATTATAATGATAAATGCACAACTCAATTTTGACTGGTTGTAGGGAAGTTTCCTGCCATTATAATAAAAACTCTTCAATTTGTAATATGTCTGGAGGTAGGAAAGGGGGCCTGCAATTGTAACGGAAACTCCCCAAATAGATTGTGACCGCGCAGTAGGCAATGGGGCCTGCAATTATAATGTAAACTTCCCAACTCGATTGTGAATCGCAGTAGGGAAGTGAGCCTGTCGTTATCATCACAAATCCGTAACAAGCACTTTACACTGGAAACAACGTATGGGGACCTCTGCATATTGTTTCTCGGATAACGCTAAGAGACATGCTATTTTAAAACAATCTTATTTACTGCATGTACAGTATTTACTTCAATATTCGTATACAATGCAGAATACCGTAGCGAAGCACGGGTACATTTGCTAGTAAAAAATAAAACCGGTTTGAGCGAATATCATCTATAACAACCGTTGTTTGGCGGTCCCTTCGGAGTCGTTATAACCGGTTTCGACTGTATTTGTAAACTAATTGGCACACGCGGTTTTTTTTCTGCTACAAAAACAGAAAACGTATTTTAGGATTTTCAATTTCGTGCTTCCTAACACATCCATGTATAAAACTGAATTTTGAACTACAATTAATCACATAATTTAAAGCAACCTAGCCCAGCTTAAATATTAAATTTTATAAGAATACTTTTCGTTGTTCTAGCCTCATGATATCACAACCACAAATATATTTTCAAACCACATTCGTCTTCAATGGATCTGGAGCACCTGAAACGTAAACCAGATACACGCTACCACTTTGACCATATAAAATCTGACAGTGTCATCCTCTTATCAAACCTAACTCTACAACTGTGCGTTGTAATTTCTCAATATTTATCAGACTGTAGTATTAAGTTATGACTCGTTTTCAACCACAAATATCTTTAAATGTATGCTCTCTCACTGTGCAAATACTGTCATCCGAGGCCAAACCCCATTAGGAAATGAAAATAAAATAAAAATGCTGACGAAAATATGTACAAAGCAAGTCGCTCTCCAGGCCTCCGCGACAAAAATCCGACATTGAAAGTACGTAACTTCCTTAAATTTAGTTTGCACCATGGTCATACAGAGGATTCTTTTTTTCGGAGGGAGTTATGATTTGGCGGGGGGGGGGGGGGGGGAGTGTTTCCAAAAACAAAAGCTACAGTAACATTTTTTACTATCAAATATAGGTTTTACAGAAATAAAAAATGAAAATAATTTTAGAGCTGTACCTTTTACAACTCAACGGGTGAAGTAGAAAGGCAAATTCAAAGCGTTCTGGTAGGCAGAACATGCTTTAACACATGCGTACAGTGCGACACAAAGATTTCTGTCATTTGTTTTAAAAATGGAGGTAACAATATTTTCCACAATTAGTATTTTAAATACTTACAGATTTGATTCACTTAAAACATCTTGTAGTGGCTCGATAACATGAATATATTTCTATTTGAAATTTATTTTTATAGTGCAAAATGTATTAAGAACATAAAAAAATCGTATATCTCACCAAAATTAAAATTTCCATTTATGTTTTCAGTAAATTTGTTAACTATATTCAAAGTGAAACATTTAAAGATGGCGCAGTTTTTATAGGTTAAATTCAATTGTTTATTTTTAAAATGCTTGTTTTTTATAATATTTCTAATTTATTGTAAACTATTTCAAAACCCGTATACGCTGTTTAAATTTGTGAAGTTCACTTTAATTTCGGAAGGTTTTGAACCCCGCTAACCACCTCCACTAGGTACGGCCTTGGTTTGTCCTTAGCATTTTCTGCATTTTCTGCATTTTCTCCACTTCCCTGATGGTATGTATCAAAGCGCAGGTTTCAAACTAACGAACAAGCAAAAAAAAAAAAAAACGAAAAAAATAATATATGATATCATCCGTCCGTCATACAGTTCAGTAGCAGTAACTAAGTCCTAAACATTCGATTTTAGCTACAAAACGGGTTTAATAATAATATAAAATGGCTTCTGAAAATTAAAAATAGGCTCTAAAGTCATATCGTCGTTGCGTCTGCAAAAACCACGATGTAAAATAGTTCAGAACTTCGGCCGGTAACGTTCTGTCATCAAGATCCAAAAGTGTGCGAGCGAATATTGCCACGGAATTGTCGTTCTTCACAATAGGCCTATATGTGCCGCGGGTCAGAATTTCTTCAAAAATATTATCACATAGCGATATTCGCAGGCGCAACGACGATATATGAAATGACCTTTACTCACAAATTAATCAAAATGAATGGACCTCCCTTGTACCTAACGTGAGTACTAAGTGCCTTATACAATATTTAAATGTATATTGTCCTCCGCAGTGGAACGATTGGCGCTATTAACTGCCGTCCTCGGAGGCCTAAGTTCGAATGAAGTGTACGATTGGAGGAAGGCTGGTATGTGGTTGGAGAGGTACACGCAGCTCATGTCCATTCAGTGTGTCTAAAGAGAGGTGCACCACCTCTGAACGAGGATACGAACTTACGTTTATATTGTATTTCTCTAAATGCCTATGTAGAGATGTACGAAAAATGATTTGGCACTCCGCTATGGTGACGAGAATATAAAGGATTAATTCGTACTCAAAATTAAAAATAATATGTATTCATTTTACCCCATTTACTTTTGCAACAACGCAACCAACAACTTTCAACATTCCGTTAGCAGACGCTTGTGTGGTAAAACGATGGTTCAATGTCTACTGACATTTTCTTTTCTTTCCTTTCCTTTTCTTCGCCATTTCTGAAAATGTTTATTCGATAATTTCTTCAGATATTACGTATGTGACAAACTAGTGCATGACATTTGGAGTTAAACAGGTTGAATTCATTGCTATTTTAGTTACTGTGTTTCATTTTGTTAGTTCTATGAATGTACTGAGTATTTTATATGCATTTGATATTATAAGCAACCTCTCTTAGCTGTTTTAGCTCATATTAGTCGTCCTGGCAACAGTAAGCAAACTGATTTTCATTGTAAGACGAAAATAAAACGACGTGTATTTTATGTCCAACACTCGTCCCGTTTCTCTACGGGCTCGGGTATGAAATGAGATGAATTTTCCTAGCGGGGTTTTACGACCAGATGTCCTGCCCGACATAAACCTCATCGAAGGAGTTAATGAGATGAAATGAATGACATGATAAATGATAGTAGGAAGGGAGAGGGTGAAACAAGGTGCAAGCACACAAAATAATCCCGTCGAATAGCACAAAGAGATCTAGTCAAGGTTTAACGTCTCCATCAAACGGACAAATCACCATCAACAGCGTCATATACCCTCACTCCACATGAACACTGCAGAGACTAGGAAAAGCATGAGTTAGAGAAACTAGAGAAAGAAGAAAGGAAAATTCTGAGAAAGAAACTCAGAACAAAAAGTTTCTGCGAGTGCTAGGATCAATCGTCCTATATTTTGAACTGTAAATATTGGAGACTCGGGGTTGACAGATGGTTGGGACACTGAGAACATTTATTTCCATCAATTAGTAAATGACTATTCCAACTAGTGCTGCTAGATCTTTACCTTTTTGAAGTCTTCTTGGCAGGGCGAATCCCTCGCATCGCATTCCTACCTACACTCCACTCTCCTTTTACATCATAAGGTTCTATTCTTTTCCAGGGTCAATTAGTTGTTCAAATTTGTAAACTGTGTATTTAATTCTCCGCTCTGCCGACAAACATTATTTTAATTCAGTGGCTGGCTCAAATCGCTGTTGTCTCCTTTCGAATGTGTTTTTCTCAATGGTTCTTGTTGTTATTTTAAATTTTGGTCCTCCCGTTATTGGCATTGTATTTCGATAGTTCTAAATATACATTGTTAACAATCTTGTTAAAGATCGTGATTTCCATATATTTTGCATGTCGTCTATGTACCTACTTCGGAATCTCTAACTATCCAGTCGCTTCCCTGGCATATTATTATTATTATTATTATTATTATTATTATTATTATTATTATTATTATTATTATTATTATTACTTTTCCAACTTCAAGACGTTACTATTTGAATAACGGAACTATTCATTCACCGGAGTGTTACTGTTTGGTAGCGAAGTTCTGTCACTACGATTATTTGATTATCGTCTACTACCTTATTATTATTATTATTATTATTATTATTATTATTATTATTATTATTTATCAACGTCAAACACACGAAATGTTACACTGTTTTCTTTTTGGTGGAGTTTTCTTTGTAAACACACAAATGGTGATCTAACCGATGTAGTGCAATGATAGGAATGTTAGTCGTAATAAAACAAGCCACACCCTCAACTGAAGGGCTAAGTCAACAACCAATACGAAGGAGTTGAGAGTCTAGGTGTCCTACAGTGTGGGCGGTATTGCGTGCTATTCACTGTACCGCTCCGGTTCATATTTCATTCTGTCACAGCACACACAGGCTGACATGAGCCAGTTACTAACTATATTTACTGTTATTAATGAATATCGTACCCAAATGTTCTGGCAACGGCATATGCTTCATTTTTCCCCCCTATAGTCTACAGCTTGTATCATAGAATCTGCCACATCCAATCGCGCTAGATTGGAAGGTTTACAATAGAAAACTTTGTTCCGTCACCCTGTGAAATAATTTCGAGCAATGAATGGGTGAATTAAGCGCGTAATCAATAAAATCAACTCTACAAGCTGTTAGTAGCAGTTCTTGCTAGAATATCATAGACTGTGGGGATGTTTTAAAATTTTTCTTATAGCTATTTGTTCGGGACGTCGACCTACTTGCACTATATTATATGAACCTGCGTGTATCTAATTGGAATTGCAGAAGTGTAGAGTGTTGAATGTGAGGAAAGGAACGTTAAGGACGGCACAAGAACACAGTCCCCTGACCCGGCCGGGAATCGAACCCGGGGCCGTCGGGTGACAGGCGGACGCGTTGCCCCCTACACCGCGGGGCCGGACAGACTGTGAGGATACCTAACTATTGAACTTTCCAGGAAGGTGTATTTTTTAGTAGTTCCCTGTGCAGCCATAGTTCCTAAGTCTAAGGGGATATTTTATACTATTTTCAGTAAATTTCGTATGAATTTCCTTCTTTTTTTCTTAATCTGCTTACCCTCCAGGGTCGGTTTTTCCCTCGGACTCAGCGAGGCATCCCAACTCTACCGCCTCAAGGGCAGTGTCCTGGAGCTTCAGACTCTGGGTCGGGGGATACAACTGGGGAGGATGACTAGTACCTCGCCCAGGCGGCCTGAACAGGGGCCTTGCGGGGGGATGGGAAGATTGAAAGGGATAGAAAAGGAAGAGAGAAGGAAGCGGCCGTGGCCTTAAGTTAGGTACCATCCCGGCATTTGCTTGGAGGAGAAGTGGGAAACCACGGTAAACCACTTCCAGGATGGCTGAGGTGGGAATCGAACCCACCTCGACTCAGCTGACCTCCCAAGGCTGAGTGGACCCCGTTCCAGCCCTCGTACCACTTTTCAAATTTCGTGACAGCTGGGAATCGACCCCGGGCCTCCGGGGGTGGCAGCTAATCACACTAACCACTACACTACAGAGGCGGACGTATGAATTTCTAAGGGATTATTTCACTATTCGTAATTTTAAATATTCTTCATTTCCTTTTTTTATATACAGAGGTGTGGAAATTATTAGACTCAACAGTAATTTTTGAACATCTCAATTGTCGCATTACCTATTACTTGCCTGTCCATAAAAATCTTTTTGTACTGTAGTGGAACTCTTTTACGTGTTTCTTGTTGTCTCAAGTAAATTACAGAACATAAGTTATATTTTATTTCAATTGCATCAGTGGTGATGATATAGTCAATATCAAATTCCAATGTTGAGGATTTTTAATTTCTCTCTTGAGCAAAATTAGATAAAATGGAATTACATGAAGTGGTTCTGTGATATTCTGCGTAACTTGAGCGCTGATATAATTCACCGTGCTTTGTACTATTTACTATCCAAACTCTTGGAAACTGATGTTGTAGGATTAGCAACGGACCAAACAGAATTATTTAATCTAAACGTAGTATTTTAAAAAATACGAATAATGCAGTATTCCGCAAAGTTTAGGAAGTCGGTTGAATATTTCATTGGACAATAGAGTCCCATGGAACAAATTAGAAAGACAAGCGGGGGAAAAAACTAAAACTAAGGCAATTTAATGTTTTTTTTCTGTTTGCTATACGTCACACCGACACAGGCAGGTCTTATAGCGACGATGGGATAAGAAAGGTCTAGGAATGAGAAGGAAGTGGCCGTGACCTTAATTAAGATACAGTCCCAGCATTTGTCTGGTGTGAAAATGGGAAACCACGGAAAACCACCTTCAGGGCTGCCGACAGTGGGGTTGGAACCCACTATCTCCCGGATGCGAGCTCACAGCTGCGCGCACCTAACCGCACGGCCAACTCGCCCGGTAATTGAATGTTTTGTCTTCTGCTTTGAGTCTAATCATTTTCACAACTCTGTACAGTCGAAACCGGTTATAACGACTCCGAAGGGACCGTCACTTAACGGCGATAGTCTCTCACAAGCCGGTCATTTTGTTGTTGCTAAACATCTCTAAGTTTTAGGCTGCACACTTAGTTAATTAACAGAATAAGGTTAAAACTTCAAAAAACATAACTGAAATGAGTACTGTATTCGCAGCACAGTATTTGTGGGCTAGGACTGAGAGGAATTTTAATTCTGTTCTTTGCACAGTACGTACTATAAAATAATATGCCAACAGCATATAAAATAAGTGAGGAAAGAAGTAGCAACAATGTAATTGATCAATAATGTCGAATATGGTCTTGACCAGGGTGCGAAATCGCGGGGTGGGGGGGGACGAGGGAGGGTCCCCCCACTGATGATTTTATCTCAAAGGTCCCCCCCCCACTAAAACTGCTCAGGGGGGATTCTTTCATTATAAAATGAGGAAAATGTAACACATATATTACGGTACCAAAATCAATGTATTTTACTGTGTTTATTTTCATAAAAACATCAAAAATAATACAGATAAGATAGAAATAATAGGATGACTGCCAGACCTTGAGCAATAAAACAACGCAGCGGTGGCAACTCCGCACATGGAGCCTATTTTTCATTTTTCCATTTTTTTTTTTCCGATTTCGCACCCTGGTCTTGACTAATAAATGAGACGTTCTCTTTGTTCTTCCAAATCGTAGACATCGTTGAGTAGGATACACCCATTTCCTTCGCGATGTTGACATTTGTTTCTCTATTTTCTCATTGCCATATTGTGTGTGGTTTTTCTTCAATATTAAACACTTTCCCTTTATTTTGCGACATCTTCACAGCGATGTTTGCCTTAACTACAACAGACAGACTGATTTGAAATCTAAATTCTACTGAAAATAATAGTTTGAAAACAAGCTTTACATTGTTGTCATCAATTTTCAAATGCGTAACCAACAAAGATCAACATTGGACGTTACAGCCGATACATTTCTGATTTAAAATATGTTGTTTTATACGATACTAGCTGATGTATCAATCAATCAATCAATCAATCAATCAATCAATCAATCAATCAATCAATCAATCAATCAATCAATCAATACTGATCTGCATTTAGGGCAGTCGCCCAGGTGGCAGATTCCCTATCTGTTGCTTTCCTAGCCGTTTCCTAAATGATTTCAGAGATTGGAAATTTATTGAACGTCTCCCTTGGTAAGTTATTCCAATCCCTAACTCCCCTTCCCATAAATGAATATTTGCCCCAGTTTGTCCTCTTGAATTCCAACTTCATCTTCATATTGTGATCTTTCCTACTTCTATAAACGTCATTCAAACTTATTCGTCTACTAATGTCATTCCACGCCATCTCTCCGGTGACAGCTCGGAACATACCACTTAGTCGAGCAGCTCCTCTTCTTTCTCTCAATTCTTCCCAACCCAAACTTTGCAACATTTTTGTAACGCTACTCTTTTGTCGGAAATCACCCAGAACAAATCGAGCTGCTTTTCTTTGGATTTTTTCCAGTTCTTGAATCAGGTAATCCTGGTGAGGGTCCCATACACTGGAACCATACTCTAGTTGGGGTCTTACCAGAGACTTATATGCCCTCTCCTTTACATCCTTACTACAACCCCTAAACACCCTCATAACCATGTGCAGAGATATGTACCCTTTATTTACAATCCCATTTATGTGATTACCCCAATGTACCCGTGCTTTGCTACAGAATTCTACACTGTATAGAGAATTGTCGTACGTAATGTACACGTTGTGAGTAAGATTGCATCAAACTGCGTAGCTCTTAACGTTACCCCAGAAATGCGACGGAAAGTCACCATCATGTGAAAACTGTTGCCTACTATCAGTCAAAATCAAGTTGGGGAGTTTTCATTATGATGGTAGACCCACTTGTCTACTGCCAGTCAAAATCGAGTCGAGCATTTTTCATTATAATGACAGACGCTCACTCTCCACCTGCCTTTTTACATCCTCAGAAAGACTGTCTTTGTGGTTTTCCTAACAGAAGTCTACAATGGTGTCAGTAGGAAGTCGTGATTAAAATCAATGCTACCATATAAATACTTGATCAAACGAAAAATCGCACATTTTTTCACGTTTAACGAACAGTATTACACTGCCGATGTAACAGTCCAAAGTTCCAGAGCTTGAATTACCAGGCCGCAGACGGCCATGAACACTCAACACTCCTCTCCCATTATTTCGTTAAGAGTGCACACCGCTCATTACAATCAATGCCTCAGCGTAGGAATCGAATAGCTGGAATACTATAATGAAACAGTGTGTTATGTACCATTAGTTATCAACAAATTTATGAAGCAGAGGAATGTATGCTAAAGAAGACAGTTATCTAACTCCCTAGCTACTTCCCGCCAATATCCAAGCAGGAGGTATACTCGGTACGCAGCAGTAACCCCATCTATCGGAGATTAGAGGTAGCAGAAGACACAATTCACATCACAACAAACAATGGTCAATTTAATGTTATTGTTGCCAAATTTTATGAGCTTTCGATATTGTAGGCCTTCACATTTAGTTTTCTTCTGACTCTGTGATATTAGGGCATCAAATGTACAGTGAGTCCTCCTTTCTTTCGAAGTGTCAGACGCCTTCCATTTTTCCTCACTGATTAATGTAATATAGAGGATGGTTGCCTAGTTGCACTTCCTCTTACAACAATAATCACCACCACTACCAGTGTTATTATAGAATAAGACATATATGATCGGAAACTGTATTCTCTATGACTTATGTAGTACTTTTCGATAGGACCAATAACATAAGTAATTAAAATTGAAATTTAGGCGCCTCCTCCTAAACTACCATTTCAACCAGAATGTATAACATTATTATAGCGTAGGCTGTAGCTCCTTATTTTCCCACTTTACAACCGATTTTCATTACATTGTTTAACCATTTTTTTCATGGCTCAGAGTTGATATGGACTTAGTAACAAAAATCCCAATTCATGAACATCTCTGTTATCATAGCCGGTACATTAAAAATGTACAAGACATAAATGATCGAAAATTTAATTCTATATAACTTTAGTTATGTAGTATTTATCGATAGGACCAGTAATAACATAAATATTTGAGAATTCAATTTTAGACCGTCCTCAAACCTACCATTTCACTCAACGTGAATAAAATTATTTATGGCATAGAAGATTGTAGCGACTTATTCCCCGACTTTACACACCGATTTTCATTAAATTGCCTCCAGCCTTTTTCTCGTGATCCGTGTACATACATACATACATACATACATACATACATACATACAGCCACAGACAGAAATTACGGAAAATTAAAAAGTGCATTTCTTGGTTTCTGTGGATACGACTGATACAGAAATACCATTCTTTTTTAATTCCGGGCAATGTACAGACAAAACTCTT
The DNA here is from genome assembly GCF_040414725.1 of Anabrus simplex. Lineage (NCBI taxonomy): Eukaryota > Metazoa > Arthropoda > Insecta > Orthoptera > Tettigoniidae > Anabrus > Anabrus simplex. Next base: position 53,170,029 of record NC_090269.1, read on the forward strand.
ATTTTATATACATAGATGTCGTAATAAGCGATTTTTATATACATAGTTTATATTGGATTTAGACTGGGCCGGTAGATTTCGCCGTTATATCCAATACGTCGTTAAAAGCGATGTCGCAATAATCGGTATCGGCTGTATTTTCCTTCCTTTACCCTTCTTTCTTTACCCTGATTTTTGTTTTAACTTAATATCTTGTAGTGTTTTGTCGTCATTATTTATTTATTTTATTTAGACTTTCCCCAATCGGAGATTGCTCCTGAGGACGAAGTATTAAAAAATCAAGGTCGATTTTAAAAGTAATTGTGAGTTAATTACATAACGGTTGGTAAGCTCATTTGACATAACGATGGCTTTCTTTCAATACCTCGTATGTCCCAATGCTCTTCTTACCGATTATATTGCTTAAGACTGGTCACGCCACCCAGCCACATATTTATATGAAATCTATCAGAATAATTTTCGTTGTATCCTTTTCCTATGCTAAAGTGTAAAGGAAAATTAACTTTAAATACATTATAGTGTAGGGGTGCGTACATTCGCGATGCAAACAACACCCCTACAATACGGTATGGTATATACTACAGGAACAGGTAACGCTTTGAAATGAAAATCCACAGCCTGTTTCCAGTCATTCGACCGGGTCGGGAATGGAATAAATCAAGCTCCCATCTAGCGGCGAAGATGGGAAATGTGCCGGCTGCCGAAGCCTGTCGCACTCCTCTGGGGCAATGATTAATGAATCACAGATGAAATGAAATGATAGTGGATGAGTGTTGCTGGAATGAATTATGACAGGGAAAACTGGAGTACCCGGAGAAAAACCTGTCCCACCTCCGCTTTGTCTAGCACAAATCTCACACGGAGTACCGGGATATGAACCACGGAATCCAGCGGTGAGAGGCCGGCGCGCTGCCGCCTGAGCCACGGAGGCTTTACCTACTCTAATTTTCAGAGACTTGTTTTTTTCAGAAACAAGTTGCCTATTAACTTTTAGAGATGAGCCGCACACCTAGAATTTCATGTTTCTCATCCGTAACTTTTTCATAGCTTACATTCTTTCACTAGTATAAATGGTCCCCTCCTATTGAATCTGTCCCGTCTCTGCTGCGATTAACACTCCAGTGCTGAGGAAACATTTCCGCGTTCATAAACTCACCTCATAGCCATGATTCAACTCCTATTAATTAATATACTCGCATATCTATTCAATTCCTTACAATACATCTGCACTTTAACACCAGCAACTTTATCGCATCTTTATTTCTCTCTCATCACCGCTCCATAGCCCAGCCCCGTTTCCCTTTATGTTCTTCCTCATGGCCCTTCAAAACAAACCACCTAACTTATATATAACTAGCTGATGTACCCGTGCTTCGCTACGGGATTCTCAGAAAGACTGACTTTGTGGTTTTCCTAACTGAAATAAACATAGGTCATTACAAAAACGTATGAATGTAGCGATTAAAAGCAATGCTATCATATAAAATACTCGATCAAATGGAAAGCCGCACGTTTTATCACTTTTAACGAACAGTGCTGCGGTTAGATTGCGGTGCCAATCTAATAGTCCAAAGTTCCAGAGCTGGGATGACCAGGCCGTAGATTGCCATGAACACTCATCTGCCATTATTTCGCTAAATATGCACACTGTTCATTCCAATCCGTGCCTCAGAGTAGGGATTGAATAGCCCGAATGCTATGATAATCCAGTGTGTTACGTACCAGTAGTATCAAAAAATTTATAAACCAGGGGAATGGCATGCTAAAGAAGAAAGTTATCTAACTCCCCAGCTACTTCCCATCAATATTCAGGCAGGCTGTTACACTCTGTACGACTGGGCGAGTTGACCGTGTGGTTAGCGGTGCGCAGCTGTGAGCTTGCATCCGAGAGATAGTGGATTCGTACCTCATTGTAGGCAGCGCTGAAGATGGTATTCCGTAGTAAGGCCTAAGACACTCCTAGCCCTTTCCTATCCCATCGTCGCCATAAAACCTATCTATGTCGGTGCGACGTAAATCAAATAAAAAATACTCTGTACGCAGCAGTAATCCTATCTACCGGAGATGAGGGGCAACAGAAGACACAAAGCACATCACGACAAACAATGGTCAATGTAATGTTATTGTTGATCAATGTTATGAGCTTTCTATATTGTAGGCCTACACATTTAGTTTTCTTTCGACTCTGTGATTTGTGAAATATTTTATACCGTAAACTGTAGTTTCTTATTCTCCGACTTTACATACCGATTTTCATTAAATACTGTTTACCCATTTTCTCGTTACTCTGCGGTGATATGGACTTAGTACCAAAAATCCAAATTCATGAATATCTTTGTGATCATAGACAGTACGGTAACAATGTATAATACATGAACAATAGGACATTTAATACTATATAACCTTAGTTATGTAGCATTCATCGATTACACCTCTAATAAGAAATATTTGAGAATTACATTTTAGGCCTTCCCCTAAACTACCATTTCACTCAGCGTGAATAAAATAATTTACAGCCTAGACTATAGCGACTTATTTCCTGACTTTGCATACCGAGTTTCATCAAGATAGGACTACTAATAACAACAATATTTGAGAATTAAATTTTAGGCCTTCCCCTAAACTACCATTTCACTCAGCGTGAGTAAAATGATTTATAGCCTAGATTGTAGAGGCTCATCCCCTGACTTCACATACCGATTTTCATTAAATTATCTTCAACCGTTTTCTCGTGATGCGTGTAGATACATACATACATACATACAGACAGACAGACAGACAGACAGACAGACAGACAGACAGACAGACAGACAGACAGACAGACAGACAGACAGACAGAAATTACGGAAATGTAAAAAGTGCATTTTCTTGTTACTATGGACATGACTGATACAAAAATACCATTATTTTCAAATTCAGAGCAATGTACGGACAAAACTCTTATTTTATATATATAGATTTGAGGTTTAAGTTTAGGCCCTTTGAGCGCAAATACCTGTCACCTACCCACTCATTAGGATCTGCAAATATTACCTCAATTTCCCACAGATCCACTCCATAGTCTGATTTAAATCCCCGATCACCCTCCAGTCGGTCCTTTTTACACAATATCCCACTGATAATCTCTACTCCACTAAACTTCTCCCACGCTGTCATAACCAGATTCCACACATCCCCAACTATTTGAGTAACCATTGCTGCTTGCCTAAGGTTGTTGGTACCAACGTGGAAAACCTTCTCCTTACCCTCCTCTTCCCCTTCTACTTTCCTCAACATCTGCCTTAACCTGATTCCTGAATAACGCTCTACCTTACTTCCTTTCCTTCCACACTTTCCCCACGTTTCTAACGTTCCCCTCACCCCACGCAACTATTTATATACCCTCCTGATCTCCCTCATCTTCCCTAACAGCTGCAGTACCTACTTACCTACTTCCTCCTCCATTTTTTCCCTCTCGCGGCCCTGTTTCACCTCACTCTTCCTAGTCTCTGCTCTACTCTACGTTTCCCTTTTCTCTAACCTTCTCTTCCTCTGTAAAACATCCCTGTTATTGATCTCACACCGATACCTCTTCTCTCGTAACAACTCCTCCTGACTAGTTCCCTTGGCCCTCAATTTATTTCCCACAACTTCTCCCCTTCTCCACATCCGTCTTGTCTACCAACCGTAGCCTGTACACTGTTTGGAGGAGACCTACCTGCATTCCTGTCCTCCGATAGAATCGTAATTATCTCCCTCAAACTCTCTATTTCCTGGAGCAAGAATGATAAACTACGGTACACTATCTTCAAGGTTGCCGAAGGTGAGATTCGAACTCATGATCTTCCGACACAATTGCATAAACGAATTGTAAAAGTTCAGTCCATCAGCCAACAACGCTTGGGAATCAAACCCGACATCACAGGAATGACAGGTCAGTTATCAGCTGTCTTCGTTTGTGATTCTTTCATTTCTCCTTGCTACAAGTCTGTTGCAAATCCACCTCCTTGCTCCTTATACCAGTGTATAGTTAATTACCTCGAGGCACCAACTATGCTGGGCTTTTCAACAGCCAAGGCGAGGAGAGATGTTGGCCTGCTTTCCTCCCTCTCTTCATACCCCCGAGGCCCCTCATATTCCATTCAGCATCCACTTGGCGAGCAGCAACAATGTCAATAATTAATTTGTCGAGAGCAGGACGAGGAATCCATTGGTCAGGCAAGCCGGCATTCCCGAGGGTAAATACAAGCTCGGCTCGTCGCTATTATAGCACCCTCGTCCCGCTCTTACACACAATATACAGTACTGTGTGTGGCCCAGTCACGAGCAAGTCAAATGAAATGTTCAAGATCTGTCAAGCAAAGCTACTTCGTACCCGAGTATTTGACCCAATCACCGCAGCTTTGTTCCCGAGTGATTACATAGCCAACGACATTCTGATATAATGTAGAGGGAGAGAACTCTGTGTTCAGAAGCAACTGCCGTAAAGAGCGATGTTACAGTTTCCCATGACCACGACAAAAGCTCTCACATTCAGTGAATGGACGAGTATTACGGCCTTCGGAAACAATTTGAGATATACGTCAGGTGGAGAACTTCGTCAGAAAATAATAATAATAATAATAATAATAATAATAATAAATGCGCAAAACCAGACAAACAGTCATTACTTTTGTAGATTTCAGAAAAGCATATGACTCTATAGACCGTCAAACACTTTTCAATATTCTAGAAGAATTTCAAGTGGATAAAAAAACAAGAGAATTAATCAAACAAACATTAACTGGCACAACTTCAAAAGTTAAATTCCTAGGCAAAATATCTGAGCCTTTTCCTGTTAACACCGGGGTCCGTCAAGGGGATGGTTTATCGCCGTTACTGTTTAACTTGGTACTTGAGAAAGTAATCAGGACCTGGGAAAAGGAAACTAAAGGAATAACCCTTGGAAGACTACGTAAAGACAGAATTCACGTGCAGTGTCTGGCCTTTGCTGATGACATAGCAATCCTTTCCAATAATAGGCATGACGCAATTCATTCCATTGAAAAACTGCATGAAATTGCCATCAAAACGGGACTTCAGATTTCATATGAGAAAACTCAGTACATGGAAGGAGCCTCACGATACTTAGATGGACAACCTATGATAACTAAATTTGGCAAAATTGTTCAAGTGAACCAATTTAAATATTTGGGAGAAATTATTCAGCCCTCTGGTTTAAACCGCGAAGCAAATAAAGAAAGAATTTCCAAATTACAGAAAGCATACAGGATCACTTGGAACAGGTATAATAAAAAATCAATATCTCGGAATGCAAAACTTAGACACTATAATACAGTGATCAAACCTGAGCGTTATATGCCTCAGAAACCTTAACCAAAGACATTGAGAAACAAGAAAAGGAAAATTTTACGGAAAATTTTTGGCCCAGTTTGCATAGATGGAATATGGAGAAAACAATCATCCCAGGAGATATATTGTCATTCTGAAAAAAATTCTCACACTTTTCGGAAAAGACGATTGAAATTTTATGGACACATTATCAGAATGAACACTAACAGGCTAACTAAAAGAATTTTCAACCTGGCCCTTTCGTCTAAAACCAAGAACAGCTGGCTTCGTGAAATTGAAACAGATCTCCAGGAAATCAACATCTCAGAAGACATTGTACAGGACAGATGTAAATTCAGAACCAAAATCGACAATCACCACTTTGAAGACAAACCCAACACCAGAGCTACTATAACTTGGACAGAAGAACGAAGGAAGAAGCTCAGCGAGGGGATGAAGAGATTTTGGAAGGAAAAGAAGGCCAACACATCAGCTAAGCAGGTTCAACCGTGCTCCTGAGTAGGGCATAACGATGTAATAATAATAATAATAATAATAATAATAATAATAATAATAATAATAATAATAATAATAATAATAACTAGTGGACCCGTGCCCTTACGCAGCGTTCTTTATAGATTGTTCTGGTAACTTGTCTTGACATGCCTGCCGTAGTGCTATTGTTTTGCCTGCCCTTTTCAATACTTTTATGAACATTTGATACCGGTAGATAACAACTGATTCATTCGTAATGGAGTTTATAACACTTCTTTCTATACAGTATTCACTGTGGTTAGACCATTCAGGAGTATCTGGGATCTTACCATTTTCAAACGATCTTGCCCGAGATAGTGCAACATACGATTGGCCATGACTGAATACTGGTTCGGGTAAGTAGACACCCACTTTCTCAAGAGTTTGTCCCTGCGCTTTATTAATGGCTATACAGAAGACTATTCGACTTGATACCTTCCCGTCTGTACGTACGTAGACTGTTTTCTACAAGCAGTATGTAAGTTATTAGGAACCTTCTGCCATCTGTTGAGTATATTTATTTAGAAGCTGGAGAAGGTCAGAGAATCAAAGAGCGTCTAGTAGAGAATACAATTATTTTTTTTACGTCGCACCGACACAGATAGGTCTCATGGCGACGATGGGAAAGGAAAGGCCTAGGAGTTGGAAGGAAGCGGCCGTGGCCTTAATTAAGGTACAACCCCAGCATTTGCCTGGTGTGAAAATGGGGAAACCACGGAAAACCATCTTCAGGGCTGCTGACAGTGGGATTCGAACCCACTATCTCCCAGATGCAAGCTCACAGCCGCGCGCCCATAACCACACGGCCAAATCGCCGGTAAATTAACGTTTAACAGCCATATTGCAAAAGTAATGAGTCTGACAAGATGCTTGGTTGTATTATTAGAAACTCCAAATTATTTACTCAACCGGAAGTAATTGTTACATTATACAAAGGGCACTAGGAAAGTTTTGCAATGTGAGTGAACGCTTTAGACTTTTTCAAAATAATTTCCACCACACTCAATACACTTCTCCATACGTCGAAACTAGTCACTGAACCAACTCTGTCACTTTTCTTCGGTTACATTTTCACACTCTTGATCCCATGCTGCCAGAAGCTTCTCATCGGATGAAAAACGCCGCCCTTTCAGCTTCATCTTCACTTCTGGGGAGAGTGCGAAGTCACATGGGGCAAGATCAGGACTGTATGGAGGGTGATCAAGCACAGTCAACCCTGATCTGGCAAGAAAATCCACGGTTACATTAGCACGATGTGCTGGAGCATTGCCGTGATGCAAGAGCCGAGTGTTGAGCCGTGACCTTCGACGGAGCTGCTTGAGAGCCTGGATGACCTGAGGCAGACAAGTCTCTCTGTACCACTTCGCAGTAACTGTCCTTTGTGTTTCTAGCACAACCCGAGTCAGGATGCCCCGTTTAGTGAAGAATACTGCGATCATCCTTTTCTTCACTGACCTTGACTTTCGCACAGTCACATGAGTACCCTCATCTTCAAACAGCCACACCTTGTTCTGGGATTTTGTTGGGACATCCTAATAATAAAGCCAAGTTTCGTCACCTGTAACGATACTATTGACGTTACGCGAAGTCTCATTTTCATACTGTTTTAGTATTTTTGGCACCATTTCACTTGATGTGCCCTTTCTTCCTCTGAAAGTGAATGGGGCACCCAAAGGGAACAAACCTTTCTAACATGGAGATGGTCGTGTAGAATTGAATGAATAGCTGGTGCAGGGATGTGGAGAGTCTCTTCTACCTGCCGATATGTCAACCGCCTCTCTTGCTGCAACATTTTCCTCACATATTCAATGTTTTCCTCAGTCACTGATTCAGATGGTCGCCCAGAACGAGGATCGTCTTCAACCCCAAAATTTCCCCTCTGGAACTCTTTGTACCAGCGGAAAATTGTTGTCCGATGCGGACAGTCTTTCGCCATCACAGGAGTTATTTCCTCCAGGCACTGGTCAACAGTTAATCCACGAGCAAAATTGTAGCGGATAATTGCGCGATATTCACCTTTAGACCACACTGACATCTTAACTTGCTTCCAATCCTACTCCTTGGTAACAACTGGTGTGAAGGTCGCGCCTTGCTGTCTTCTTTTCATAACTCACCACAACAAGGGTGTCCAGCCAACCGTTTTTGCGTATTGCAGAACTTTCCTAGTCCCCTTTGTACAAAGCAAGTTAGAATATTTGGGGGGGGGGGGCTAGTTGCTTTACGTCGCACCGACACGGATAGATCTTATGGCGACGATGGGAGAGGGAAGGGCTAGGAGTTGGAAGGAAGCGGCCGTGGCCTTAATTAAGGTACAGCCCCAGCATTTGCCTGGTGTGAAAATGGGAAACCACGGAAAACCATTTTCAGGGCTGCCGACAGTGGGGTTCGAACCTACTATCTCCTGAATACTGGATACTGGCCGCACTTAAGCGACTGCAGCTATCGAGCTCGGTGGTTAGAATATTCATCGGTAATCTGGACCCCCTTTATAAGGACCAAACACGTCACACTGAGACTGCATAAAATAAATTTCTATTTGTATCATACAACTTTTAATGTATTTTGTCCATATGACAATTCAACCCAGTATTTAAGAAATTTGTTCAATTTCACGTCTTTGAAAAACAGGAGAACATTAATTTCGTTACAGATATTGAGGACAATTTTGAACGGTGAAACTGACTGTCAAGAAATACTTACTTTCAAACCTTTTCATGTACCACAAGTAACATCACGACAGCAAGTACTGTTTCACATCCCAAGATCTAGAAGAGTTCATCACTCGAATTCACCACTGGTTAACACATTCAATTGGTGCTCAAGTTGATTTATTTGCTGGCGCTAGATTGTTCAATAAGCCAATAACGGCTATTTTTCACTAAATCATAATCATTATTGAATTCCTTTTTGCTGGAATGCTATGTACTCACAAGTTTTGATTTTGTTTGCGTGCTTTTTCTAACTTTCTGACGAAACCTGATCTAGTCCCTTCTGTAGGCCTAAACTTTCTCTTTTCATAAGGAATTTGGAGTCCTGTTTTGGCTGCTATTTCGTGGAGTTTTTCTACAGATTAGATCGCTTCCTGTCTGTTGTCGAATAGGATAGCAATGTCATCAGCAAATGCTTGGCAATTAACGTGAACTTTGTTTTGGATACATTTGCAGTTATTTATAACTTTAGTTTCATTTTGCCATATCCTAATCACTTTTTCCAGAACTAAATTAAACAGTAAGGGAGATAATCCATCCCCTTGGTTATTATTATTATTATTATTATTATTATTTATTTATTTATTTATTTATTTATTTTGCACACTTTCGCGGTAATGATATTCGAGCAATTGTACAGATTTTAGGAAATCCAAGCACAATAAACCTTAATTTACACTACATATTTACGCAGAATTTGAACCCATAAATTTCCTAACAATTTCAGTCGTGGCAATGGCCACCGTCTTCTGCACGGTCTTGTAGATGATTATTATTATTATTATTATTATTATTATTATTATTATTATTATTATTATTATTATTATTATTATTATTATTTCACCGTTATGGTCCTCTAGGGACCACGAGGCAATTTGAATGGTTCATCCCTTGTTGTTCCTTCTTCCTCCAATACACCATCTGCACACTATGCCTCCTTTCCATCTCCTCGCACCATTTTGAGGTTGTTTTCTTTCCGTCCCGACCTTGGAATCCTTCCATTTTAACATTTTCTTTCTAAAAATCTCTCTATTGTTTCTTCTTCTCTTATATTGTTTCTTTCCAGATCTTTCTTAACTTTATGAATCCAGTTTGTTGTTGACTTCTTGTTCCAAAGATATTTGAAGATCTGTTTGGTTAATCTGTTGTCATCCATTCGGTATAAATGTCCAAAAAATATCAATCACCTCTTCTGCATTGTATCTGTTATGTTTTCTATGTTCTGGTATATGTCATGATTACTTCTTGATTTCCAGAGTTCTGTAGTTCTTAGCAGGCCGAGTATTTTTCGTAATCCTAATTTTTTCAGCTTATAATTCAGTACTAGGCATTCACTCGTGTAATAGGCATACCGGCTTGACTACTGTGCATTTTGAGGTTTTTAGTTAAACACCTTTCATTATTATTATTATTATTATTATTATTATTATTATTATTATTATTATTATTATTATTGCCACTGTAGCTTCCCCGAACTTCTGAAAGCACAATATCCACTTGTTCATACAGTATTAACACTACGACCATCCGGTAGATAAAGAGGAATATTACCCCAGACAACTATAACAGTCGTAAAGCCAGGGTTATCAATAGATAACGCAGGACAGTACAGCAGGGGGACCTCCCGACATATGCAGTGGTCGTCTCGCATGATTGATGCTGAGTAAAGAAACAAAGGGAGACATCTCCCTTGAGTCGGACAGGTAACGCACTTCAATCTAAATATTGAAGGGAAAACCACTCCGCTTGTTAGGTCTCCTTTACGAGGTCGAGAGCACGTCCGCGCGGTCATTATAAAATCCCTGTGGTTAAATTCTCTTTGTTTAAGCCGATGGGACAAGGATTATGGACAGAATACGGGGCCATGAGTCGTTACAACATCTGCAGATATTCATTCCTATATAAATAGAGTGAGCAAATATAGCAACTGCTACTTCGTATATTTGGCTACCAGATATTATGTATAGAGTTCACCGGCTATATTGCACAAAGAGACGAAACATTTGATGCTTTAACTGCACGACGTAATAGAAGATAGTATGTATCCCAAGCGAGGCATTGTGTGATCTAGAAATTAGAAAATTACATCAGACTTAGTCGCAGTTGTCAAGCAGGTCAAGCATACAGCAGGGAGATCGCTGGCATAGAGATACCTAAAAATGGAAACCCGTAAGTCAGATTATGTTTTCCTTCTAAAATTGAGATATTTGGACCAAAGGGTGAAAACCTCGCATGTCACCTGCTCATTGACAGAAAAATAGACGATAGGAAATATACTGCCCTCCAACGATCATTTAATAATCCACGTATATGTGAGCAGGAAGAAATACTTACTGGCCATTTTTAATGACTGAACACTTTAGATTTAATTCGTCATAAGAATGCTTACCTAGTAAAATAAGTAATGAAATATTAAGTTGTAAAATTAACTGTTGCAGCGACTTAAATTAGATCATATTTTCAAGTAAAAATTAAATTATTTCCACCTTCCTTTTTTTTTTACAGCAGGTGTAGATGTGCTTAGTAATATATCGATCTATAAGGAGAACTGTGCATCAGTTGTGGGTTGTAGAAGCTATTTGTGGTTTGATTATATGTGCTGACCGTATGTTGGTGTTATCTTGTGACTACGATCTGCCAGTAGTGATATTAGGGTCATATTTTACTACATTTTTGTGCCCTAGTGTCCGAAATATTGATTTCTTAAAATCAATCCATAGATAACACCAGTTAAAAGGGCAATTTATTATTTTTGTCGATCATACTGCCCCAAGTTTCGGGCATTTTGCATGCTTTAATACTATAGCCATGGAAACCATGATACAGATGGGGAATTTACTCTTCACGCTCTGCGTTGTCTTGGCCACAAAGTTTGTATTGTATATCTACAACTTCTGCCCTTACTAAGACAGCCACTTTCAGGACGGGCAGACTGTGTAGGGACCGAATATCTGCCGGTAGGCTATAAGGAGATTCTCTGTACCCAGTGCCAACAGTGTCCCTGAGAGTAGATGATCAGGTATAGGTTAGGGCACTCTATTGTCCTAAGGGCACGAAACTGTCCTTAAAGGCGGAGGAACCAAATTTTGGTCAACGGCATAAGGATGCAGAAGGCAACGGGAAATCACTGCATTCAAGATCCTCAAGGATATCCCTGTAAATTCACATAGTAATGGTTCAGTGCTATGCAAAGATCAGAGCTGGCTACGTGGATCGACAGCCTCCATATGGGACGGCGTCTTAATATAAGAAGAAGAAGAAGAAGAAGAAGAAATAATTATAAACTCTTAATAGCGAATAGGGCCTATGTGAAAAACTCTTATATTCGTTAACAAGTGCACTAATTCAATATTTTGTAAGGAGCGCGCAGCTTTGAACCTGCATTCGGGAGATAGTGGGTTCGATATTGGTGGGGCTGACGGAAACGTGTTAACACATTTATATATGTAGCATGATCCTATTTTTCAATCCCTAGGGCACAGCAGTACCTGATATAGTCGTAGACAGGGACGTGGGTTGTTGTACACATTCAGTCAAGCACTCGTGTGAGTTGCTACGGTGTTAATCAATGAATATTCAAGATAAACTTAAATATTATAATTGAGCGGTCCGCCAATTCAATACAATATATAATTTATTAATGTCTAGGACATGTTTCGTCCCCTAAGGGACATCATCAGCTAATAATAAATTAATATTAATATATCAGAAATAAATATTAAAATTGGAAAGACACATTAAAGTTTTTGACAATTTAAAATAAGATCTTAAAATTTTGTTAAAATTGCAAGTCATAAGTCCTTCTCCGCACATCGGGGCCAATAATAAGGAGTAAGTAATACGATTTTATTACATTACATTATATTTATTTCATCTTCCATTTCACGTTACTTACACTTATATTATTTTTTATTTTTTTATTTTATTTCAAATAAAATTATATCCATTACCACACAGAACTTTACCATCACGGCCCCGATCTGACTTTAAATTCTGAAGCATTTAAATTTTAGTATATCATCTAAGGAATGCTTATTAAGTTTTAACAAATCTTTCTCCAAGGAATACAAATCAAGTGTGCTTTTTACAACAAATGATATTTTAAGATTTTATAAGCAAAACTGGTATTTTCCAAGAACATCAACAAGAGAAATATGGACAATTTGACTGTTTTACCTGTCTTATGACTTACAATTTTAACAAAATTTGAAGATCTTATTTTAAATTGTCAAAAATTTTAATGTGTCTTTCCAATTTTAATATTTATTTCTGATATGTTAATATTAATTTATTATTAGCTGATGATGTCCCTTAGGGGACGAAACATGTCCTAGATATTAATAAATTATATATTGTATTGAATATGCGGACCGCTTCAATTATAATATTCAAGTTTATCTTGAATATTCATTGACTGATTATAGTCAATACGGGATTAGTATTACTTGAAATGAAGCTGTTAAAGCTGATCACTTGTAATTGCTACGGTGTTGTCACTGAGAAGTTCTGGACCATCCTCTTCAGACAAGGCATCAACTGATATTCATCCTTTTAGACGACTGTAGAAGCATCTACGTGTAAGAGGATTGGGGTCCAAGAATTGTTATCAGCGAGCCGTCGTATCCTGATGCCAGAAATCTGACTCCCGATACTTCCAAGTCTATAAAGATGTTTTGCTATACGGTAAAAACAAGTACCGTGCTTAAAACAACTGAACCTTTCGGACCTCTCGACGTCAATCGTCACGAAACTTTCTGGAGTGAACAAGCAAGAGGCCAAAATACCCGGAGTGAAGTGTGACATTTCGAATCAACTGCAACCCCAAACACAAGGCTTATGAAGATAGGGCGCGCGACTGTAATGTTTGCAATCATAAGATATCAAACACACTATACCTGTGAAATATGACACATGAAATTACTGACATTATGTACAACATGTTGAATTTTTATATGTCGTAGACACATCTCATTGTACATCCCCCTGTGGGTGGGGGTGGTCGAACAAAAACCCACAGTATCCCTCGCTGTCGTAAGAGGCAATTAAAAGGGGCCAAAGGACTCTTAAACTGGGAGGGTGGGTTGGCAAGCACGAGAACCTAAGCTGAGTCCTGGCATTGCTTCCACTTACTTGAGTCACGCTCCTAACTTTCATCTGTCGTATCTGACCTCCCTTGGTCAATTCTTGCTCTTTTCCGACCCCGACGGTATTAGGTTTTCGAAGCCTACGGGTGCTGCGTATATCAAGATGTACAACACATCTCGAAACGGAAGTGGTGTGTACTGTAATTAATTATATGTTTTCTTTTCCAGACCTTTCATAATGTCTTCTTAATATTACGTTAGTTTCGAAAGGATGAAAGATGTAAGGGTTATATTTTATGCGTATATGGAAGAGATGCAAGAGCCTCCGTGGCTCAGGCGGCAGCGTGTCGGCCTCTCACCGCTGGATGCCGTGGTTCAAATCCCGGTCACTCCATGTGAGATTTGTGCTGGACAAAGCGGAGGCGGGACAGGTTCTTCTCCGGGTACTCCGGTTTTCCCTGTCATCTTTCATTCCAGCAACACTCTCCATTATCATTCCATAGCATATATCACTCATTAATAAATCACCTTGGAAGTGGCGACCCCATTGTAATAACAGCCTATATATGTTTCATTCATTACATCCCTGACCCGGTCAATTACTGGAAAACAGGTTGTAGGTAGGTTTTCAAATGGAAGAGATGCAAGAAGAGACACGTTATAAACTGAACCACCCTCATAATATCTGCCTACAGCACATTTTAATAGTTTTAAAGTTTAAGACTGAATTCAGTGCATTCAACACTGTACTTTAACCCCTTCCACTAATTTAGTAACTCGTCTAGGAAGGCCTGATATAAATAAATACATGTTACGAAACCCAGTATCCGTCATTTCATCATTCTAAAACGTTCATATCCCCTTCAATATAACAAAAAAGTATACACTATATACATATAACAAAACTTCTGTGGAATGTAAGTTCTCTGGAGAGACGGGAGGAGAAGGTAAAAAAAAAAAGTCTGCTGATTCTACCGAAATGCTTCCAGTGAATTTCTTTCATCCCAGTTTTTCCTCGCCTCCACTTCGCCCATCCCCCAGCAGCAGCAGCACTTGAAATCGGCTTTCAACTCCTCTCTCGTTCCCAAAGTATGACAGAGACAAAAACTGGCTAGCGGAGTCAATATCGGATACTTCCCTGTCTCCTTGTGGGGCGTCGTCTTCATCTCTCCTTGCAGAACAAGACTCGACAAGCACTTGCAGGATTGGCATATATTACAACTGAAACAATATGCATACACACTGCAGTTGGTGATGTATCCCACAGTTTTGATTATTGCTACTATTCCTTCGTTTTAAGCAAGAAGACTCCTTCCGGTGGTCGGTCCCTCTCAGAAAGTGTGGGGAATGTCTGGAAATGCATGATAATGCGGTGTTTGTAGAAATATGTGGAACTAGTGATGTAGGGTTTCAATCGCCGAGTGCAGTCATCGTCAGCTTAATGTTGTGCTCTCTATCTTCGATATCTTCGGTTCAGTCCACATCGAAAGCAAACGCGGTTGATTTCTCATGAATTTTAAGAAGTTCTGACCTATCACCAGTGCGCACGTTCGGTAGCGGTCTCCGCATGCTGCTGGCAGTGTTTGCAATAGATTCACTAGTGAATGGTCGAATTCATTTTCTGTGATTATATACTAGGAAGATCGAGGATTTGAGAATAGACATGCTTAATCAATTATTGAATATTGCTCATTGCTACATCAAAATCGTAAGTAATAATTTGACAAAATTCCCCAGAGAACAAAACTGTGTGGTCATTCTCGATTATTTTAAAATGAAAATACATATATTAGTGTACTTTTTAAAGAATACAAACATGTAATTTAACTTAGCATTGGGAATAAATTTAGTACAGTTCATATTATCCAATAGATGTTAAACGAATTGTCAAAATATAAACTATCAATGATAATCTATGAATAATGACTTTTCACCACCGCACTGTAATCTAAATAAATTTGCAACCTATTAGGTCGTGTTCCGTACATATAGTACGCGTTGAATAGATGTAAACTACAGAACAAAAATGGCCGACCGAACAGCAGTTGGATCCGAACCCACACCCTCCCGATTTCGTTTCGGTTGGTCTACCAATTGAACCATGGTGTCCTAAGTCATATTTGTTCTGTTGGTAAGGATCTGAGGTACAGATCTGGCACTATTGCTATCGCATTGTAGAGTGCGCGCAGGGTTGAAAGTTTATTTCGATTATGATCTTTCTTTATTCGAATCAGGAGTACAATAGAATAATACTACATTTAAAAGAAACAAACTCTATACACAAATATATAGAAGTAAAAGGTTTACAACAATATATGTCATACAGATTCGGCCCAAAATTTGACCACTTCAAGGGCATTTGGATTGGCCAGCACCAAGTCTTCCATTGTCCAGTTTGATGGACACAAGGGACAACATAGCAGGTGTTCGGTTGTCTGAAGTTCACCACAGTCACAAAAGGCCGTATCGATGGGGAAGGTCCATTTCTGTAGAGTCGCTCTGGTTCTACCCACTCCAGATCTAAGTATGTTTAACGACCTCCATGTCAACCAGTCCTTGGTGTGACCGGGAGGCAACGCTTCCCATGGTTCCATCTATTCCAAAAGGCCAGGGGTCTTTTGTTTCCATTTGGTAATCCTGGCTTTGTCCGATGATCCTTCCAGGTGTTCTGAAGATGTTAAAAATGCTTTCCTGGACTAAAATCTTCGTTGGGCAGGTTGGTATCCAAAGAGTGGATGTGAAGGCATTTCGATTATGATAATGATAATCTATATGCCTCATCAAACAAGACATAAGCATTCGGCAAATGTAGATTTAATCGTAATTCCAAAAAATACAGCCATCCAGTTTGTACAACTGATTTTATAGATTGCATTAGTATTGAAATTAATCTATTGTAAATGTAACGTCGATCACACACTGCTTATCACCTCAAAACGTAATTATCCTTTATAACCTATTCATCTGTACAGAGTCTGTCAGTAGCATACGAATGAGCAGAATATTTCAATCCACATGATCTCAAATATAACATACATTGTACAACATTTTCCCCCAAGTTTAATATCAGTATTTAATATATCTCCTCTCTTTGCTACAAATGATTCTTCGGTAACGTGAGTAACGGTAGGACACAGGAAATAAGTAAAAAATTAAATAATCCTTGCTCCTGTAGACCGGTTTATGTTGAGCAAACTTGTAGGAAGGTAGCAAGGAACATTGCAGGCATTTGCGTCTATGCCAGCCACAGAAGTCTGCTGTGGCAGAAAATGCCATACATAATGGCCATCAAATCATTTTGATGCAACTTCTGTCATTTATATGAGAAACATTTTATACCTAGAGTCATTCGTGAGGCGACAGAAATTGCTAAAACACCCGAATAATTTTAGCAAAGATGACGACTATATACTGAGAAGATCGTGGCTACCCTCCATAGTTAACTCGTCAACATGTATCTCCTTGACTCTGGAAGCCCTGGAATGAACTAAATTTCTAACAGGGTGTGTATCTTGAGTCGGGTTACTATGGAGTGACAGTTGCCAATATAATGTTACTGCTCTGAAGACGTTCCTGGTCGCAGGTCCTAAACGTGTCAGCATACGACCTAACATCCCCAAAATTAAGTATTATAATGCCATTTAGCGGTCGTGAAGGCCTGCGTCTTAAGATTTCCGTAAGATCAAGATGTACTGCGCATAAAATCGGAAATGTATCTTCCTGATTAGTGTTACCTAGAGGATGGTTGCCTAGTTGTACTTCCTCTTAAAACAATAATCACCACCACCATCACTCTCCTTCACCGATATTAAATACCGGTTTTCATTAAAATTTGTTGCGCATATATGGGACGATTCACCTAAAACTTACACCCCAAATATTTCTGAAATGGAAAGCATTATTGATCTGCTGTTTCTACAGAAATGAAGAGTAATTGCAGTGCACACACAGATTTTTATAATGACCAAAATGTGTATTGTTTTAGAAAGAAACATCGTTTCAAATGAAATACACATTCTAATAATTATTTAAATTTGTGTGTGGGATACAATCGTGAGCCGTTGGTAACACTTCATTTCTGTGAAAACGGCACATCAATAGCACCTTCCATTTTTTTTAAAGTATCGGCTTTATGTACCAGACCAAACAGCCAGCTAGAAATATATACTGTAAACATACTCTTAGAATACACAGACACATACGAATATTCCATGATATTGTACTTAGATTACGTTGTGAGTCCTTACAGAATGCTCACACACACATACACCGAGAAAAAGAAGAAACTGAAACACTGCAATTTTAGTACGTTTAGTTACTTTTTCCGATGTTGTATCACGTCAAACTCTATAGTCTTAAATCGGTGTCTTTTAAGAATAGGGAGATTGCATTATACACCTCTGGTTGTTGGGATGATAAAATGCACTGTATGTTGAGTGGTAGTTGGAAGCTCAATAAAAGTAAAGTTGTTATGATATTTTTCCGCTGTACATTATAAAGATGGCACGAGAAGAAGATGTGCTTGAAGTCAGCGATTGCTTGACGGTCATAGGAACAGAAAGACAAGTTCAGGACTCCTATCCGGTAGAGATGATTTGCAAAACTGCCGTAACTGAACCTCATGCGAATAAGAGAGGTGACGTATCGGCGACAAGCATTCCATTTGGAGAACTAAGGCGAGTGAGGAGGGTATGCTTGTACTACAGCGTATTGATTTCCCCGTTGCCTTTTTGTAATATTCGATTCTTCTTCAATTTGCGTTTGGGAACGCTGCTTGATACGTGGTTTCTCGAATAGACATTGGTGAATCTAGGTGTTCGCCCAAATGCTTTACTACTCTAGCGAGCCGGTCAATATATTCGTTGTGTAGGATACATTTATCGTTAAGTATCCAAAGTTTGAATGTAACAGGTAACCGTAGAGTCTTCAAGACACTGAGAGAGTCAGTACTTGTAAGAACTGCTGAAGGTTTAACACTTAAACTGTATTCTAGAGCTTCGGAAATAGCGACAGCTTCCACTGTAAAAATAGTCAAGTCATTTGGTAACGTAAATAATCGAGATTCTTCAGTTACAGGACAGTAAAAAGCGCATCCCACTGCAGGCGGTGAGGGTATTTTTGAACCATCAGTGAAGATCTGAAGCACGTTCCGTTTTATAAATACATGGGGTGCAAGTTTAAATGACTGATTTTTTTAAAATGCGATTTCTTCTTATCCTGGAAAGACCGGCATGGAAATACCCATTATTTTTAAATTCTAAGAAAAGTAAGATAAAACTCTTATTGTATTTACATGTTTTCTTTTGGCCTACTAAAGACAACGTAATTTCATCTGTCTTCTCTGGGCTTTGATCTTTGCCCAGTGCTTCTTCATTCGTTGCCGGTATTGCTCTTTTCTTTCTATCGTCCACGTCTTTCCCGTCTTCAACTTTGGCCTTTCTTGAATACCCTAGAGGTCTTTTAGTTTCCTCCTGAGTGGGTTGCGTTCGTGTATATCTTCATAAGTGATGCCCATCTCCTGTACGTCCCTTTCCACCTCTTTGAACCAAGTTGGCTGGGTCTTCATATCTTTAAAATAGGTAAAGATCTTGTCCGATAATAATAATAATAATAATTATTATTATTATTATTATTATTATTAAAGCGTCTTTATTGTGGCGAAGTTAGGGCTCCCGGCCCTTTCTTACACTTAACCACTTCATGTATATACAATGTAATTTTTACATAAAATTTAAACATATGACATTTTTACAACCTAAAGTATAACTAAAGCAACTAAAGTATCACTAACTAAACTGAGTAAAGTATAACTAAATTATATACAGGAACACATTGCAATAAACAACCATATTCACTCTCATTCATGCATCCCATTCACACTCTAGAAAGACTGGAAGTGCTTAAAAGATGACGCTGGCAAAGGATTTTAAATTTTGTCTTAGATTTAGCTTCTCTGATGTCATTGGGGAGTTTATTCCACCAGCTCGTGGCGGTGATCGTGAACGATCTGTTGTAGGTTGCGGTTCGATGCACAGGAATTTCTAGCATACAGCCTGACCGGGTATTGAACAGGTGTAATCGTATTGGTTTTATTCTTAGCAAGTGGTCATAAAAATGCAATTCTCCTTCTCCGCATGACATTAGAGATCTTTCGGACATTATTATTTATTATTGTGATTATTATTATTATTATTATTATTATTATTAATTTATTATTATTATTATACTGAACAACAAGAACTCCTGGCCAGGTATATCAGAATGGACAGACCACTAAACTCTGTTGACGAGACGGTCATATTATCTTGTAATTCATTATCCAACCGTTTTAGTGTCGCAAAATTCGGCCCAGAGCGCCCGGGTTCGATTTAAAGCCAGATCGGGTCTGATTAATTCCTCTCACTCGACGACTGGGTGTCTTAGAGTTCGTCAAGCACACACCTCTTCATACAGTTCTACATACAAAAGACCACTCTACCAACCTCCACAGAAACACGCAATAGTTGAATATGTCCCTCTACATACGGTTGGCACAGTTTCAAACACTGAAACAAGATTATTATTATTATTATTATTATTATTATTATTATTATTATTATTATTATTATTGGTGGTTTAAGCCCTGATGACATAGTTCTCACACGTGAACCTCGTAAACTAGGGTGTAGGGAAAAGCGACGGAAGACGAAGAAGATAATATAATAATCCAATCTCTGCTTTTATAACCAGTTTCACTTGATCAAACTCATAACGGATGTTTTATGTAAACAAGTAACGTTATTGTCAAACATATTCGCAGAATAGCTCCGTAGCATCACCGGATGTAATTCTTATTACAGTCAACCGGAGCGAAATTCGAGGACAGCGCTCAGAGTTATCCCAATAAGGCACACACATTGACAAAGCAGAGCAAACAAGAATTCGTGTACACAGAACTTCGTGTATGTTTCCAGATATCAACAGCAGAGTATGCAAAGCAAGTTGGTAACAATCGGTTCACCAATCTCAGCATAACACGAAACGTTATTCCAGCTAACTTGGGTCAAAACCATCGCAAAGTACACTAACTAATCAAGAGGAACATTGCACGATATAACCATATTACCTAGACAAATAACATAATCAAAATTACACTCTCAAACGCATAAGAAAGTCAAGCAGTGATAAAACCATAAGAAAACATACAGTAAGTGGTGGTGATGATAAAATTATTTAAAGACGTAAAACTGATAATCATATTCTCGTAAGACTAATCAGAGGGGGGAAAGGAAGAGTTCTGATCCTTCGAAGAATGAATGTATCAACAAGAGAAAGGTAAGGATCACGAAGGGCGTAATTATGAAAGACTTCTTGGCCTCGCAACCTTAACACCTTCGGTGTCGAAAGAGAACAGAAGTTCACCAAAGGTGGTCGGATAGGAAAGGCGAAATTAAGAACCTGGCCCAAGTAGTTGAAGAAAATGACAAACTCAACTAAGAAACCTCGGGAATTGAGAGTCCCAGGCCCCCATTTAGTCACCTCTTACGACAAGCATTTCAGCTCGACAGTCTATTACATACTCGTCCATAATTAATGACCCTTTAAACAGAGGCAATAAGTGCCCATTATAAATGTCTTTAGTGTGCAAAAGAAAGGTTTAAGAAATCGGCGATAAACAAAATGCTAGGACGCGAAACACTTGCACGCCTTTTGACATACATATACTTATGATCCTATATGGGCTTATGGCCCGAAGTTATAGAGGCTAAGCCTATACTACAGAGGGTGACTAGTTGGCGAAAATATTAAGTCCCGAAATAGGGTTAAAATTTAAAGTTTTAGAAAACCATGGCCACCTCATACCATGTTGAATGGGGATTAATCGAGGGTGAACAGTCTTTATTCCCTAAGTTACATCTTTCCCAGCGGTGATTTGAATAGATTCCTTAGATTTGCTTGAACATATACATTTAAAATATGATATTACACTTTAGAAATTTACATTAAGAAGGAATTTTGAAACCTTCCCCTCAAGTAAGCTTTCTGGAGCTATGACGTATTTAAAAGATGTCTGCCATTACCTTGAGCTGGTGGGCCTTCCAGCGACGGGCAAGGCTTCTTCCTGCCTCCACTAACTGTATGCACACTAGACTGGAGCGGTGAAGAAGACAACATGACCCAAAAGCTCCCAGCTTATATAGCAGAGGGGAAAGTTCCAGAACTCTCTAGGCGCCCCCAATTTTAATTGGCTACAAAAATTTATACAAAAATTTCTGATTGGCTAATAACATAAGGAAGAATGAAGCCATGTAGTGCTGACAACTTCAGCACATTAAAAAAATTTACAAACACTTCAGGTTAACAACCATCTAGAATAGAATTTTCCCTTGAAAATGAGGGCACATACGTCGACAGTACCGACATCTGAAGATTAAAGTTCCAAACTTCTTCCAATACACAGTCCAGGGTTTACATCACAGATGGCCTCAGTTCAAATGCACGAAGAAGGTGTACCTCCGG
Organism: Anabrus simplex; assembly: GCF_040414725.1. Lineage (NCBI taxonomy): Eukaryota > Metazoa > Arthropoda > Insecta > Orthoptera > Tettigoniidae > Anabrus > Anabrus simplex. Next base: position 53,192,164 of record NC_090269.1, read on the forward strand.
TATAATAATAATAATAATAATAATAATAATAATAATAATAATAATAATAATAATAATACACTGCTAGAAATCTGAAAGTGTGAAGGAAAATTGCATTTCGTTATTGCGCTGATCAGAGATATTCAAGTTGCGCATGGGCGTAACTCCGACAATGGTTGTAGCTATTAAAATGGTATCTGTTCGCAATATGATTATACCCTTTTAACGATCTCTTAACTTATCTTGGTCTTAGGCGCATTAAGAGCATTTCGTTCCAAGTCATCCTTCGCTGGGGTAAAAGTTCGAAAGAAGAACAATAATGTTCGTATAGTCACAGAATGAGAACTGACGTTGTTATGACCAGGCGAGTTGGCCGTGCGGTTGGGAGCGAACAGCTGTGAGCTAGCATCAGGAAGATAGTGGGTTCGAACCCCACTGTCGGCAACCGTGAAGATAGTTTTCCGTGGCTTCCCATTTTCACGCCAGGCAAATGCTAGGGCTGTACCTTAATCAAAGCCACGGCCGCTTCCTTCCCATTCCTAGGCCTTTCCTATCCTATCGTCGCCATAAGACCTATCTGTGCCGGTGCGGCGTAAAACAAATAGCAAAACAAATGTTGTTATGCACATATTTATGTGTATAGGTGGTCGTAGTTCGAAACCCAGTCGAAGTACGTGGGATTATAGAGTTGGTAAATTTCATTTCTCCCCTTCGAATATCACATAAATCTGTAGGCTCTGTGGTCAAAGACCTTAAGTTTGATAGCCACGTATTCTAGAGCTTGCTCGCTTTGATTTCAATAGAATCTCTGTTTGATACAGAACCGAGCTGAATAGAAAGGATCCACGAGAAACAGATGTAACATAAAATGTACCAAACCCTGACAAAAATGTACAGACGAAGTTGATTCTTTCCGATCGCATCAAAATCTACGATCTCATTTCGGAATAAGAAACACTGAGATGTAATCCAATCACGCCAAAAGCTACAAATGCCAGCGTTCCTAATGTATATTGGCAGTACTATGAGACAACTCGGCAGAAAAGGAAAAGCAATCAAGAAGGAGACGCCGAAATAAATAAGAGCGTCAAATCTGGGATCTCAGCAAAGCTGATCACATCATAAACAAAACATAGTAACTCGCGTAGAAATGTGAGGAATACGTCAAATGGGCTCCCTGAAGTCAATGACGGAGGTGAAACGTACTTCGAAGCGAATGGTACACGTGGTGAGTTTTAGTCGGCCGGTATGGAATTTGCTTCAGTTGAGGAAATTAGAATAAAGAAATTTGGTTTTATGAGAGAACAAGTTCATTCATCGTTTCATAAACATATTTGTTTGGTAGATACTATTAATTACACATAAATCAAACGATCAAAATGGTTTGGGACAAAGAGAGGTGTCCAGCAAGAGGTACTCAGTCACCACTTTTGTTCATAATGGTAATGGATAAGATCATAAAGACTATCAAGAAAACGGGCAATTAACCACATGTCCTGATAACGTGCTGTTGCAAGGAGAAACAGAAGATGAACAACAGAATAAACCAACTGAATGGAACAATATGATGAATAATTTTGTGATGAAGACAGACCGTAGAAATGATCACCAAAAGAGAACGGACAAAATCATTCAAACTATTTCTTGTTGGAAAATTCCAAATTATTATCGGTCTCTCAGTTCAAGTACCTCGGCAGCACAATCTCGAAAGATAACACTGTCAAACAGGACATGCTCAGCAGGGCATAGAAAGCATAAAACCTTTACAATCAATCCAGAAACCTACTCTAGTAATGCAAAAAAAAACACACACACAACTATAATGTACCGTACCTACTCTACCAATTCCCCCAAGTGGTTTGGGGGCATATGCTCTACTGAACAAACACTACAGCAAAATTCAGGCAACAGAAACGAGATCCATTAGAACTATGAATCAAATATTACCAGTGTAATAAAGAAGCACAGACTTCAGTGGTATGGGAATGATATGAGAATGAAAAGCGAAAGATCTGCTAGAAAATACTTTGACCTCACTGTCCAAATAAAAAGACCTGGGGACAAGCAAAGGGAACGCTGGATAGAGACGGTAAAATCAGATGTGAAAGAGAGGGCTCCCAGATGGGAAGATTTCCTGGAAAAGAAGATGTATGTAGACGGGAGGAGATAGCGAATGCGTGTATAGCACAACCGGGAAACTGCAGTTGCAAAATAGTGATGATGATGATGATGAAATCACATTTCAGAAACACAACATGAAAATTGAAAAAATGCAGCCTTTGGGTTGTAAGTTGGCATAAACGTACCTTTGTCGTTTCTTATAGACAATGACTGTATGATGGTATTTATTTCTACAGTTGAGATTCCAGCCCACTCCAGCCGAATTGCATTTTTGAGCGCATCCACAGTCAGAAATTGTCATCCATTGCGATATACACGCGTTGACATTTGATGATGATGATGATTGTTGTTGTTTAAAGGGCCTAACATCTAGGTCATCAGCCCCTAATGGTAGAAAATGAAATTAAATAAAATGACACATTAACATTTAAAATTAATCCACTGATTAGGATTTTTAAAAATTACGACGATGAAAATGATTTAAAATAGGCACTGGATCAAATTCGCAATGCCTTATTTTCTATAAACATTAAAAGATTAATAAAATAAGGCACATGACTTAAAAGTAAGAACACGTACATTATTCAACTCAGAAGCTAAAAATATATTACATCAAACATAAATAAAAACATTTAAAAAATATAAAACAGGATTGGCGTTTAAATTTGGACGTATATGCCACTTCAGAAGCGTCTTTTTTCTCCTGTGTGAACCACTTCGTTTTATGAGACACATTAATGGGAAAGTTATCTTGCTGAAAAAATTAGGTTTACGACGCCATATTCTTCATACATCCGAACCAGCTCGCAATCTAGTATATCCGTGAAGGTATCAGAATTCATCTTGGTGTGGAGCCATGCTATGGTTGAGGAATCTTTAGCACAGAACACTGCTCAGATCTTCACGACTTCACGCTCAATATTTCTGGTCATTCAAACATGCTCTTCTGAACGGAGATCGCGTCTGTCTTCTGGCGTATCCATAAACCTTTTCTCATCGCAGAAAATCACTTGACCCCATTCTGAATTCCAAGACGTTAAATCTAGCCTCCTTTTGGACATCGCTTAAAGGTGTTTTACTAATCGTAAGTCGTTCCTTGAATTCAGGGTTAGAATAGACCTTATGGGTTAAAAAATGTTTTGCTTGGGGACTACCAACAATATCGTCTACAAGACTCCTGTTTCATCAAACTAGGACCTTATCACATGGATTCACCCAGTGACTAAGCTCACAACCATGCGTCTTTGACCATGAGCAGCAGTCTCTGAATTGCCGATGTTAGGCTATGTATTGGAAGACGACAATTCGATCTCCTTTCTAACTTTAATATACGATATGATGATGTTCTTGGGTTGGTGGAAGTTCATTGACAATATATGGAATGCACATCCACCACCATACACGAAATGTTGTCAAATTTTGACACCCCATAGCACACGAATCATACCTTTACGGACATATTAGTCTACTCTTGAAATATGGTTATGTTGCCGAGCCTTACAGTACGGTATACTAAGCATTGTCAGTTTTGTTTTGAATCACCCTGCATAATATTTTCTTTCTATAGATTTATTTCAGATTTGTATTACGTTAAGAGACCATTCACGTGTTATATTCCAAAGCGAAAGTTTTTATGTATTTTTGACATTTAGAGAAAGAGTTTCTCACAGGGTGAGAAGTTCACGCTTCTGCCAAGACGCTTGCATCTCGAATTTACATTGTCTTGCTTCTGAGCTCCAATTAGAAATCCCTCAGCGAGTTCTGTGAACTTCCAATTTTCCTAGTGATCTTCACCGTATAAGGCTCCCTGGTACCAAGTTTTATGATTCCCGGCTCTGTTATGAATTTAAGACATGCTTAAACAAGTGGTTCCAGTGTATGGGACCCTCATCAGGATTACCTGATTCAAGAACTGGAAAAAATCCACGAAAGAAAAACAGCTCGATTTGTTCTGGGTGCTTTCCGACAAAAGAGTAGCATTACAAAAATGTTGCGAAGTGTAGGCTGGAAAGACTTGGGGGAAAGGAGACGAGCTGCTCGATTAAGTGGTATGTTCCGAGCTGTCAGTGGAGAGATAGCGTGGTGGTGCTAGTGGTGATTATTGTTTTAAGAGGAAGTACAACTAGGCAACGTCCGACTCGTTGGCTGAATTGTCAGCATACTGGCCTTCGGTTCAGAGGGTCCCGGGTTCGATTCCCGGCCGGGTCGGGGATTTTAACCGTAATTGGTTAATTCCAATGCCCCGGGGGCTGGGTGTTTGTGCTGTCCCCAACATCCCTGCAACTCACACACCACACATAACACTATCCTCCACCACAATAACACGCAGTTACCTACACATGGCAGATGCCGCCCACCCTCATCGGAGGGTCTGCCTTACAAGGGCTGCACTCGGCTAGAAATAGCCACACGAAATTATTATTATTAACTAGGCAACCATTCTCTACATAACACTTATCAGAGAGAAAAAAATGGAAGGTGTCCAACACTTCGAAAAATGAAGATATCTGCCAAAGGAAGACAAAAGCCACGAAGGGCGTGAAAATGAAAGACTCCCTAGCTGTCGCAAACCTAATAGCGTCGGGGTCGGAAAAGAACAAGAGTTGACCAAGAGAGGTCGGACAGGATAGATGAAATGCTGCTTGTTGTTTTAAGGGACCTAACATCGAAGGTCATCGGCCCCGGATAGATGAAAGTGAAGAGTCTGGCACAAGTAAGTGGAAGCAATTCCAGGACTCAGCTCAAGGGCCCCGTGGTCGCCAAACCATGCTCCAAATTTCAGAGTCCCTGGGGCCCCTTTTAGTCGCCTCTCATGACAGGCAGGGGATACCATGGGTATTATTCTACCGCCCCCACCCCCAGGGGGAAAGATGAGGTGGAATGACATTAGTAGACGAATAAGTTTGAGCGGTGTCTTTAAAAGTAGGAAAGATCACAATATGAAGACTAATTTGGAATTCAAGAGGACAAATTGGGGCAAATATTCGTTTATGTTAAGGAGAGTTAGCGACTGGAATAACTTACCAAACGAGATCTTCAATAAATTTCCAATGTCTTTGAAATCATTCAAGAAAAGTCTAGGAAAACAACAGATAAGGAACCTGCCACCTGGGAATGCAGATCAGCAGCGACTGACTGAACGGAGTGCTCTCTAATGTAACACAATTGCGATGATACTCATCATTTAAGTAGCTGTGGTGGTGGTGGTGGTGGTGGCGACTTCGGTGGTGGCGGCGGCGGTAGTGATGGTAGTGGTGGTTACTGTTTAAAGTTAACACTGGGTAACCATCGTCAATTAGGGCCTAACACTAATGAGGGAGAGGTCCAATCCTTCGAAAAATTAAGGTATTGGCAAAAGAAAGGGAAGGATCACGAAGGGCGTGAAAGTGAAAGATTCCCTAGGCATCGGAAACCTAATACCATCGGGGTCGGAACAGAACTAGAATTGACCAAGGGCGATCGGATAGGAAACATGAAAGTGAGGAGCCTGACAGAAGTGGAAACAGTGCCAGACCCAACTAGAGGAACCGTGGTCGCCAATCCACGCTCACATGTTCTGAGCCTCGGGTCCCCCATTTAGTCGCCTCTTCCGATAGGCAGGGAGATACCGTCGATGCTGTTCTACCAACCCCACCCACAGGTGGTGTGGAATAATAATTGTTTCGGAGTTTCCGTGGAGCACAGAGGTGTAAGAAGGTGCGGGCGTGAATGGGTGGCCAGAGAAAAGATCCAATATTAATTTAAAACACTAAAATTTGAAATTTTATTTCTTACCAGATTTTCTCTCTTTTCTGTATTTAAGATTTGATGAACAACACCAAATAACGGTTGGATAGACCAGGTGAGCTCGTCAGGTCTTGTAGCAATAATGATTTGACTTCAGGTACACAATAATTTACAGAGTGAGCTTGAATCTCCAAATTTACAAAATGTTCAAAAGAGCACCACTGCTCCATTCAATTACTCCTCTAGGAGACTGCTCTCCAAAACTTATTACAATCAAGCCTCTCCAAGGCACAATTTAAATTTTACATTAGATCAAAACCAAACAGCTTTCACTGTTTTACTCGCTCGACAGCCTAAGTTACATTTAAATAGGCAAGTTTAACAGAGGCAAGAAGTGCCCATTCTATATGGCCTTAGTGAAAAAATATATCGGCCGAAAACCAAAATGTTAGGAGGCGAATATTTGCACTCCTTTGAACTACACTTGACAGTTCTTAAAAACCCTACAGGGGCTTATGTCCCGAAGTTACAGAGAAGAATAGATGGAGAGAAAGAATTAAATGCCAAAAAGAAGAGATAAATTTTAAAGTTTACAAAATCATAGTCACCCCAATACCCAGTTGAATGGGAATTAGGGTTAGCAGTCTTTATTCCCTAAGTTAGAATAAATTCCTTAGGCTTGTTTGAAAATTTACATTGAAAAGTTGACAGATTTACATTACGAAAGAATTTTGAAACCTTCCCCTGGAGTCAGCTTTCTGAGACTATCCCATGATTAAAAGATGTCCGCCATTACCTTGAGCTGGTGGGCCTTCCAATGACGGGCGGGACTTGCCCCTGCCTCCGCTACGAACACGCTGTAAACCTCTGGACTGCAACGATGGAAAAGTCAACATGGCTCAAAAGGTCCCAGCTTTTATAGCGGAGAGGAAGGTTCCAGAATTCTCTGGGCCGAAGCCCTGTACACACCCTCAATTCCTAATTTAATAAATATCCAAACTTTGTGATTGGTGGAAAATTTAGAGGAAGAAGGAAGAGATAGCAGTGCTAGTAACCTAAGAACACAGAAAAGAATATACAAACATTACAGTTTTGTAAACTTAGAACCTAAACATTTCTTTGAAGATTAACTGCCTACCTTCCCACCAGAGGGGACACATGAGTCGACAGTAAAGACATCTGAAGATAAAGTTCGAAACTTCTTCAACTAGACAGTTCACTGATCGTATTACAGATGGCCTTTTAAAAGGTGCTCAGTACGGCGTGCGTGTGCCTCCGGTATAATAATAATAATAATAATAATAATAATAATAATAATAATAATAATAATAATAATAATAATAATCGTACTGTCTCAGATAAAGTAAGCAGATACTTTGAAATGGTGCCCTTTAGAATGCCTTCGCGTCATTTCTGATGTCCCGTTTTACGCTACCGGATGGCAGAGAAATCCTCATTAGGTGAACTTCTGCTGAATTTTAAATTATTTTCTTGGTGGTGGTGGTGGTGGTGGTGGTAATTATTATTTTAAGAGGAAGTAAAACTGGGAAACATTCTCTATTAACACTAATCAGAGAGAAAAAATGGAAGGGGCCCGACACTTCAAAATGAGGGTATCGGTCAAAGAAATTCAAGGGCCACGAAGGGCATGGGAAGGAAAGACCTTAGGCCTCGAAAACCTAATACCGTACGTGTCGGTAAAAACAAGAATGAACCAATGAAAGTGAAAAGCCTAGCACAAGTGGAAACAATGCCAGGACTCAGCTAAGAGCCCCGTGGTTGCTAACACATGCTCTAAAGTTAAAGATACCCTAGGATATCCTTTTAGTCACCTCTTACGACAGACTGGGGATGTAAGGTCAAGCTCCCTCTGTGGATCACGGGTACAGTGTCGGCCTCTAGATCCCAAGATCGCGGGTTCAAATCCGCCGGAGGTTTCTGATTTTAAAATGCTGAAAGAAAACTCATTCGGCACGCCATGTTACAGATTTCGGCATATACAAGATCTCTGGTAAGACATTCTGCGTTCACAACATAAATCGCCTAAAAAGATGCCATCTGGTAGAGTAAAATGGAACGTCGAAATTGACCCGTAGGCAACCTCAATTGCGTCATATAAGCATGCCTGCAAAAATGTTGCTGATCTCATACGCTTCTTCTTCGTTATTATAATCATCACCATCATCATCTTCATAATTATTAAGGTAAAACAGACTGCTTTTCGATCTTGAAAAATTCACTGCCAAGTCTGAACCCCCTATGAGTGGATTCAGAGGCCGACACTCGACCACTGTTCCTTAGACGGAGCTAGTATACTTGTAACACACGGACACCACAGAAAGAGGAGGAGGAGGAGGAGGAGGAGGAGGAGGAGTAGGACGAGGAGGAGGAGAGGGTTTCTTCGAACGAAATGAAAATCAAGAGAAATGCGGGACTTCACAGTCTCGATTTACTCCGGTGTGTGCACATATTCCCACGTCATAGAATAGGACTATTGCCCTTCAAAGACCACGCACTCCAAGGGAGATTGAGTTACAAGATATGACGAAAGAAATTATTTTTTCTTTCTATTCTTTTGAAACGCAGGAAAAGTTACAATGTCAGTGAAGCAATGAAATGTGACTAAAGTAGAGTAACATCTAAGAAATTTCTTAAATGTGATGGAGAAGGCAAAATACAGTACATTTATTAAGTAAACGAAAAAAGAAGGCACACAGAAGGTCGGTCCTTTACTTGAAGCAGTGGATCAACGGCCGCTTCTTTCGAGGGTAAATATGTAAATCACCTTATTCTCGACTCCGGATAATCTCTCAGCGGAAGCCTCCGCGAAGTTACGAAGACTTCAAAGAAATATTAACTCGGACTGTTCCTCAGAGACTCACTCCATCATGTATCTCTATACAGTAGCCCACCCGTATGTCTCATCAAGTAAGATCATACGATATCAATGGACAGTATTTCCTATTCATATGCGAAAGCCTATCGTAGTTCGTCTTTGATGTAGACACGTGAGATACAAACATCGATAGTGCGAGAGCAGGACGTTACGTTATTGAACTAAACAGGAGGCTTAACAGCACATTAAAGGACACTACACACAGAAAGCTAAGATAAGCTACGCTAAGCAATGCCAAGCTATGTTGCGCCTTATCACGAATAAGAAGCTACGCTAAAATATGCTAGGCAGCCGTTTAAATATGCCAGAGTAATTGAAGAGGACCCATTTTTATTGGCCGTTGTCGTGGAAGGTGAATAAAGACAATGAAACAGAAAGAGAAAACTCTGTATACGTGAAACTGAAAGGAGAATAATTCATGGTGGATTCCATAATTTGATTCAAACATTGCAAGGAAATGATGAAGAATGAAAAATTACTTTCGTCTAAATCAGGAACAGTTTCATGAACTTCTCTCTATTACTGAGGATGATATTAAGAAAAAATGAACATGAAGTGCCCAAATTATAGAATGTAGAGTAAAAAATATACGTAAAAGCAACAAATGATAGTACAATCAATTTCCGGAGTATCATTAGACAAGTATATTTTTTATCTCTTCAATCCGCCGTTCTTCCTTTCGTCTGCCTTCCATTATAATTAACAAACAGAAACAATTAAGCAATGAAATAGCTACTGTTTCGAGATACTTCACGAAAACCACACGCATGCTAGATACCGGGCAAAAAAAGTGATTGTGCCCATTCGGCTATGAAAATCGTCTCCTTGGCGATCTGTAAAATTTAGCTTGGCACTGCTTAGGTTAGCGTAGCTTAGCGTAGCGTAGCAGTCTGTGTGCCATTCCAAGTAACTTCACTGGATCGATTTTTTCGTTGGGCTGCGTAGCATAGCGTAGCTTACACTTAGCTTAGCTTTCTGTGTGAGGTGGCCTAATTTGGAATACTACACGGTTAACACAATACTTCAGGTTTTGTAATTACTTAAATTCTATATTATGTTGTTACATTTACAATGCTAAGCTAGCAGTAAGTCACTGTACTGCTCAGCTATTGTAAGTCGTAGTGTTAAGGCACTGGGCAAATTTCAGTTGTGTGCAAATTTATATGCAATTGCCTGTACCTATTATTGTAGTACACTACTTGTAATGGAATATTTTACCAAGTGAGTTGGCCGTAGGGTTAGAGAGTACAGTTGTAAGCCTGCATTCGGGGGATAGTGGGTTCGAACCCCACTGTCGGCAGCCCTGAAGATGGTTTTCCGTGGTTTCTCATTTTCACACCAGGTAAATGCTGGGGCAGTAGGCCTACCTTACGTAAGGCCAAAGCCGCTTCCTTCCCACTCCTAGCCCTTTCCTAAACTATCGTCGACGTAAGACCTATCTGTGTAAAAAAAAAAAAAATTGTACATTTTAGACTAATTTCTAAGTTTCTGGGTGATGCAAGTGTAATTGACTAGTATAACTTGGAAACAATTCCCTAACCCATGGTTAAATAATGGAAATATCAAGCTCGATGGATATTATTATTATTATTATTATTATTATTGTTGTTATTATTATTATTATTATTATTATTATTTCATATAGGCCAGCTAAGGACCACGACATTCAACTATTACATTTTGGAATGGGCTTTGATGTTTGCCCAGTAGTTGCGCATCCTCAGGCTGTGTTGCTCCTTCCTCTCCTTTGTCCAAAGGGCGCCAGTCTTCGTCGATGGTAGTCTGTCCTGGAACTTCTTTATGTTTAAGTATCTTCCAGAGTGTTGTCCGATCCTTTAAGTTTCCTTCTGTTATTCCCAGTTCCTGTAGATCTTTAACCACTTCCATCAACCATGGTGACTTGGTCTTCCTATTTTGCCAGTAGCTGAGAATCCGGTTGGTCAACCTGGTCGGATGCATCCTATAGATGTGCCCATAGAATGCTAGGCGTCTCTTCCTTTCTACATTCGTTATTCTTTCACAGTACTTGTAGAGCTCTTGGTTAGGCCGTCTTCTATAACTGTCACCTTCCTTGACTGGCCCCAGAATCTTCCTCATTATCTTTCTTTCCCGCATTTCAAGTTTTTCCATAAGTCCCTTCCTGTTGAGTGTTAAACATTCTGAAGCATATAAGGCTTCAGGGCGGATGACTGTCCGGTAGTACTTCATCTTAGTATTACGAAAGAGACACTTTTTACTATAGGTATTCTTCGTTAGTTGGTAGGCTATTTCAAGCCTGTTAACTCGAGTTATTATTATTATTATTATTATTATTATTATTATTATTATTATTATTATTATTATTATTATTATTATTATTTGTGAGGTGTGGCTATGGAGTTGTTTACGTCTATCAGTATTAATATTATTATTATTTACGTAGTTATGTACGGACTTTAATTGGTATAAATCGTGGTCTTATTATTTGTGTGTTGTATGCGAGGTTATGTATGTCTGCTGTATGTATATTAATAAGAGTTGTGTTAGCGAGACTTGTAGTTAAAGTCGTTAGTCAATTACGTGAACCTATGTTGTGATTTTGTTGTGTTGGTAGTTGGTGAACATGCAAGTGTTGCAGTCTTCTTATTCTTATTCTTCTTCTTCTTCGTGGCAGTGTTTTGTTCAAGACGGCAATTCATTTGCGTCTGTGTAATGTGTACCAGTATATAATTTGTAAACAAAACTGAACACACTTGACAGCATTTCGTGTGTGCGTCTTTGTGGTGACAACATGCGTTGTAATCATCAGGAGGATTGCCTTCAGATTTTGGAATGGCACACGGTTAATACAATACTTCAGGTTTAGGAATTACTTAAATTGTATATGGTGGTGTTGCACTTACAATGTAATGTAAATCGAGTTACGGAAAGAATCCTGATGGTAGACGACATTTTACACCACCAAAAGGAAATAATCGATTTACGAAGTGGACAAGAGTTATTCCGCGGAAAGATATAAGCAATTGTCGGCCAAAAGCAGCATTTTTCGGCAGATTTAATTATAAAGGCGGACTGTTTTGTTGTGAAGTGTGAAAACGTTGAACTTAGTCGTGTGAGGTAGAAATTAATACCAGAAGCGGTGCCTCATATTTATCAAAATTTACCGAAACACCTATCCACTGAAGTAAAATCGCGAAAGGCACGCAGTAGGAAAAGGAGTGAAGACTGTATCAAGAGGATAAGGAACAAGAATCATGATGTGAGTGAAGCAGTGATGGCAACAGCGTAAAGTTCAAGGTCAGCCTAGTTGTAATCCAATTCACGGGCAGGCTAGTTCTCTTACCGATGCCCAAAAGCCAATAGTGTCTCTCAAGAGACAACTAAAGAACGCAACTCGTAATTTAATGCGAGCTAAATGTCTCTTTCCTCAGTCAGAGCTAGGAGTAATTTCCTACAGGGGCATATTAATAACACAGAATGTTTAATGTTTTATGTGCTCTGTTTAATTTTTTTTAAGTATGTAAAGGACAATAGTGCTTTCGCTTTTCGTAATGCTTCATTTTATCTCGTGTGTTCTCGTATTAAAATCTTCGTGGGGACTGCGTATATTATTTACAATTCTATGACAGTATTATTCATAAGTCTAAACAATCGGGTGTTGTATTTGGTTATTTGCTTATCAGTGTAATCTCCACTAAACCAGCTAACCGTGTGGCGTTAATGATTGGCTCCACTAGCGCCGCTCTGCGGGAGGCCGCTTGAACTCGGTGACTGATCTCAGTAGGCATTCTAATTCGTCATGGTCTGAGCTGACTCCCAGGAAGAGCTACCTCACTTGAAATTGAGAAGAGTTGGGTCTCCACTTCATTCGTAACACTCTGTCGTTTTCCGCCGATGGCTACTGAAATCTGTCGCCTGCCGCGAAATGCATATCTCAAGCTCGCGAAGGGTATGTTCCAAAAAATCTGGTTCCCGGTTTTCTTTTGTGTCACCTATCTCCGAAGAGATGGTGTAATTACCACAATTCTAAAAGAAATTTCAGAAATTTGATGATAAATCCATTCGGAATGAGTGCAAGCTATGTGGCAAACGTAAATAAATATCGGCGAAGAGTAACTAACGAGTCAGTATAACAACTACGAACAATACTCCCAAAAACACACACGCAACAGCCAACAAGGAACTCTCGTTTTCAATGATATATTATGCGTGGAACAATCACCGTAGGGTTTGTCAGGGAAGACATTGTGTGGACCTCACTTTAATCAACGTTCAGTACTGTACAGAGTGTGTGTGTTACGATGCTGAATAACAAATGCAGGCAACCTTTACAGAATGAAATTTGTATGGATATCAAAAGCTTGCTTTGATATGTATTTGTAATGCAAAATAGCTCTATTGAATATGTTACCCATAAAACAAACCAAACCAAACCAAACGAATGCTTTGCTTGTCAGTATTAGAATGTAACAGCTATCGATAACACCAAGCTAAACACTATGGCTGGAAAGTTCACCCGGACAATGAAATTTCACCGATGGTATGTGTGATGAGCAAAGGCCCAGCTTTATTATTCTTATATTAAACAGCTATAAACTGCACTGGTCTTGGATCCCAATAAGGTACATCTAGAGGGCAGTGGCAGACGGCTATAGTAGAAGTGAACCAGTTTTTATTCTGAAACTACACAAGTCACGTTTAAAAAAATTCAAAATATAGTTATGGTCAGAAACACACAATGTAAGTGTAGAGCTGTCATTTTCAAAAGACAGTACACATGTGAATATATTTCCCTCATGTCTGCCTATAGCCAACAAATGCAATTTGATAGAAAAAGTGTACGTCAACGACATGTGCTGTTTTTCCTTAAATAAACAGGCATGAAGTATCAAGCACTGACAGGCGGGCAGCAATGAAGCAACAGTGATTAAAGCGGGAAATGGCGAAAGAAAATTGACTTGAATTTCAAATTCTGAAAGTACTGAACTAAATATCAGAAAGGAGAAAAAGAAACGAGATATAATTAAGAAGGCAAGCCTTTTAGGAGAAGAATTTGGCAATTATAAAGGCAACTTTATACATGAAAGAAAATCAGGTGGTGATTGCAGGCGATTTCATAGGTCATAACGAGGTTATGTTTTATTTATATCTGTATGCATTTAATATATAGAAGTCCGGCCCCGCGGTGTAGGGGGCAACGCGTAGGCCTGTCACCCGGCGGCCCCGAGTTCGATTCCCGGCTGGGTCAGGGGTTTTTAATTGTAAATGATTAATATCCCTGGTCCGGGGACTGGGTGTTTGTGTCGTCCTTAACGTTCCTTTCCTCACATTCAACACTCTACACTTCCTCCATTCCAATTACACGCAGGTTCATATCACATGGTGCAAGTAGGGGCAAAAGACGCCCCGAACAAACAGCATTTAAAAAAGTGTAATAGTAGGGTATATCACAGAGATGGGAGCTTGTGAGTGCAAAAATACAACAATAATCACATTATTTCAAGCAATCTATGTGTAAATTATTCAACAGCTGTGACGGAAGTTTCTAGAAGACTACTGCTGCAGATACAGAAATTATCCTGACACAGTTCCGGCAGTTCAAAGTGAAGAATGTAAGATGCATTTCTGCAAGGTCTTAATATTAAAATGGGTGTTAAAACCGAACGTTCACGCCAAGAGGACAAGGAAAAACCAAAAGGATGTACGTTTCTTCAGAAGTATTACCATAGCAAGTACTGATCATGGAAGGGATGAGGTGAGTAAAATGGCATTTTAGTTGTCTGTGCAGGGTATGCGCGTGGAATCTGCAAATCTTGTTGCTCAGTCTTAAACCTACCAATGATCAGAGATGCCACTTTACTCCAGGCAATGCAAAACCAGGATATGTTACACTGCAGGAGCAATAGTTGATCACATTAATAGTATTCCCACAAAACCAGGGCATTACAAAGAAAAGAATGTGGAATATCTTAGCCCAAAATTGAATATACTGTATGTCCAACCCTTGTCCGGCTTCTTCGTAGCAAGTTTTTATGACCGTATGCCTTTTCTGACGTCAACCTCATTATAGGAGTTAGAGATAAAATGAACGATGTGATATATGATAGTAGGAAGGGAGAGGGTTAAACCCGGTGCTGATACATAGTCTATTCCTGTCGAATAGCAATGAGAGGTCTGCTTAAGGCTTTACGTCTCCATCCAAAGGATGAATCACCATCAACGGTGCCATATGCCCTCACACCGTATGAGCACTGCGGTGAGCTTTTGGAATTTAATCCAGGCTTTTGACACGCAATCTACTATGGTTGTCTCACAGGAAGTCGCCTGGAGGTGCGAGGGGTAAACATGGTTGCCGCGCATGCGCTCAACTCAAGTCTCCAAGGCCTGACAATGAACATCTGTTCAGTCCGCAGTTACTCTTGCGAAAAGGGGTGCTGTTTTGAAGCTTCAAAGTGGTAGTGCTTTGGTTACACATTTAATATACAGTAAGTACTGCATATGAACAAGTTCACAGTAAACATGCATCTGTTTCAGGGAGTTCGTACTGTCTGTCACGACCAATGTTTTTAGCTTACAGTGCGGTATCTTTTACTAGTGCCGTACCTACAAGCTGCTGCGACTTCTCGACAGACGCAGATAGTAGTGATCAGAAACTGTATACCACCGCCTCCCCTAACCTGCCGGCCAACACTCTGAGGGTGAACATTTTCTTCGACCAACTGGACTCGAATCGGGTAACCACTTTACGCCTTAACGATCATGGCCACCAGTGATGTTTGTCTGGACTGGGATGTTAGGAATAGTGTATTAGTCAGTGATGATCATGTAGGTTATGGTGGTACGCGTTAGAGAGTCAACTATGATCACAATTGAACATAATATTAATGCGTAAGTTGTTTCGAAGAGAAGACAGAAGTTCTTTTCAAAGAAATATTGAATCTGTCCTATTGGAGTCCACAGTGGATACACGCACCGTTGTGAAGGATTCTCTGTAAATAATAAAAATCTATCTTTAAAGGAAAGAGCGAAGAAAGCTGCAGTATCAGAACTACTAGTTCATAAGAGGAGAGAAAATAAACTTTATTCCAAAATGCAAGGTATTTCAACAAATATGCAATAATGGTAGTTCATGCAGAATTTACACCTATCACAAATTCTTGTATATGATAGATTGTATCTACGTCAGTTGGCAGTTAATGTGTTCAATGTAGCATGACAGTCATCGGCGGAAAGGTACAAATGAAGTTGTATCCTTTATTTTATACTTCATTACTCTATGAATTCTTGATACAGTTTAGTACCGTTTTGTTTTCTCAGACTCTTGCACAGGACAAAACCGTAACCGTATGATTTTTTCTGCCGTTGGTATGTTGCGGATGTGATTTGAGAAAGTCAATATTTTCTACAGAAATGACACTCTTATTTACCTAATGATAGACAATTTACTTTGGTAAAAAGAGAAGCTCGGCGGGGTGAGTGGCTCAGACGGTTAAGGCGCTGGCCTTCTAACCCCAACTTGGCAGGTTCGATCCTGGCTCAGTCCGGTGGTATTTGAAGGTGCTCAAATACGACAGCCCCGTGTCGGTAGATTTACTGGCACGTAAAAGAACTCCTGCGGGACTAAATTCCGGCACCTCGGCGTCTCCGAAGACCTTAAAAAGTAGTTAGTGGGACGTAAAGCAAATAACATTATTATTATTATTATTATTAAAAGAGTTGCAAGAGGAAGAGACAGGGAAACCTCGGAAAACAATCTTAAGGGCAGAGGTTTCGAACCTACTGTCTGTCAAGCTCACAGCTTACGTGACCTTAACCCCGTGCGTAGCCAATTTGCTCGGCCATTTTGAGTTGTTTTCTCAAGTTGCTTTACGTCGCACCGATACAGATAGGTCTTATGGCGGTGATGGGATAAGAAAGGGATAAGGGCGGGAAGGAAGCGCCATGGCCTTACGGTATAGCCCCAGCATTTTTGAGTTTCAGCCGGCGAGTGACGGCTAGATGACCTTCCTAACAATATGCGATATTTCGGATGAAAATTCCAACCTGAGATCGAACAGAATTCTGCCATCGGCCGTCAGCCTGGAAACCCAGCAGCTAAGCCACTACCCACTTTAGCAAGAAAATACAGATTTAGAAATGGGACGATCACAAAATCGATGCAAGATACACAGGCGTTCACTTAAAGACATTTCTTATTAAATATTCTGCGGTCCAAACTGAGAAATATACATTTTATTTTTCCTCAAAACGTCTGCAGACTATTTTGCATAACTAGCAGCTCCGAAGAGATCATCTCTGGGAGCTCCCAGGTACATAATAGAGGTAGATATGAAGACTACAGTTTCAGAGTTCGTATTTGCATTGCCATTCGCAGCGTAACATCTCTCTAAAGCTCTCGTTGACAATTTTAGCGACATTTATACTCTACGTGCGCTATTCTAACGTTGAAATGTTTGACTTCAACTTACTTGGAACTGAGATGGAGGGTATATAGACCTACAAAAATAAAAGATGATAACCCACTCAGTTCTGGTGCAGCATCGAACCAGACGATCGATACTTTTACATGGAACACTAAAATGTAAGTACAGCAAGTAGTCATAATAATATTCGTTCATTCTTACACAATGTGAGCCCAACTTTCCTTCAACAGCACTTCTGCCTGTATCTTCTTCCCTTACACCTGCCATTGTGGATTTGTCAAACGAGGTGACTCGAGTAGTGACACACGCTACATGATAGTGTACGATAGGCCAAAATTCCAGGCCAGGTTGTGAATTGAATCTCCGAATACGCTGAGCATTTTGCCACGAAGTTGTATTTATCTTTCCTCTCTATCTACACAGAGTGGTCGAACACAAGGTGAATTGGGCATATGGGCGTCATAGGGTTGGTCAACTGATAAATAACTTGAGAGAAATAATTTGGAATCTCGCACCATTGTCATTTTATCAGCTGCTAAAGTTAGCCAATCAGATCGCTTCACGTGCGAGTTCAAATGGGCTTTGCGCGGCACTGTTGCTGAATCTGTACGTGACTTAAGGACGGCTTCAGAGCTATGCCGAGTAATCATCACCAATCACAAACACACCGTGCGTTTCAGCCAGTGTCACCGTAGTGTACTTCTTTGGCGCGATCCTGTCAGCTCGAAGGTCTGTATTCAAACCCCTCCCCTGGCGAAGTTCTATTCTTCGACTGGTGCGCTCATGCCGATCTTAAGTCACGGACTTATCAACACCGACTCGTAAAAGCCATTTGAATTCACCCGCAAAATGATCTGATTGCCTAACTTTAGCAACTGATAAAATGACGACAGTGCGAGATATCGAATTATTTCTTTCAAATTATTTATCAGTATGACGAACTCTCTAACGCTCGTATACCCAGTTCACGTTGTTTCCGATCATCCTTTATATATATCGTACCCAATGCAACGATACATACGGTTTTTTACACGGTCAAATAAACAAATCAGTCCTTAGAAGCTATAAAGTATGCAACCTTACCACATCCCAGGCAAATGGCTGTTAAAAAATATTATGTGGGATTCGAGCCTCCTACCTCGAGTACTGTCCACTATCACATACCTCCCCGCCCGCTTGCCATGTGAGCTACTGCGACACTAGGCGGCGGCCACTTCCCAGCCTATACAGTACCGTGCTCCCGTTTTGTGCGTCCACTTCCCGTTTTAAAGTACGTGTTTTGCGTATCTGTACTCGTTTTACGGCTTCATTCGAGGTACTCATAATGAATTAATAGTGGCGCTCACGATTCCTGCAGTCTTCTAGCCCGTAAACACACATCTCGTTATATTACCCCGATTTAGGGAGAGGGACCGATGTCTATCAGAATTGTAGTAAATGTGAAGGGATGCATAAAACTGGATCTCAAGGGGCTGGTGGATCATCCGGCATATACAGCGTGTACCAAAACTCGACGGCAAAAATTTAGGAATGGATTCCTCACATAGAGAAAAGAGAAGAAGTTTATGACAACATAGGTCCGGAGACGTATACTTACAGATTTATTCAAACTTGTGTACATTTACACCGTAAGTCTGTAACGGCAGCTGAAATACTTTGAACATGTAGCAGGGAAATGTTCAAAGTGACGACCTTCACCTTGAATACAAGCCTCCGCTCGTCGTCGCCTGAGAGGTTGTCACAATGCGCTCACATAAAGTTGCTTCATCAGGAACAGGAGTCGCATACACGAGAGACTTAACGTATCCCCACAGGTAGAAGTCCAGAGGATTCAAGTCAGGAGAGCGTGGTGGTGGCCAAGCAATCGGTTCTCCTCTACCTATCCAGCGCTCAGGAAAATGGGTATTCAGGTACCTGCGGGCAACAGACTGAAATGTGCGGGAGCACCATTTTGCAGAAAAAAACATGACTTTGTCGACGGGATGCAAGTGGCATGTCTTCCAAGTAATCAGGCAATGCAGTACGCAAGAAATTCGTGTTGTTTTGACCAGTAAGCCTATTCGGAAGAACGTAGGGTCCCAAAAAGGAATCACAAACAATGCCTGCCCAGATGTTAATGGCGAACCTCTGTTGATGAGACGATTGGATGATTGCATGAGGACATGTAAATTATTACTAAAATTAATTCGTGTCACAAAGTTTGAATAAATCTGTAAGTATACGTTTCCGGACCCATGTTGCCATAACTCTTTTTCTTCTCTCTATGTGAGGAATCCATTCCTACATTTTTGACGTCGAGTTTTGGTACACCCCGTATATACTGTATATATTAACTTACATTGTCTGCCTTCAGAAACGACATCACGTCTCCGAGGAATTGTATGAAATTTAGCACAAACATTCTCAGAGGTATTTGTCACATGGCAAAGTTTTAACGGCAAGTACAACTAGATAATAATCTTAATAATTAGATGGGAAGAATATGAGGTCTAAACGTCCGAGACTGAAGGTATCGGTAAAAGAAAGGGACATTCTTTGAAGGGCATGAAAATCAAAGAACCTTAGGGTTTGTAAAGCATACCACCAAGAGGGTTTTGAATGGTAAAAATAAAAGCAACGAGCCTGACACAACTAAATGGGAGTAATGCTCGATTCAGAAAGGACCGAGCGAGTTGGCCGTGCGGTTAGTGGCGCGTAGCTGTGAGCTTGCATTCGGGAGAAAATGGGTTCGAATCCCACTGTCGGCAGCCCTAAAGATGGTTTTCCGTGGTTTCCCATTTCACACCAGGGAGATGCAGGGGCTTTACCTTAATTAAGGTCACGGTCGTTACCTTCCCACTCTTCCGTTACCGAAAACTTTCGATGTATTAGTGCGACAATAAACAACTAGCAAGAAAAGAACCGAAGACTCAGAAAGGAGCATCAGGGTCACGAACACATGCTCTCAAGTCGAGAATCCCAGTGGGAGAACTATCAACCAATTCAAGTGGGATTTTCAAACTGGAAATTTACGTCCCTGAGATTCAAACTCCACGTAAATGTCCCATGTCTTACAACTTACGCCGCAGCCTTAATTTAAACGCTTTGCCAGGTTTGAAATATGAAAACCATGGAAAACCTATATTCAAGGCTGCCGACGATGGGGTAAAACCCACCAAGCAATCTTAAGCTCAAAGCTATACAACCTCCGTATACAACTTGTTCAGTACGGGAAGTTATGAGGCTAAATCCTTACCACGAAACCAAACAGGATCCACGTTTCTGATGATCTATCGGTATATCGTCACACCAATCATCTGTTTGACACGGTGATCAAACCTGGCCTTGAATGGACTGAGCAGGTCAGACGGTAGAGTACTGGCTTTCAGAACCCAACTTATCCAGTTCGATCCCAGTAGTATTTGAAGAGATTCAAATACGCCAGCTTCGTACCAGTAGATATATTGGCACATGAAGGACCTGCATTACGACAAATTTACCAGCACTTCGGTTTCTCCGAAAAGAGGGATGTAAAACCGATAACATTATTACCTTCTTGCCCCTAGGTGTAAGCAACTTCCTTTCGACATTATTTGCAAGGTAGTGATTATATCTGCTGTGAGGTTTCTTATCCAAGTTTAAAATCAACAGTGCAATAATGCAGCTGTAAGCGGAATATGTTCAGCAATCATCGACCTCTAATTACAGTGGTTAAGGGAGTATACGAAAAATCATCTAGGTAAGGAACAGTAACACAATACAAATCGTTATGCCCCAAACCATATTTAAAACTGATGGCTGAAGTGAAATCTGCTGTACAAGTGACCTCCATGGTTGTAGAGGTACCAAGAGTGACCAATAGAGAGCATACATGTCCAAGGCGCGGTCGCACCATTCACTCTCTCCAAAGGAGAAACTGAACGACGTGCATACAGTACAAGTCAAGAGACCAAAGGTTTATTTTTTCCAGCCATTTCAAACAATCATGCGGTCGTAAGACTACGTCATCCACATTGTTTCTTTTTGGCCAAATACAAGAATACTTCAAATGGGAAATGTTCTTCCCATGAAAAGCCTGTTGAATATCCAATCTGAGGTAATAGAAATTACAATACGTGGGCAATCGGAATGTCACAGGTAAGTTCAACACTTACGGGGAAATAAATAAATAAATAAATAAATAAATAAATAAATAAATAAATAAATAAATAAATAAATAAATAAATAAATAAATAAATAGCCTGGTGAATTGTCCAAATATATCTGTATAAGACACGAATGATCGGAAATTGTGTTCTCTATAAATTTTGTTATGTAGTACTTTTCGATGGGACCAATAACCCAGGTACCGGTATTTAAAACATTAAAGACGCCTTCCCCTGAACTACCATTTCATCCACCGAGAATAAAATGATTTCTAGCCTAGACCGTAGTGACCGAGCTCGATAGCTGCAGTCGCTTAAGTGCAGCAGTATCCGGTATTCGGGAGATAGTGGGTTCGAGCCCCACTGTCGGCAGCCCTGAAGATGGTTTTCCGTGGTTTCCTATTTTCACACCAGGCAAATGCCGGGGCTGTACCTTAATTAAGGCTACGGCCGCTTCCTTCCAATTCCTAGGCCTTTCCTATCCCATAGTCGCCATAAGACATATGTGTGTCGGTGCGACGTAAAGCAAATGGCAAAAACAGAAAAAGAGGCAATAGTGACTTATTCCCTGACTCTACATACCGGTTTTCATTAAATTCTGTTCACCCATTTTCTCGTGGTTCAGGGTTGGCATGGTAACATGGACTTAAACAAAAATCGAAATTCATGAATATCTTTGTTATCTGCCGGTATGGTAAAATTGTATAACACATAAATGATACAGAATTGTATTCTCTATAACTTTTGTTATGTAGTATGTTATGTAGTACTTTTAAAAATTACATTTTAGGCGCCTTCCCTTAAACTGGCTCTTTTTAACCCAAGAGTTTTCTGTCTGTTGGGTCATGTATGTCTGGATCCGCAAATAGCACCACCAAAGGCGGGGAAACATCAACAACCAATGGCAGCGCCAAAATGAGGCATACTAGGCAAGTTGAGGAGTGAGGCAGTTTGCCATTGCTTTCCTCACTGGGCCAGAAAGAGCTATTGCAATACGACTGACCCCCCAGAGGCTGTTTGGATCCTCATATAGCACCACCATAGGTTATCCAGATACGGGGAAACAGCTACAACCACTGGCAGCGCCAAAATGAGGCATACTGGGCAGGATGAGGAGTGAGGCAGTTTGCCATTGCTTTCCTCACTGGAACAGAAAGAGCTATTGCAATACGACTGACCCCCCAGAGGCTGTTTGGATCCTCATATAGCACCACCATAGGTTATCCAGATACGGGGAAACAGCTACAACCACTGGCAGCGCCAAAATGAGGCATACTGGGCAGGATGAGGAGTGAGGCAGTTTGCCATTGCTTTCCTCACTGGAACAGAAAGAGCTATTGCAATACGACTGACCCCCCAGAGGCTGTTTGGATCCTCATATAGCACCA
This sequence comes from Anabrus simplex, assembly GCF_040414725.1. Taxonomy (NCBI): domain Eukaryota; kingdom Metazoa; phylum Arthropoda; class Insecta; order Orthoptera; family Tettigoniidae; genus Anabrus; species Anabrus simplex. Next base: position 53,214,800 of record NC_090269.1, read on the forward strand.
CCATAGGTTATCCAGATACGGGGAAACAGCTACAACCACTGGCAGCGCCAAAATGAGGCGTACTAGGCAAGTTGAGGAGTGAGGCAGTTTGCCATTGCTTTCCTCACTGGGCCAGAAAGAGCTATTGCAATACGACTGACCCCCCAGAGGCTGTTAGGATCCTCATATAGCACCACCATAGGTTATCCAGATACGGGGAAACAGCTACAACCACTGGCAGCGCCAAAATGAGGCGTACTAGGCAAGTTGAGGAGTGAGGCAGTTTGCCATTGCTTTCCTCACTGGGCCAGAAAGAGCTATTGCAATACGACTGACCCCCCAGAGGCTGTTTGGATCCTCATATAGCACCACCATAGGTTATCCAGATACGGGGAAACAGCTACAACCACTGGCAGCGCCAAAATGAGGCATACTGGGCAGGATGAGGAGTGAGGCAGTTTGCCATTGCTTTCCTCACTGGAACAGAAAGAGCTATTGCAATACGACTGACCCCCCAGAGGCTGTTTGGATCCTCATATAGCACCACCATAGGTTATCCAGATACGGGGAAACAGCTACAACCACTGGCAGCGCCAAAATGAGGCGTACTAGGCAAGTTGAGGAGTGAGGCAGTTTGCCATTGCTTTCCTCACTGGGCCAGAAAGAGCTATTGCAATACGACTGACCCCCCAGAGGCTGTTAGGATCCTCATATAGCACCACCATAGGTTATGCAGATACGGGGAAACAGCTACAACCACTGGCAGCGCCAAAATGAGGCATACTGGGCAGGATGAGGAGTGAGGCAGTTTGCCATTGCTTTCCTCACTGGAACAGAAAGAGCTATTGCAAGAGACTGACCATATGAGCAACACCTTTCATAACAATCAGACACAGTGGTCGTGCTCCGAACACCCACACCCCAGCAGCTTCGATATTGTCACAGCAATGGATGAGACTGGGACCTCGTTGGAGGTTATATTTTGTTCTGGCCTGTGTCAAGAGACAGACGAAAAACTACTGTATCAATCAGGAAATAGAAACAAGCGGTTCCAGGAGATAACCAGTGAAATACAAACAAGAATTGAATGGCACCTTCAGTGTTGTCAGCTTTAAACTGAGTTCAGAAAATACTGGCTAGAGGGCAGACATGATAGCAAAAATACTCAAATATACAAAAATAAAATAGAATAAAATACAAAGTCTGAAGAATTAACTAGAAGGCTAGATTACCTTACAGACTGCCAGAGATCAACATAAATTAGAATGATAAATTAAATCATTTGATGGTAGATGAAAAAACCGGGGGATCTAGCAATACTGAACAGGGGTTGGAGGAAGGGCGGTCCCCGGTGAAAACGGGTACCAGTAATATGGTAAACCGACTGATGTTCAGCTAAAAGTTAGGCAGTTGTAGGATGAAGTAGATAAACGAAGGTATAAGCCAAAAAATGTAAGTTGTAAGATGAAGGTATCGGTGTCACTAAATGATAACAAGCTGTCAGTTAAAAATATCAGCTAAAAAGGGGAATTTCCAAAATGAAGGCATTCGCTGAAGAAGAAGAAATTGTAGGAAGAAGATGTCAGGTTAAGAGGAGGAAGCTACAAGATTAAAATATCAGGTAAAGAACTGGTAGTTGTTAGATGAAGATATCGGCTTAACAATAAAAGATAGTGTGGTGGATGTAAGATGAATGATTCCATTGAAGAATTCGATGTTGTAAAAACAATGTGGAAGCTAAAAGGAAGGAGTATGTAATATAAAGGTATCAGATATTGGAGTTGTAAGATGAGATATCAATTAAAGCGAAGTATTATGAAGGTATCAGCTAAAGAATTGTAGGTGGTAAGCAGAGGAAGTTGAATGATGATGGTATCATGTATGAAATTGGAAGTTGCAAGGTTCAGGAGTCAGTTAAAGAAGAAAGATAATCCTACAGCTAAATAAAGATAGAAAGTCATTGGATGGAGGTAACCGCTTAAGAAGCGGAAGATGTAACTTGATAGCACCAGCGAACGAAGAGGAAGGTGTACGATGAAGGTATGAACTAAAAAGGAGTAAGTTGCAAGCTTAAGATGTTGGATAAATATCAGAAAGTTGTAATGTAAAGGTATCAGCCAAATAAGTGGAAAATGCAATATGAGATATTAGCTACAGAAGTGGAAGTAGTAGGATGAGGGTATCATCTAAAGAATTAGAAGTTGTAAAATGGAGGTATCAGCTAAGGTTATGAATAACTAAAATATAAATTACCAAACAAATTACTAAAAACCATCTATCATGCTCTGGTTCAAAGCCGTACCCGCATGATACATATTTGGGCATGTTGTAACAAAGATCTATTTGAGACCGTCAACAGTTTGCACAGACGTATATAAAAATACTGAATAAAAGTTTTTATAGCATAGACTGTAGTGCCTTATTTCCCGACTTTAAATACCGATTTTCATTAAATTCTCTGCAGCTATTTTCTCGTGATACGCGTGTATACATACATACATACATATAGATGATGGAAAATTGGAAAGAACATTTCCTGGTTACGTGTACATGAACGGTACACAAATGCTATTCTTTTTAAATTCTGAGCAATGTAAAGACAAAACTCTTAATATATATATATGAAGTTATTAAGGTTTAATGCTCATAAATGTTACAAGATGATGGTAATAAAGTTTATTTCAAAATCCACGATTCGGATATCAGATTACGAAACAAGTAGGAGTCGGAGTCCTGGTCCGAATAATGTTGTGATCGTTAGTGTAAGTCCCTAGTCATGGTTTATCCCGTAGCATTCTTGTACTATGACGCATATTGTTGGCTATGCAGGTCACGTTCTTCAACACTGAAGTGAGAAGGTCGCTGTCAACCACAGAATGAGCAGCTGTGTGAGTCAGCCTGCCTGTCCTGAACTTCCCGCCGGCCACTGGATTCTCCTTATACTGTAGAGCGAAGTGTCTCACCTGACTGCTGTGTTGACCACCTGGAACTTCCGTGACATGAGTGTCAACCAACACGACGGAACAGTGTGCGGTTGGACTATGTACTGTTGTACTCAGGTACACTATGTAAAAAACGGAATAGATACGAAACTCAAAATGAAGCAGACTGATCACAACAGTTCGCTGTGGTAAGGTAATGGACTCGATACACGGACAGCTTCAAATGCATGTTAGATTTGGCAATCCTTGATATCTGATTGGTTAGAAGTCAGGCTTTTCAGCATCCATGTATTCACGATGAAAATGTGAAGAAGCGAAAGAAGACGAAAAAAAAAAAAAAAAAAAAAAAGAAAAGAAAAAAAAAGGCGCAACGAGGAGTTAAGACGGAAAAATTGAAATGAAGCCTGCAGAAAGTGGTTGCGCTAACGTCACACAGGTTGTAACAATATTAACACAAGCGGGCGAGTTGGCCGTGCGATTAGGAGCGCGCAGCTGTGAGCTTGCATCCGGAAGATAGCGGGTTCGAACCCCACTGTCGGCAGTCCTGAAGATGGTTTTCCGTGGTTTTCCATTTTCACACCATGCAAATGCTGTGGCTGTACCTTAATTAAGGCCACGGCTGCTTCCTTCCCATTCCTAAGCCTTTCCTATCCTATCGTCGCCATAAGACCTAACTGTGTCGGTGCGACATAAAACAAATAGCAAAAAAAAAAAAAAAAAAAATATTTATACACAAACATGTCAGTGTCCAGTTATTGAATTGTATGTGGAGTAAACGTTCGAAATAAGTGGATTTCACAGCTGTTGTAAATACTCCAGCCTCACCTTTGTTGCAACTTTGATCTCTAACGCAAGATAATGCCCCCGGGAAAAAGAATTTTAAACACTGTGTGTATGTAGAAACTAGCATCCCCCCCCCCCACCTTCACCTCAAATATTTGTCAAATTTTCGCAACAACTTATCTAGTATTAACATAAATATGAATGAATGCAGAGACTCTCAACCTTGGATAAAGTCATGGGGCTGTCACGAGGGGAAAAAAAAAATCTGTGGCGGTTTTTTTGGGTTTTTTTGGGTTTTTTTTTTCGAGGAAGGCCAGCAAGTAGATAATAGACCGGGCTAACTTGTAAGACGATAGCCGGTCTGCTTTTTCAGTTTGTCCTAAGAAGTGGTAAACATCTTACAATCGGTAGCAACGCCTTGCTAAGGACGTAATTCTACAATCTTCAATACGATCAGGTTCCAAAGATCAGAAATATTCGAGTCGACTGAAGATGAATTAATGCAAATTGTAAACATTAAAATAACGTTATTACATTACTCAAAGAGGTGTCCTAGAAGAGAGGAAAATACGCACTTCAACTTCGAAAAATTTGTTTACGTTGGAATAGTGTGGTGTTAACGTTGTTAACGTCCTATTGTCTAAATAAACGCACTTAAAGTTGAATATTGCTCTAGAAAAGGGCTTTTTAACATGCCAACACATATACTGATATGGGATACCGTATTTAAGCACTCCTAAATGCTAATCACATGTAAAGAGTCTAACCAGCAACTGTGCTCACATTATCTTTTATTTAGGTGATGAGGACTTCAAGTGGACCGAGTCCAATCTATGTTCTGGTTGTACTGTGCTTGGTGCATGTGAAGCCTCTGCCTCTGTGATAACCTGTGTGATCATGATTTCTGTACTGGTGAGAACAAATTGTTTGACTAGACGACCCGTGCTGCTCCAATAAAGTATAAAACAATAAATATACCCCAGCTTGTAGTCGTTCAGGTTGATATCCTCAGCCTAAAATCAAAAACAAAGTAGGGATTAATCTGCTTTCAAAAAATAAAAAATAAAATATACTCATTCTTCTAAAAGTACAGTATAATATCAATAATAAAAACAAAACATAATTTGCTCCGTGCGGTGCCCAGATACTTTTTTGAAAGTTCACTTTTAAGATTAGTGTTAAGTACCTGTTAATTATGTGTGAAGTGATTGTTTGTAGATTCCTTTATTGTGACGTTGATCGATATTTTACGAACTTCTTTTTTTTTTTACAATTTCCCTTACGTCACACCAACACAGATAGGTTTTATGGCGACGATGGGATAGGAAAGGGCTACGAGTGGGAAGTAAGCGACCGTGGCCATAAGGTACAGCCCCAGCGTTTGCCTGGTGTGAAAATAACAAACCAAAGAAAACCACCTTCAGAGCTGCCGACAATGTGTTTCGAACCCACTAGCATCCCGAATGCAGGCTGACAGCTCTGTGACTCAAACAGCACAGCCACTTGTTCGGTTTTTACGACCTATTTTGTAGCTTTAGAGTTGTTGTGGATTTAATTTAACTGTTTGGTTTTGGATTATTTTGTTTCGCGTGGACCTTTGTCCTTCTGACAGCCCAGATTGTCTGGAAAGTAGCTGATCCTTTTAAAAAATAAAAATAAGTTATAAGTGTATGGATTTTACACGCCGCGCTACAGATATGTAGCATGTACAGAAATGGTGTCCCGATATAAACAAAACATGGCGTCCCTCCACCTCCTTGCTTGATGCATTGCTGCAGGTAGACAGATTGCCACAAGACTGTTGTGATTGAAATGGGCACAGTGCTGGATGTATAGCAATACACAGGCTGTGCCTTCTGCGCTACCCGTTCATTCCCTTCCCCTCCTGTTTTGTTCTGGAGTGGCCTTCAACACTACCCGTTCACTCCCTTCCCCTACTTTTCGGTACTGGAGTGGCCTTCAACACTACCCCCTTCACCCCGTCCCATCGTTTTCAGTACTGGAGAGGGACAGTGTTGGTTGTTTATGTCGGGACACCATTTCTGTGCATGCGTGTACACGATCCCAGCTGTCAATGGTACGGTCACCAATCAGCCCAGAGAACTCAAAACTCAGAATTCAATACCAATCTCGGACATTTTGACATTTTCTTTCTTACCCCTTCCGACCCGCATGCCGATGGAGGCTGAACTTATTCAGAGTGTCGCAATTCATCTCAGTGGTCGTTTTCGTTTATTTTTACATACCACTCCCTCCCACCCCCAACCGTATGGGTGCTAGGTGTTTCTTACTCCCACGGCATTTCTCGCCACAAAGTTTTAAGTCATATGTGTATCAAGTTTGGTTGAAACTGCAGGCTTGCTTAGCCTTCATTTTTAATCGTTTAGCTCCGCCGATATCAGTAAGTCTAGCGGCCAAGTGCACCAACTTTGTTTAAGATTCGGCTAACCAGTGTGTACGTAAACATGGTTTAAATTTAAGAACTGGTTAGAAGGATGTTTAGGTAAGCATGTTTAGCTGGCAGTAGAATTGAACACTAGTCTGATGTTTAACTTGCTAGTGTAGAATAGTAAACGCGCTTCGGCGATTTCGTGTTTCTTTTGTTAGGAGGAGGAATATTAATTTCTTCTTTGCTGAAAGTGCTTATTAGAAAAATGGAAGAACAAAATAGAAAAAGGTCGTCGAATTTGTAGGATTTTGAAACCGGTATTGTTGAATAATTGCAGAAGCTATAATATTACTCACGTCGTGTATAATCCGAGCTGTTGCAGTTCTGTGCGCATTAATGTCACCTACAATCACATTAAGGAACCAGTGGCGTAATACCTCAACCCAGTGAGCAGTCTGTTGATAGCAGAAACAGGATGATTTGTCTGCGTTAGAAATTGCACGTTATTTTGTATTGTTTCCAGAAGAAACGAAACTGTTTGTTTAGATAAGCGAAACTTTTCCACAAATTTCCTATCACTAAGTTCTTCAAAAGGATCACCTCTCTCCAATATTATACTTTCGCGCTTATTTCCATCTTGTCCCAGATATTTCAAACATAACAATTCATCTCCAAATCTGGCAGCAATTTTACCTTCATTGCTAATCACTGTTTGGTAACCGCTCGAACTTGAATGTTTAACCGATATTAATCAGGGATTTAAATAATAATCAGGCATGATACTCCGCAGTTTCATTTAAACAAGGTTTAGGAATAATTTTAAATGCTGATTAGGGTAAACAAGGTTCGTGCACTTGACCATAGATGTTGCTACTTAACTGTGTTTAACCCGCTAAAGTACCAAATGTATCGTGGGCTAGAATACGCGTTCGTCTGCAATTATTAGTGTGACTGTTTAATGACTTGATTTTAGGATTACTAAAATTTGACGGAAGGCAGAGATCTATCAATGCCTCATGATTTACCGACAGCTAATTCTAGAGAGAATATAACAAAAATGAAGCAAATTGGACCTCTAGAACGGACGGACGGACTGGACAAAGCTGTTTTTAGGAAACTTTTTTTAAAACATTTAGAAGATGAGATTGGCAAGGAGGTGGCCTTTACTACAGAACAATACTTTAGGTATAATACCCGGTATTTGCTAGCAGTTGAAGCGGGAAAACTCTCCTGCTAGATGATCACAACCCAGACTTAAATACTGGGAACCTGGCTGAGTGGCTCAGAGAGTAGCCTAAATTACAGGGTTCTATCCTCGTTCAGTCCGGTGGTATTTTGAGGGGCTCAAATACTCCAGCATTGTGTCTATAATAGCATCATTGTGTTTCTTTTTAACTACCTACCTTTCTTACGGTTTTCGGAGCCAATGACGGTGCCGGAATTTGGTTCCGCAGGAGTTGTTCTACATGTCAGTAAATCTACCGACAGGAGGCTGACGCATTTGGGGATAGAATGAAATCTTGTATTTTGAAACCAACTTTCAACCAACCAACCCATTGTTACGTAACAACAGTCGTAGAAGTGTCAACGAACTACTATATAATTGGGAATTAATAAAAATATAATCATGTGTTCCACATCATCTCACTTGTATACTAGTTCCGGAGTTATCTTTTGGCCTTGGTAGTTACACAAGAACAGGGAGTGTTGGCGGAAACAAAGAGAGACAGTTTAACACTCCACAAGATAAAGACTGACGTAGTTGGTGTCAAGTCCTATTGACCTCCACAAAGCCTGGAATGCGATTATGCGAATAACATAGAAAAATTAGTTCTCCCGCCCTCTGTCCACTACGAAAAAAAAAAAAAAAAACTTCACAATTAGCCGCTAAGAAGCAGCTGGCGGAGAAACAAGTACACTTAAGCACAAGAAACATGCAACGAGGTCCAGTCTATAAACAAGTCGAGTGATTCAATTTCGGACAAGAGACTTCCTTTTTTTTTTCTTTTCTTTTTTCTTTTTTTTCTTTCAGAAACCATCAGTGAAGTTTACCAACTAACATACGTCAGGATATTAACTGAACTTACAGTCTCGAGATACCTATCGCAATCACAGACATTGAAAAGCCTTCCCTCAATTATTATTATTTTTGTTGGTAGAGACGAGTTCAGGGATTCTGACTCTCTTACATTTTTTTTTTCTTGGCTATTTGCTTTACGTCGCACCGACATAGATAGGTCTTATGGCGATGATGTCCGATTCGTTGGCTGAACGGTCAGCGTACTGGCCTTTGGTACAGAGGGGTCCCGGGTTCGATTCCCGGCCGGGTCGGGGATTTTAACCTTAATTGGTTAATTCCAATGGCATGGGGGCTGGGTTTATGTGTTGTCTTCATCATCATTTCATCCTCATCACGACGCGCAGGTCGCCTACGTGAGTCAAATAGAAAGACCTGCACCTGGCGAGCCGAACCCGTCCTGGAATACCCGGCACTAAAAGCCATAGGGCATTTCATTTTTTATGGCGACGATGGGATATGAAAGACCTAGGAATGGGAAGGAAGTGACTAAGCCTTCACTAAGGTACGGCCCCAACGTTTGCCTGGTGTGAAAATGGGAAACCACGGAAAACTATCTTCAGGGCTGCCGACAGTGGGGTTCGAATCCACTATCTCCCGGATGCAAGCTCACAGCTGCGCGCCCCTAACCGCACAGCCAACTCGCTCGGTCTCTCTTACATCTAGCAAAATATATATTATAATAATAACTTCGCCTGCAGTAGCTGTTGGGTGGATCGAGTAGCTCATCAGTTGCTGTTACCGGTCCCAAGCCCGGATAAAGAAGGAGGGTAAAAGAGAAACCATAAAATATCATGAGACAACCTCTAAGGCTAAATATCTTAGTTATACAACTGAGACGGATTAAAATCGACCTCTCCCCAATCTTCAACTTACTAGCATGATGGAATTAAGAAAGCAAATTCATCTGCCAAATAAATTCAATACCACTCCTCAGTTGGCCAAAACGTTGTGAAAAACAAGTATTATAAATAATAATACATATTCACTATAGACTCTTATACCTTTTACCATTCTGTCTGCAAGCCTCTGTGAATTAATAAACGCCTCGACACACCTCTATTTGTAACTAGCTCTATGGCCTCATTTAGTTCCATATTTTTTACGTTGAAATCATTTGAAACTTGATTCTAACCAACGTCGTCTTGGCCTCTCTCTACTTCTTTTACCCTGCTGTACATGACCGACACCATTATTCTCCTAGGTAACCTATTCTTCTTCATTAGCTTCACATGAAGCCAGAACCGAAACCAGTTTATGTGTATCGCTTCATCTTAGTTCGTTCTTAGCCTTTGTCTCATCATTCCGAATACTCTTGCAGCCATTGCTCCCACCTGTTTGTACCAGACATCTAGCTGGTACATCTGGTATATCTAGCTTATATATACGATTTCCAGAGTCCACCCAATTTTCACTCCCGTACAGAAAAATTGATCTGAAAACAGACCCGTGTAAAGATAGTTTCGTTCGGGAGTTGAATTATTTCTTACATAATGCTGTTGATTGCAACTGCTAGCTCACAGTATTTACTTTTCTGCACTTTGATTGAATCTCACTCTACTATCTTCCTGGGAGAATACACATTCTAAATACTCGAAATTGTCTACCTGTTTCAGTTTTGTATTCCCAACCTGACATTCAATTGCTTGTTTCCTATTAGTATCACTTTCGTCTTGAAGAGCCTAATTTTAATATCATATTCACTGCACCCATTTTCAAGATCCGAGATATTCGATTGAAGGCTTCCAGCAGAGTTTGTCATTAAGCCCCAAGTCATTGGCATAGGCCAAACTGCTTAGTACATTTCAATATGACTGCATCACTCTCCGCCACTTTACACCTTTCAGTAGATGATTTATGTAAACTATGGACAAGAAAGGTGAAAGATTACAGCCTAGTCTAACCCGTGTAAAGGCCTCTGCTACACAACCCAACGAAAACAAATCGCTCCGATGAAGTTACATGCAATGGCACACACAACCTGCTATATTAAGCTACGCTAACATAAGCAACGGCAAGCTAACTTTTACATATCGCCAAGGAGGCGATTTTCATAGCTGCAGCTCGCTTCGCGCATGCGTACAATAACTTTTTGCCTGGCATCTAGCATGTGTGTGGCTTTCGTGAATTACCTCAATACAGTAGCTATTATATGGCTTGTTTCTGTGTTTGTTCAGTATCATGGAGTGCAGACGAAAGGAAGAAAGACTGATTGAAGAGATACAAAAATATACTTCTCTGTTAAATTATTAAAGATAACCATGAAAGACTACTGTTGGCAGGAAATAAATGAATGTGGAAATGAGTTGTACGTATCATTTATCACATTTACATAATTTTTTATCCTACTTTCTATAATTTGGGTACTTTATATTCAGTTTTTCGTAATATCATCCTCAATAATAGAGGGAAGTTCGAGAAACTGTAGTAATTTTCAACTCTTCAACATTTCCAATCAATGCCTGATTGAATTCACTATGATTTATTCTCTTTCCAATTTCATGTATACAGAATCTTCTTCTCTCCCTCTCTCTGTTTCTTTCTCTTTCTTCATCTTCCACGACAGCGGTGAACGGGAAAAGTCCCCTCTTCAATTAATCCGCCATCTTTAAACGGCTGCCTAGCAAAGTTTAGCTTAGCTTTTTATTCGTGACACAGCGCAACATAGCTTGGCATTGCTTAGCATAGCTTAGCTTATCGTAGCGTATCTTAGCATTTTGTGTGTGGTGGCCTTAAGGATCTCGATCAAAGAATTCTTTCTACCTTGAGTTCTCACTGCGGCCCAATTGTCAACATAAATGCCTTTTATTCCTTTAAATTATACACTCTTACTCCCATAATTCCACATAATAGCCGGTGACCGAAGAGATGATACTTGGAATCCTACCACCTGCACAATATGTTCATCTTATTACAAACAAGAGGATTTTGAAAGGTAGTCATCTTATGCGACGGTCAATTTTAGTGCGGTTGACTACATGGTGAAGTGTAATGGAAATAGTAAAACAGGTGCCTGAATGCGTGGTTCGGACTGTAAAACGAAGACAAGAAAGGAAAATCTTGCAACGTATACGGAGGAGATATGTTCATTCAGAGTTCGAAATATCGATGTCAGTATACGTAGTTGTCGATGTCCACCAGTCTTCAACCACGAAAGTTCACGGTAACTAGGAGTAGAGGCTTGAGCGTTTACGATTTCACATTACCCGATAACACAGTAACGCAAGTTATCGAAACTCTTTCATAATGAACAAGAATCTGAAAGGAAAGAAATGAGCACAACATACTGTAGCCTACTCCTTACGGGAGGGGGAGAGTTCTTAGTTACGCCGCTAGCATTCACCCTTTATTAAACACTGGAGTTGAGATGTTTTATTCCACTAATAATATCCCCAGTCCAGCTCGTGCTCTGTGAAAGTTCCAAGCTGACGTGCGACAAATTACCGACGTAAAGGATGTGTGTGTGGACCACGTCAGTCGTATTGCCGGAGACACGGCCGACTGTTTTACGGTCAAGTAAGACGTCATGAGTAATGTGGTTAATTTGTCCGGTGGGTGCGTAATACTATATTCAGGAACCTTCCTGTTAATAAATCAAGTTATACATTCCTAAATAATACGTCACCCAACTTCAACCTCCAGCAGCAAAGAGAAGTCTTCTAGCTGTGGAAATTAACTTATTAATGAGTTCACAACAAGGAGACCCAAGCTTCGCCATCACAATCCAGTCAAACTACTCAGCGTCGTTTGAAGGCAAGCCACTGGATTGTTCAGGTATCGCAATTACACCAAATGCAAGAACATGTTAAATTTGAGATGCATAATTGTCAGTCCGCATTGCGGTCTAGAGGTTCCCTCCGCCCGAAAACATTTGTTCGATTTCCAGCTCACCCAGGTGTGAAAATGGGAAACCACGCAAAACCATCTTCAGGGCTGCAGACAGTGGGGATCGAACACACTATCTCCCAAACGCGAGCTCACAGTTGCGTGACCATAAGCGCACAGCCAACTCGATCGGTAAATTGTATTTATTGTTCAAAAGGCAATATACATATTTTTTCTACAATGTATTTTACGTCGCACCAACATAGATAGGTCTTATGGCGACGATGGGATAGGAAAGATAGAAAGGAAACGGCAGTGGCCTTAATTAAGGTACAGCCCCAGCATTTGCCTGGTGAGAAAATGGGAAATCCCGGAAACCAATACAAAATTAGCCTCAACGTCCTTGCATTTACACTCCATATTATTGGATAGCCTGCCGGCCCCGTGGTGTAGGGGTAGCGCGCCTGCCTCTTACCCGGAGGCGGCCAGGTCAGAGATTTTTACCTGGTCCTGAGGGCTGGTTCGAGGTCCACTCAGCCTACGTGATTAGAATTGAGGAGCTATCTGACGGTGAGATAGCGGCCCGGTCAAGAAAGCCAAGAATAACGGCCAAGAGGATTTGTCGTGCTAACCACATGACACCTCGTAATCTGCAGGCCTTCGGGCTGAGCAGCGGTCGCTTGGTAGGCCAAGGCCCTTCAAGGGCTGTAGTGCCATGGGGTTTGGTTTGGTTTGGTTTGGTTTATGGGATAGCCTATGTCCAAATATCAGAATCGTGCCTGAGCTTTGCTAATGTGCCTGACAATGTGACAGTTGTCTGGTATTCAACCACTCTAAAATGCCAACCTACTGCGTTGAGATTCGATCCCATAATCCTGATTACAAAAGGCATCCTTCTAACCAACTGCGGTACTCAGACGGGTGATGAGCATAATTGTCTTAATTCCCAGCAATGCAGTCATTTTAACGTCGTCCTCTCTGTTACAGCAAGAGAATCCAGCCAATTCTGCAACACGAAAGGGCAATACCAATTAGCCATAACGCTTTGAATGAGGGCGCTAACTATGGGCTATGACTCTCCAGTAAAATTGTCACTTAAACTAGCTAAACTCTAGCTAAATGATCAAATAACACTTGTCAAATTACCATGGAGCATTTGTCAATTAGTCAACATTTACAGCACTACTTGTCACATTAGTAGAACAGGCTCGAGGGGTCCAGGACGAAACGACCATGTCCGTTAATGAGCTGCGATCCCAACACCGCGCCCACCTGGTGCACGAGTAAACTTGCAGGATCACTACTTGCTCACACAATACAGTAATTCAGTTTTTACCCACCAGATTGGGCGCGTTTAACACAGCACTACAAATAACAGTATTGGACTTGCACCCATACTACAACCCCTAACTCCGGAAACCGTAAAAATGGTAGTTAGTGGGACGTAAACCAATTATTATTATTATTATTATTATTATTATTATTATTATTATTATTATTATTATTATTTGATCGTATCGGCCTACTAAGGACCACGTTCTTCTCTGGGCTTTGATCGTTGTCCAGTGCTCCTTCATTCTTTGCCGGTGTTACTCTTTTCTCTCCTCCATCCACGTCTTTCCCGTCTTCAACTTTGGCCTTTCTTGAAAACCCCGGTGATCTTTTAGTTTCCTCCTGAGTGGGTTGTATTCTTGTATATCTTAATAAGTGAATCCCATCTCCTGTAGGTCCCTTTTCACCTCCTTGAACCAAGTTGGCTGAGTCTTCTTATCTTTAAAATAGGTAAAGATCTGGTTCGATAATCGTGTCTTAGCATGACATCAGAAATCTTCTGGACATGAGTATACAGCTCATAGTTATACCGACGTCTATATTCATCTTTGTCTTTAATTGGGCCAATAATTTTCCTTAAGATCTTTCTCTCTTTAATTTCCAATTTTTATATCAGGCCTTTCTTATTCATAGCAAGGCATTCCGCTGTATACAAAGCCTCTGGTCTTACGACATTGCAGTAATGTCTGAGTTTTGCGTTCAAGGATATGGACTTTGTGTTGTAAACGTCTTTGGTCAGTTGATAAGCCATTTCCATTCTATTCATGCGTGACGCGAAAGTTTCTTTTTCAGAGATGTATGGTTCTATCCACTCGCCACTTATCTGTCCGTTTGATTGCCCTATGACTCGTGTGAAAATGGGAAACCACGGAAAAGCATCTTCAGGGCTGCCGACAGTGGGGTTCGAACCCACTATCTCCCGGATGCGAGCTCACAGCTGCGCCCTCCTAACCGCACACCCAACCTGCCCAGTGTATATTTTCATAGTCCATCCAAGATCCATATGCTTTCAACGTCATGCAGCAGAACAAGCAAAATAAATCCGTAATACTTAGTTGTTGTTTTTTTTCTCTATATTTAATTTCAATAGCTTTGGTTCGGCCAGCCAGAATTTCAATTAAGAGTGCTTATTCCCTGTCTGGACTTCTCTAAGGACATTCAGCAGTGGCCGTAATGTGCGGCAGGCGGCGGACAGCTGTGACATGTGCTATTAAAGACAGGAGTACTGGCACTCTGCCTCTAATGAACATTTTTATTGCGCCTACCTCGTGACTGTTATTACTGTAATAATCGTATACACTCGCATGCTTATTAGCTGCGTGGTACTTCTACACCTCAATAACATGACGGCTCGAAGAAGATGAAAATATAGGGGATACACGGTTACGGCAACAGCATCATTAATTAATGATTCATTATAATCATAATAATAAATGTTACCGAATTTACATCCCATTAGCAACTTTTATTGTTTTCGGAGATGCCGAAGGCCAGGAATTTTGTCTCACCGGAGTTATTTTCCGTCCAGGTAAATAGGTTGGCGTATTAGAGCACCTCCAAATACCACGGAACTAAGCCGGGAGTGAACTCACAAACTTGAACTCAGAATGCCAGCGTTCTACCCTCTGAGCCACTCAGCCAGGATATTATTATTATTATTATTATTATTATTATTATTATTATTATTATTATTATTATTATTATTATTATTATTATTACAGGTGTTTGAAGTCACATCGGCCTGGTGTGAAAATAGGAAACCACGGGAAACCCTCTTCAGGCTGCCGACGGTGAACTTCGAACCCACATTCAGCTGAATAGAACGAATAATAGAACTTAATCTTGCCTTCATCAGTAACAGGTTGTATTAATTTCGTTACTCCATTCACCTCGAGCACTTCATATCTCTTCAATAGCTTGTAGTCGTTTCCGTCACTCTTTCATCCAGATTTTAGTGATTTAACCTTGCTGATACGTGACTCTTACTTTTCTCTGTCCATGAAGACAATTATAATTAGGGTTTCTCCGTTCCACTCTAAGATATTTGTAGAACTACACCGATTCAACCACAGCTGCACTGCTGTATAACATAACAATAACCAACTGATGACAATTACATTCTCGCCGATACCTGGTACCAATGTTGGACGCTAATAGGAGGTCATGCTCATAAATAATCTCTACACATCTACTAACCGGGGCTAGTGATGGTTCACTTTCACTAGTGGATGTGTTTTATCCATTTTATGGTAAGCTTTCACTGATCATTTTAGTGATGGTATACATGCACTAGGGAATGTTTGCGTTCCCTAACCATATTTTTTTTGCTAGGGGCTTTACGTCGCACCGACACAGATAGGTCTTATGGCGACGATGGGATGGGAAAGGCCTAGGAGTTGGAAGGAAGCGGCCGTGGCCTTAATTAAGGTACAGCCCCAGCATTTGCCTGGTGTGAAAATGGGAAACCACGGAAAACCATCTTCAGGGCTGCCGATAGTGGGATTCGAACCTACTATCTCCCGGATGCAAGCTCACAGCCGCGCGCCTCTACGCGCACGGCCAACTCGCCCGCCTAACCATATTCTATACTTCCACTATAACATGCATAATTTTGCTACAATTAATTTATGTATTACTACTTTAAATATTACAATCAGGCCTACTCACTAATTACACCCAATCTGTAAATAGTAGTTTCTAAGATATTTATTTTTGTCCTAGACGTTACCATTGTAACATAGATTGGGACAACGTATATCTTAACCTTATTAATTCTTGTTAGTGCAAGTATTTATTTGTGTCGCTTGTCTGAACAGTGTTATCCTTAGCTTACAATAGACATTATGAATGAATGAATGAATGAATGAATGAATTAAATAATTAATTAATGAGTGAACGATTTAATGAGTTGAATGCCCTCCACCTACATCTACGGAACTTCAGCAGATAAGGTGAGAACATTCCATGTGGATGAACGCATGGCAATGAATGAATGATTAATCAATGACCTATATTCATGCATGCATGAAAAGTGGTCTCTGTCCCAGTCATGGATAACCACTAACTGTGGAGAGAGCTTTTATTGAATGAATGGATGAGTGACCGGCTGAATGAATGAATTGCCTGATTGGGTCGGCAACTCACACTCCCCAGTTGAGAGGCCCTGGGGGTAGCACTTATCAGAAACCTCATACGACAGGTAGGGAATACTGTGGATGTATTCTGCCACCCATATCCACAGACGGAAAGTAATCAGCGTTTAATACTGAAGTCAGGCTCACTGATCTTGTATAGATTTTTCACACGCGTTAAATGAACCAAGAGTAACATACACAACGGCCATAATACTCTTTTATTAAATTAACCTATGCGATCTACAGGAAGCGTTAAATTTTGCATGTTTGGGGTGAAATTTTGATGAGTTATGTACGGAATGAACAAAGCTTGTAGCTCTCGATTATCAATCAATCACTATCAAAATCAGTTACCAGTTTTAATTCATATTATGACGTACGCGTCAATTCGATTTAATAACTCACTGATATATTTTATCCACTCGCTAAAGTGAATAAATAAACATACAGCTGTAGCTTAACATAGGGATTAAGCGCATCGCGTCTACAGTCCAGTGTAGTCACATAAAACTGTGACAAAGTACCCGTATCTATAATGATGTGGATGTTCAATGAGAAAAATGTCACTCATTAGCATAGAGATGAGCAATTTTCTCGCGTGAGATGTTCTGTGGTTGTAAGTTAGTCAAAGTAAACGGTGCATGAGAGATTGATTACTTCCAATTAAAAGCGGAATAATAGGAACTCTAGTGAGCTATTACACTGAAAGCACATCATTCCAGCAATTCTTATTTACCAAAAGTCGTCGCAAGGTGCTGCAGAGACGGCTAACACGGCAGCTTTCAATGCGTGAGTAAATATTAGAGTTTGTAAAGTTTCCCCACCATGAATATGTACCAACAAACAGCGGTAGCATATCTCACCCCCCAACAGAGCTCCATCGCATAACTCGAGTTTTGAGACAAAATTAGAATAGAGCATACGACTGCAATTAGGGTATATCACGTTCATATGATGAGTGAAGTGATTAAAAACCGTGGAATAATCAGCTTAAATGATGACTTCATTGACTTATTTCTCAAAATATTTGAAATGGTTACAAAATATAACCTCGGACATGTGTAATTAATTGTATAACAATTTCAAGTTAAGGGATTATGTTATTTCTTACCATGAAGTTTTCAAAAATAAATTAGAAAATTTAATTTAAAGGATCGTTAACGTGGAAGTTCACTTACGAGGTCATATCCCCATCATGCTATACACCCTAGAATCGCAACTATTCGCTTTCCGCTTCTGAATCTCGTCTAGGAGCGTCCCTGAAAAGGGATTTTTTTAAATTTAGTAACTTATTTTCCGGTGTATAAGATGCACACTCGGTCTGCCATCTAGTGGGCCTAGAGTAAAACGGAACGTCGAAATTGACGAGCAGACAGCCAGATGGCGTCAAATTGAAATGTCTACACACGGTAGCTGAGGCCACACGATTATTATTATTATTATTATTACCCCAAAATTTAACCCATTTTTTCACGAATCTACAAAATTGATAGTGAAAGAATGACTATATTTTAAAATGCTTAACTAGATACTGTAATAGCTTTTGAACAGTGCACTGACCGTTTAGAAACCTGCGAAATCCATGTCATTGCCATCTGAATTTTCTCCCCCACTCACTTCACCGTCACTATCAAAGCCTGATTATTCTCCTTCATCGTCATCTACATGGTACAAAAAATGATCCTCACTTCATTCAAGGGGATTACTGATACCACGCTTAAAAACATATTCGCACTGATATTAACGCCTTAAAATTATACTTCGTCTCCTATGTTCTCCACATTCTCCGGATCCCAAGATAGCGGGTTCGAACCCGGCAGAGGTAGTCGGATTTTTGAAGGGCGGAAAAAAGTCCATTCGACACTCCATGTCGTACGATGTCGGCATGTAAAAGATCTCTGGTGATACATCTGGTATTTACCCGACAAAATTAATTAAATCTCAGCCATAGACGCCCAAGAGAGATCCAGTTTACTCTAGGTCCGCTAGATGGCAGACAGAGTAAACCGGAACGTCGAAATTGACGAGCAGACAGCCAGATGGCGTCAAATCGAAATGTCTGCAAAACGGCAGCTGAGGCCATACGATTATTATTATTATTTATTCCACATTCTTTAGTTCCTCTATTTGGTCCTCACCTGCTATGATAAATACAGTAGAGACAATACGCGATACTCTGCGAGATATCAAGGGACAACTATTAGATCTCTCTCTAGCGGATTGACCTGAGAACTACTGATCCTCTCATAAGAGCACGTGTATTTGTGTGTGAAGTTTTTGGTGTTATTTATACGTTTTCAGTGAGTTGACATAATTAAATAGTAGCGTGTGTCTTTCCTTGATATCTCCTCTCACCATGAGGGGAAAGGTATGTGCTGTGTTTGGCTGCAGTAACTATGAAGTAGAGAAGAATGCGCGGTCTTTCTTCCGTTTCCCTCGTGACAAGAAAATGTAAGTAATATTGTGTTTGCATATATATTCTTCCAGTGACTAAGAAATTTTTATAGTACTTCATAATCTTCTGACCTGCTCGACCCATATTTTAACTGGCTTAAAATATAATACGCATATTTTATTGTATAGTGCAGCAGTTGACCTTCAATACCGATGTGTTGTTGTACGTGTGATCTGTGGGTTTTGAAATGTCACAGAAGTGATTTGGATAAGGTGTACAATAAAGAAGGGACGTTACGCTTATATAAGAATTATACGATCTCTTCAGATCATTTCCAGGCCAGCGACTTTAGAAATCCTCGACTATACAGCCAAGGGTATGTTACATTTTTACTCTAACTGTACGTAAATATTCCTCACAGCATCACTATCGACAACATTTTCACATTTTTCTTTCTTTTATCCCTCTTCTCAGATTAAAGCCGGAATCTGTATCAACACAGAATCTCCCAAAAGTTAAAACATCAATTGCCACCGCCCCTTCCAAAAGAAGTAATCCTTCCAAGAGAATGTTAATTCATTGCATCATGTGTGTAAGGAATGTGCCGATATTTTTATTGACAAGTGTCTTAATGTGATGATACAATGGTTTTTAAATGAAAAAAAGACAAATCTCACCGTAATTCAGGCAGGAATGCTAAATATATAAAAAATGCATAAATGAAAGATCAAGCCATTTCACAGCAGTCCATTTCACATCTTGTTTGTATGTCTAATTTCAGTCTTTAAATAATAACCTTTTAAATAATTCTTCATTCATTTATCTAGAATTGCATTAGCAACTTCGAAGTTAATATATCAATAATACTTTCTTCCTAGACGTAATTTATTTATCCATTTTCGTATAGGTATTTCCATTGATATTTGAATTTAGCGCGAATTTTCAGGTCACGTCACTAGGAGCGCCACTTGCGAATTGTCTCCCATTTTAACAAGGGTAAATCCGTAAGTGTCGCTTATTGTCTCTACTGTATTTGGCTATGACAAACATATCTCAACTAAAGAGAACTTTTTAACTTTTCCACTTTCATTGTTAAGACTCGCAATCTGGTTTTTAAGAACACAACTAACATCTAAAACTACCTGGGTATACTTGACCTGAGAAGCCGTTTACAGTTCTCCCAACTTACATAAAATAACCAATGGCTATACCAAATGCAATACTCTTCCAAGGTACTTCCCTATACACGTTCCCCCCGACCCCGCTCAATACGCAACCAGCATACTCATCATGTGCCCCGTCAGCGCCTAAACCTTACAACAGCGCTCCTTCCACAGTCTCTCGACTCCTGGCAACTCACTAGCCGATACTGGCATATTGACATACTTTGGATCCTTCAAACGCAAAATTAAAATGAAAAGATTCATTTGAAGTCCCCTCCAGGTTTCCATTTTCTACCATCCTTCCAATCCATGACCTTTTTCTTGCTAACTCTGTAACCGCCCCGTGCCATTCTTGTTACATTGTTATTGTTGTTATTGTTGATACTTACTTATTACTGTTGTTTATACCGATTGTTATCTTATTATACTTATTTGAATTTGTTATATTATTAGTGTAAAATGGCCCTCCGTCGGTAGTATTTAATAAATAAATACATAAATAGTAAATAAATAAATAATGACAATTTGTTCGTTCACTTGCAATAATGACGCCTTCACCTAATCATATACTGTACCTGTGTGATAGTAAGCCGTTTCAGAGTCCCATTCGGCATCACCAAATGAACACTGATATCCATCATCCGTTTCATTCTTCTCACATGTACACTTTAAAAGGTTTGTTTAATGAATTTTCAAGTTAGTCCTCCTGAGTTAACAAACAATACAGTGTTGAAAATTTTTGCTTGATGAACTCTATCAAGTGTGATCGAAACTGATCGAGTACAAAAAGAGCTTTCTTCTTTACTAGTAGTAACGCATCTTTCCTCCTTCCCCACACTTCAATCCATACTTTCATGCATCAATCCTATCCTTTGCACGGGCATCAGCTGGCATATTTTTCCTTAGGCTGTCTTTCGCCTGAAGATTATCACTGGCGTCATTTTAGTACCATCAGCACAACACGCAAGTACTATAGTGCAGTGTGTTTATTTATGTCCACTCGTCTTCATTGTAAAACTTTTTTCACTTTTCTCAGCAACAGCCCTGTTTGAGCGGCGTTTCGTCCATATTCTCCGTCCCATTTCAAAATTGCACGGCTTCGGAAAGAAAAAGTGCTACAAATCTGTACTTTCGTTCCATAAGACTCACCTCCTGTTTTAAGGCCTATATTAAGAGTAAAAACGTGCGTCATACACCGGAAAATATGGTAACTTAAAAAATGTCAGTAGGAAGTATCCCGCTTTTATCCATTATCAACTGGAGGTCAAGCCCTACGTTCGTACGCTGGACCATGTCCGGTTCCTTCGTTTAATAGTCAGCGTAGTGGTCTTCGGTTCAGAGTTAGAATGGGCATTAGCAATGTCTTTCCTGCAAGCTGTAAATGTGGCTGGAACGGTTAGGTAGTGGTGGTGATTATTGTTTTAGGAGGCAGTAAAACTAGGTAACCATTCTATGTGAACAAATTAAGTGGCAAATTAAAATTAAGACAAATGAAGGAGTTTAAAAAGTTAATATGATCGGTGGAAAATATACAAAAGAATGTTTCTTTGTTTGTTTGTCCTTTATAGACTCAAAAACTACTGGACCGATTTCGCTGAAAATTTCAAAATTTGTTCTTATTGCTCCTGAGAGTATTTGGGAAGTGGTAGGACACTCCTATCACCGTTAGGGATGAGGGTGGTAGGGGTTGAGATATAAGTATAACCGAAAATGTTGTCGAAACCATAGTTTTCGGTGACGCTGAGATGAATAGTGACGTAGCTCGAGTCCAAGTTCACCCTCAATCGGAATGGGGGTTAGAAGGGGTGAAAAGGGTACGTGCAAAATGACCGAGATTATGGATGTGCATGTCCCAGCATAGCTCTCGTCCGTACTTAGTACACACAGACTATGACTTACCATCTCAAGAGCCGGACTCAGTGGCTCAGACGGTTGAGGCGCTGGAAATCTGACCACAACATGGCAGGTTCGATCCTGGCTCAGTCCGATGGTATTTGAAGGTGCTCAAATACGTCAGCCTCGTGTCGGTAGATTTACTGGCACGTAAAAGAACTCCTGCGGGTCTAAATTCCGGCACCTCGGCATCTCCGAAAACCGTAAAAGTAGTTCTTCTTCTTCTTTCTTCTTTTCTAGCCTATTTCAATCCATCGTCTTCGGTCTTGAGCCACTTGGAACCAGCGTGTTCCAGCCAAAAGCTTTATGTCATCCAGCCATCTCTTCGGGAGTCTTCCAATGCCTCTCTTGTGTTCCCATGGTCTCCAGTGAACAATCATAGAGGTCCACCTTTTGTAGTCTTGTCGAACTACGTGTCCTACCCATTGCCACTTTAGTCTTGGTACTCTCTGCAGGATGTCTGTTACATTCGTTCTTGTCCTGATGTCCTCTGAACGGATCTTATCCCTAAGGCTGATCCCTAGCATCTGTCGCTCCATGGCTCGTGTTCGCTGAAGCTTGCGAGCACTTTCCTTCGTCAGAGTCATCGTTTCCAGAGCATAAGTAATAACTGGTAGCACGCACGTATTATGAACCTTGGTCTTCAGGTTAATTGGAAGATCCTTGTTGTACAGGCTGAATCTTATGAATTTCATCGTGTTCCGTATTGAAGTGGGATTACAGTAAATTAAAATTCTTTCAAGGTCCACCTATTCAATACAATAACATTTTATTCTGATTCAATCACATGCCAAATGGCACTATTTTCGGCATCTATGTGCCGTCATCAGCCTTAAGTGCAAATTAAACAATTATACACATATGCCTAAAACATCTGAAAGACATTTTAACACATTGAAAATACATTACCGTAATGATACATGAGATAAGTTAAAATTATGTTATAATTGAATGCTATGATATGAAATCCTTAAAATTCCGGCAATTCGTTTTTTGTAATATATTTCAGCCTGTGTACATCCGGGTTAAGTGAATTTGTACTGTTTTATGCTGTCTATATGGGTGACACTTATTCACTTGATATTAGGTGGTTCCACGGAAGTTTAATTTGTCATGTAAGATCGTGATATAAATAGAGATGAATTCCCACTTCAATTTTAAACCTGAAGAAGAAATTAGCCAAGTTAGACGTTGGAAGCACTGTATGGAAGTTACTAGAATCATTAGAATCATTAAATGACGATAGTTAGTGGAACGTAAAGAAAATAGCACTACTATCTCAGGAGTATGAGGTGGTAAGACACCCCCAGGGTTGGCGGATTGGGTGGGGGTGACATGGAAAAATAATCGAAAACTACCAATATTAGCGTCGAATCCATAGCTATCGGGGTCGTTTAGATGAATAGTGACGATCCGGATGCCGCTTAAGTCCGAGTTCACCCCTAGCGCTCGTAGGGGAGGGGTTGACGTGAACAAAATTATCGAAAACGACCGATATTGTGTCGAATGAATAGATTTCGGGGTCAATGAAATGAACGTGGCACTCTCCAGGCCGTTTAAGTTCACGTTCTGCCTCAATAACAATAACTCTTAAGGTACCAAGTAGTTTGTAAAATATCACTCAACGTCACTATGATGAAATCTACAAGCATTCGCTTCACACATATTTTTTTTTTACAAACTGTTTTACGTCGCACCGACACAGATGGGTCTTATGGCGACGATGGGACAGGAAAGGGCTAGGAAGCGGCCGTGGTCTTATGATACAGCCCCAGCATTTGCCCGGTGTGAAAATGGGAAACTACGGAAAAGCATCTTCAGAGCTGCCGACAGTGGGGTTCGAACCCACTATCTCCCGAATACTGGAAGTAGTAGTAAATAAACCTGTAAACAGCCTATTGGGTGGGTTTAAAACAGTGGTTGAGTACTGTATTATGAAAAAAAAAACAATATACCGTACATCTAAAGGTAGTAATGAATAGTGAATAACAGCTATATTATAACAAATAGTTTACGTAGGTGGTGCATGTTACAAAAAAAGGAGTTAGGAATTGTGCGGAAGTGAGGAACTATTTTAATGCTATTTATTCGGGGCGTCGATCTAGAAAGATCTTTTTTCCCTACTTTGCACCATATGTTATGAACCTGCGTGTATATGAAAATTGAGGACGTGTAAAGTGTTGAATGTGAGGAAAGGAGCCCCAGGCCAGGGATATCAATCATTCATTCATACATACATACATACATACATACATACATACATACATACATACATACATACATACATACATACATACATACATACATTATCATTATAGACTGTTATGCCTTTCAGCGTTCAGTCTGCAAGCCTCTGAGAATTTACTAAACGTCGCCACAATCCTCGATTTGCAACTAGTGTCGTGGCCTCATTTAGTTCTATACCTCTTATCTTTAAATCGTTAGAAACCGAGTCTAACCATCGTCGTCTTGGTCTTCCTCTACTTCTCTTACCCTCCATAACAGAGTCCATTATTCTCCTAGGTAACCTATCCTCCTCCATTCGCCTCACATGACCCCACCACCGAAGCCGGTTTATGCGTACAGCTTCATCCATCGAGTTCATTCGTAAATTAGCCTTGATCTCCTCATTCCGAGTACCCTCCTGCCATTGTTCCCACCTGTTTGTACCAGCAATCATTCTCGCTACTTTCATGTCTGTTACTTCTAACTTATGAATAAGATATCCTGAGTCCACCCAGCTTTCGCTCCCGTAAAGCAAAGTTGGTCTGAAAACAGACCGATGTAAAGATAGTTTCGTCTGGGAGCTCACTTCCTTCTTACAGAATACTGCTGATCGCAACTGCGAGCTCACTGCATTAGCTTTACTACACCTTGATTCAATCTCACTTACTATATTACCATCCTGGGAGAACACACAACCTAAATACTTGAAATTATCGACCTGTTCTAGCTTTGCATCACCAATCTGACATTCAATTCTGTTGAATTTCTTACCTACTGACATCAATTTAGTCTTCGAGAGGCTAATTTTCATACCATACTCATTGCACCTATTTTCAAGTTCCAAGATATTAGACTGCAGACTTTCGGCACAGTCTGCCATTAAGACCAAGTCGTCAGCATAGGCCAAACTGCTTACTACATTTCCACCTAACTGAATCCATCCCTGCCATTTTATACCTTTCAGCATATGATCCATGTAAACTACGAACAGCAAAGGTGAAAGATTACAGCCTTGTCTAACTCCCGTAAGTACCCTGAACCAAGAACTCATTCTACCATCAATTCTCACTGAAGCCCAATTGTCAACATAAATGCCTTTGATTGATTCTAATAATCTACCTTTAATTCCATAGTCCCCCAGTATGACGAACATCTTTTCCCTCGGTACCCTGTCATATGCTTTCTCTAGATCTACGAAACATAAACACAACTGCCTATTCTTCTCGTAGCATTTTTCAATTACCTGGCGCATACTGAAAATCTGATCCTGACAGCCTCTCTGTGGTCTGAAACCACACTGGTTTTCATCCAACTTCCTCTCAACGACTGATCGCACCCTCCCTTCCAGGATGCCAGTGAATACTTTGCCTCGTATACTAATCAATGAGATACCTCGATAGTTGTTGCAATCCTTCCTGTTCCCTTGCTTATAGATAGGTGCAATTACTGCTTTTGTCCAATCTGAAGGTACCTTACCAACACTCCACGCTAATTTTACTACTCTATGAAGCCATTTCATCCCTGCCTTCCCACTATACTTCACCATTTCAGGTCTAATTTCATCTATTCCTGCTGCCTTATGACAATGGAGTTTATTTACTATCCTTTCCACTTCCTCAAGCATAATTTCACCAACATCCTTTTCCTCCTCCCCATGAGCTTGGCTGTTCGCCACACCACCATGATGATTTCCTTTTACATTGAGAAGATGTTCAAAATATTCCCTCCACCTCTCCAGTGATTCCCTGGGATCTATTATGAGTTCACCTGAATTACAATTAAAACCCCCTGACCTGGCCGGGAATCGAACCCGGGGCCGCCGGGTGGCAGGCAGGCGCGTTGCCCCCTACACCGCGGGGCCGGAGAAGTAAGGAACTAACTAGGAAATTGAAGTTAACAGTGAAGTCACAAAAGGTTTACATGAATGCAAGCATCATAATGAAAAATGGAGGGGTATAAAAACGTATTTCAAAGCAGAAACAGGTTCCAGGATGGACATTTCAGGAATCATTAATAAACAAGGGGGGTGTTTATATGAAGATTTACACAGGTGAGAAGTTGTTTCTACGTGTTCGAATCGCACTGTCGGCAGCCCTGAAGATGGTTTTCCGCGGTTTCCCATTTTCACACCAGGCAAATGCTGGGGATGTACCTTAGTTAAGGCCACGGCGGCTTCCTTCCAAGTCCTAGGCCTTTCTTATCCCATCGTCGCCATAAGACCTATCTGTGTCAGTGCGACGTAAAGCCACTAGCAAAAAGAAATGTTTACGTCGCACCGGCACAGGTCTTACGGGGACGATGGGATAGGAAAGGGGAAGGAGTAGGAAGGAAGCGACCGTGGCTCGAATTAGGGTGCAACCCCAGCATTTTCCTAGTGTGTAAATGAGAACGCAGAGAAAACCATCTTCAGGGTTACCGACAGTGGGGTTCGAGAACCCGCTATCTAACGAGTGCAACCTGATCGCTACGCGATCTAAACCACGAAGCCACTTCCTCGCTAGGAGAAGTATGTATACTCCCTGTCATGTAAACTCATACATACAACCTTACTCTTTCTCCCCTGTCACTACTGAAGGTAGTGATTTATAGTTATTTTCCAACTGTTGGGTTCGATTCAGTGTCGCCACCCATACAGTTTAGGGACCCTACTTGCCGATATGTCGTTTTACATTTCCTGTTAATCTTGCAAGTTGGCTCGCGAGTTTAAACGGTACTGTCATTGCTGTATTATGAAAATCACCAATGATACATTATTGCGGTTATAAATAAAGCATATTTTCTTTCTATGTAGGATTGAAAATCTGTTTGGGTAATCTATCTATCTTAATCTGTTTACCCTCCAGGTTTGGCTTTCCCCTCGGACTCAGCGAGGGATCCCACCTCTACCGCCTCAAGGGCAGTGTCCTGGAGCTTCAGACTTTGGGTCGGGGGATACAACTGGTGAGAATGACCAGTACCTCGCCCAGGCGGCCTCACCTGCTATGCTGAACAGGGGCCTTGTGGAGGGATGGGAAGATTGGATGGGACAGGCAAGGAAGAGGGAAGGAAGCGGCCGTGGCCTTAAGTGAGGTACCATCCCGGCATTTGCCTGGAGGAGAAGTGGGAAAGCACGGAAATGTTTGGGTAATACCAAGTAAGTAGGATTGAGGCATGTTCGAATGACGCATCTAATAACGTAGTTGGTGTGATCATGCCTTGAAGGGCAAAACAGAACCCCATTCCTCAGAACATAAGGGACAACATGTTCCCCAGAAGAAAGGGTTTCCATAATAGGAGCAGCACTGGATCTTCACGTTTATATTTTTCTATATCATGACGCAGCATTTTTAATACAGTCTTATTTCGTCCAATTCGTATATATAGAATGCAATTAGGATGTATAAGAAGCAAGACAATTCTGCAAGAACTCCTCCGAAAAGGAAAGCAACGTTACCTCCTCTATAAAGATCAGTTTTGTTGAGACGGTTGGAAATTTCGTTAACCTAACCTAACCTTGTCTTGTCTTGTCTTGTCACGACTTTACGGTTTGCAGACTTAGCCTTTGTGTATTCTTATTGACTTACGGCATATGTATATTTGCTTCTGTGTATTATTCCAACCTAGTTTCACTTCAGTCCAACAAATATTGGCAAATTTCAAAAAGGGAGCTGAATTATTTACACCAAGCAAACACTGAAGATTAATATAGTAATGCGTACATCAAAATAAAGGAAGAAAGTTATAACATTAAACTGAGTGAGGGTGAGAGGGAGTTTTTATTTCCTTAATTCCTCATTGAGCTTGAAAATGAGCTTAAATATGAATATCTAGATTGATCATTTGCTTGGCTAAGGGAATCTTAATTACTGATACTTACATTGAGGTTAGTTTGTTGACGGTTGTCTCTCGTGATTTCAATATACAACTAGTCAAGTTGGCAGCAGAGATGATCATTTAAAAAATAGAACAGGGCGGCGATTAGTGTATAGCCTTACGTGCTTTAAGGCTGATGATAACCTACAGTTAGGTCGAAACTAGTCCCTGAACGTAAATGTAATGTAAAACATTGTACAGTTTGTATTGAAAATGTGGATCTTAATAATAAAATATTTAAATACTATTGTAATACGGATCTATCATAATGAAATTAATATATATTAATTCTATAGTCAGAAGTATGTGAAGATAGTCGGATAAAATGGTAATTTCCAGGGAGAGGAGGTGACTAATACTAGCGAAGTACTGAAATTTACTTATAATTAGGATATTTACAAAAAGATACACAAGTTGAAAACTATGAAATCAGTTGGAATTGATAACATTTCTAGGCATATACAAAAAGATACAATGGGTTGGGATGTAAAGTAGTGCCATTTCTGAAATACTGTACTTATTTGATTACTCTTTGCACGAAGGAGCTATACCGAATGGCTGGAGAGTTGCTCTAATAGTACTAGTGTAAAAATGGAAACGGAATTTTGTCCGGCAGGAGTTCTTTAACTTGCCACCGAATCTACCGACACGAGGCTGACGTATTTGAGCAGCTTCAAACACCATCGGACTGAGCCAGGATCGAACCTGCCAAGTCGGGATCAGAAGGCCAGCGCCTCAACCGTCTGAACCACTCAGCTCGGCTGTCTATAAACTACGGGATCTATAAATAATTATAAGGCAGTGAGTAATATTTAGAGGTTGTCCAGAAAACTATAAATTATGTCAAGCTATTGAAATAACCTACAATCAATAAACAAAAGGCCATTTAACTTAGGAATTCTTGAGCATTGTTAGGTTTTCCAGATTTTTAATTCAGAAAATAGTCTCTATTTTGTACAAGATTCATTTTGGCAGCTGATTTCTAGCCCCTGTATTTGTGTTAATTAAGAAAACAATTAAAAAGTCCGTTATTATCTTTCTTTTAGTTTTACGAGTGGTCAATGAACTAGTTGTTTTAACAGCTTACAGTAGCAATCAATACCATCACCAGATTCAGATTCGTCGGGTGAAACTTCAATGTGCCAATCACGCTTCGAGTAAAGTAAAACAGCCAGATACGTGCTTAATTAGTAACACAAGAAGGGAACTCGAACTAGCTTTTAACGAACGGCACATAATTAGTGCTAGTAATACAAGAGGGAGGAGAAATAAGTACTTTCATCTTAATATAAAGGGAGTTAACAACTACACTACACTTAAAGGAGTATCTTTGTACATATTCATCGTACGGATAACGCTAAGTGATACATTATATTAGAACAGTACTACTATAATAATGTCAGTAAAAAAAATCGAAAGTATGCATTTCCGAATAACTTAAATTTTTAAACTTTAAGGTTGCATTAACTGTCAAACAATTTAATAAATTATACTGGTACCATATGGGCATTGGAATTAAGACATTTGATTTATACAGCGGAATACATGACCTAGTCATGCAACAATTAACAGGGGTGTAATGTATACAGGATGAACCGAAATTCGCGCACTCGGGCGTCGCAGCGCGACTCCTCACATGCCAGCAATTTAAAAAAATGTCTCTCACAGAAGTTCGTCCTGCGAGTATATCCGGCAGAAAAAGGACGTTGAAGAGTGGCAATCTGGCAACACTGTAACCACATGTAGGCAGTGGCGGCCGGTCAGTACGTGCTACCGGGCTCCAGCACGTAGCTTGGAACTGTAAGGAATATTATTTATGTACAGTACAATTATCCTGGTGCCTTTTCGTTGTTTTGAGTACGATATGAATTTGTGTTTTCTGAAAATCAGGACGAGATCTGTCGAACACCTAGCGCCGTTCTCCCGGGGAACAAGGCTCGTGCTCATGTGAAGTGAGCCCTTGCCTGTAGCCTGAAGGAAGCAATACGCAGGCGCAGCCAAGCTTGCAACACTCCCCCTAGCCGGCGGAGTATACCGTAAACCGGGATCAACTTTCACTGATCCCGTTTATAGTTACTTCCTCTCCCGCAAGGGGGTAGAATTACTCGATGTCTCCCGCTACCCGGAGCGCAGCGAGGGATCCAGTCGGCCGTGCTTATGTTGAACGTGGTACGCGAATCTGCCACTAGAGAGTAGCATCGTCTGGGTTCGAAAGTAAAGCGTAAGTGGAGGCAATCTATCTCGCACATGCTTATTAAAATATCCATCTTCCTTTTGTGTCAAAAATAAGGAATTGGTAGGTGAGTCAAAGAATCTTTGACTGACCCTAAATGTTATCCGCATTACAATGTAATTTACTCTGGTGAAATGAAATAGCGTATGGCTTTTAGTGCCGGAAGTATCCGAGGACATGTTCGACTCGCCAGATGCAGATCTTTTGATTTGACTCCCGTAGGCCACCTGCGAGTCGTGATGAGGATGAAATGATGATGACGACAACACGTACACCCAATGATGGTTAAAATTCCAGACCCTGCCGGGAATCGAACCCGGGATCCCTGTGACCAAAGACCAGCGCGCTAACCATTTAGCCATGGAGCCGGACATTTACTCTGGTAATAGGGGAGGTCTCAATGAATCGGTTGGCAGCTCTTTCAGTTGCTTTGTGCGGTTTTTAATCTCGCGGTTATATTACTGGTGCGTGTTTTTTCTGTCATTGTGTTAGTGCTAAAGTTTATACGAAGATTTATCAAATTATTTATCCACTGCAGTGTATATAAAGTGAAATTAAATTAGTGTTCTTAGTGGGGATCTATATTCCCACGATTCTATTTGCACTGATGTAAGTTGCGCCATTCAGTTAGTAAAAACAATATTTCTCCAATGAATTATTTATCTCGTAGACAGTTGTCGAAGAATTCATCTGCTTCCAAATTAATGTTGTTTTTGTTTGTTCTGAGTTATAAATTGTGAGAAAAGTTGTATTGTTATTATTATTATTATTATTATTATTAGTAGTAGTAGTAGTAGTAGTAGTATTACCAAGTTTGAAGTATGCGTTGTTCATCATGGCAATATGCAGATTTAAAACAGCGTATTTAGCTTGTTTTTTTCTAGCACGTAGGACGATTTTTTCACGAGCCGCCACTGCATGTAGGGTAACTACCTCTGTCGTGCTGTACAGTTGGTGCAGTGGATAGAGTTTTGGGTTAACATGCAGGAGGTCGAAGGGTCGATCCTGGGGTGAGGCGTATGTTTTATTTATTTCGTAAATGTAGTCCAGATGGTAAGGTATCTGGCATCTTAATCGTCAACAGCGATTGCAGCGGGTCCTCTAGAAACCATTTGCACTTCCATACTACGATCCTACAGTAGAAATGGACGAACAATCGTTTTCATCGGTCAGCTTTGAAAGACGCCCTTTCCACGTCGCGGGCGTGAATTTATTCGCTGTTGACGATTAAGATGCCCGATACCTTACCACCTGGCCCACATTTACGAAATAAAAAAAAACATACACCTCAACCCAGGATTGACCCCTCGACCTCCTGCATGCTAACCCAAAACTCTATCGACTGCACCAACTGTACAGCACGACAGATATGTGCTGACAGAGGTAATTACCCTACATGTGGTTACAGCGTTGCCAGATTGCCACTCTTCAACGTTCTTTTTCTGCCGGATATACTCGCTGGACGAACTTTTGTGAGAGACGTTTTTTTATTGCTGGCATGTGAGGAGTCGCGCTGCGATGCCCGAGTGCACGAATTTCGGTTCATTCTGTATTTATTTGTAGCACTCTTGGTCAGTACAGCTCCTTGACTGAATAGTTAGCATAGAGACCTTCGATTCAGAGGGCCGGTGATTTTATCAGGATCTAGTTAATTCCTCTGGCTCGCGGACCAGGTTTTCGAGTTCGGATTATTACACACCACTTCATGTAAGTACACACAACAAATCACACGACCAACCGCCACAGAAACACGCAACAGTGAATATAGCCCTGGACATACGGTTCAATCGATCAGTTATCAATTATCTGCCCAGGTTGCTCAGATGGCAGATTCCCTAACAATTGATTACCTGCCTTTTCTTAAATGATTTCAAATGACTTGGGAAATTTATCGAGATCGCTGGCCTTCTGAACCCAACTTGGGAGATTCGAGTCTGGCTCAGTCCGGCGGTATTTGAAGGTGCTCAAATACGTCAGCCTCGTGTCATGTGGGATTAAATTCTGGCACCTCAGTGTCTCCGAAAACCGTAAAAGTAGTTAGTAGTAGTGCTGCTTAGTCGAGAAGTTCGGCTCCTTGCCCCTAAGTCTTCCCAGCCTAATGTTTGCAACATTTTCGTAACATTACTCTTTTGTCAGAAATCAACCACAACAAATCATGCTGCTTTCCTTTGGATCTTTTCCAGTTCACGGATCAGGTAATCATGGTGAGGGGCCCATATTGCGGAACCATACTCTGTTTGGAGTATTAAACGAATCAATTAATTCATGTAAATGAGGGTAAACGTGTAATCACAGGAACAAGTTCCCAATGACGTAGTCAAATTAATGTTACAGAAAGGTTCACGTCCAGACTAAAAATTTGAATAATCCTGTGATGCTTTTGCAAGCTAAAATATCGCGGTAGCGATTTTCGATAATGCAGCAACAGTCCAAGGACGAATGATTAATATAAAAACATTCAAGCAGCGAAGAATTATTACCGTGTTAGCTAGCACACAAAAAGTGGGTTTCAACCAGGAGATGCCACTAGAATGACCTAGCTACAGTAGAAGATCGACCGTAAATATAGGAATTCAATACCTTACAGCATGGTCATTCCGGTAACAGAGCTCAACGCCCAGTTCGAATGAACGAACAGCTTATCTTACAACCCGCAGTAAACTATCCAATCCCGCTCTCTCTTACCGTATCGTCTGGAAGCATCAGCCATCTCATACTGCGCCGTCCATGAATACAGTTCACAGACACACAGAACTACGGGCTAGTAAAATGAAACTCAAACGTCATGTGACACATTCATTTATCAAGGCGAATAAATCTTGTGCACTGCGATAGTTTGTTACAGTAACAAGTCTTTGATTCCCAAGCGATCTGCTTTTAATGCAGAAACTTAGAATGCTCGTTTTTTAAATTCTCTATTCCGGCTATTTTAAGTGAAAATATGAAATTTTGTGCTGCTGTGATATGAACAGAACGATTAGTCCCACAGCAATACTAAAATTACAACGTACACGACCTAAACGTCTAGATCGTGGATTTCAATTAAATTAAAGCTGAAATATTGTCAAATGTGTCATTTATTGCGCCATCGTATTAAAAAGCGTTGTTTGTGTATAAATAACAGTGCTTTTATGCAAATACTAAGGAAAGATCAGTGCCGGGAGTTGTTACCCGTACTCATACACACTTTTCATCCGACGAAGCAAGTGAAAATCGATCTATTAATCGTCAGACAGAATATCGAGCTGCCACTCTTCTGCCCGTGTGGTAAGGCACGAGGGCACCAGTTTTCTTCTGACCCTGTTATAGTGCCTAAATCGCTCACCACGTCAGAATGTCTCGTCTGTTTGCAATGTTAGCCTGCGTGACCAAATAGGCGATCACTGGTAGGCACTATCCATCTAAAGTACATTTCGTCACATCTTCCCGTTAGTGAAGTGACCGTGAAAGTGAACTGGATGTTGGTAATATATGTGTGTGTGTGTGTGTGTACTTCAGAACTAGTCTGGAGCGGTGTCGCCAACACGAGCAGTAGCGCTGACCTAGTCCAGTCCGCGCTGCTCATTCAGGTGACTAATGAAGCATCAAAGGACGGTACGCGCTAGCAGCTTCAATTATTCACTCCGGGGCCCAGCCCAGCTTTCCACACCACTGTCTCTACACACGTGATTTATTCTAACTTACTCGCTTCCTTGGATCTGCGAAAGACACGCCTTCCTTCGTTCCTTTCTTTCTCTCTCTCTCCCTCTCACACTCCTCATTCAGAATGAGAGAACGGCGGCGGATCTCCTCTTCCAATTTGTCCTTCGGAAACACAGGCCACCGTGAGTACTTTCCAGACACTCCATCCATAATGCCTTTCATTTCATATGTTACTTTGGATAAGGAAACTACAGTCGAAACCGGTTATAAAGATTCCGAAGGGACCTTTAATCAACGGTCGTTATGGGCGATAGTCGCACAAACCGGTTTTTTTTTGTTGTTGCTAAAAATGTGATATCTGTAAGTTTTTAAACTGCACACTTGCATAGTTAATTAACAGAATAAAGTTTAAAAAAATTAAAAATAAGTAAAATAAGTACAGTATTTGTGGAGTGGAACTGAGAGAAATGTTTCTCTACAGCACGTAGAGCAATAATAACCAAACCAAACCAAACCAAACCCCATGGCACTACAGCCCTTAAAGGGCCTTGGCCTACCAAGCGACCGCTGCTCAGCCTGAAGGCCTGCAGATTACGAGGTGCCGTGTGGTCAGCACGACGAATCCCGTCGGCCGTTATTCTTGGCTTTCTAGACAGGGGCCGCTATCTCACCGTCAGATAGCTCCTCAATTCTAATCACGTAGGCTGAGTGGACTTCGAACCAGCCCTCAAGTCCAGGTAAAAATCCCTGACCTGGCCGGGAATCGAACCCGCGGCCTCCGGGTAAGAGGCAAGCACGCTACCCCTACACCACGGGGCCGGCGTAGAGCAATAATACGTCGGCAAAATATAAGATTTCCGAAGGGAACCTCAATACTCGAACATCCATAACTTGAATTTTCAGTATCTCGAAGTAACTTACATTTCCTATTCTTCACGTGTATTTATTTCTCTATTATACGAAGCAAAGATTTGCTCCCTTGAAGCAAAAAATACTCTATAACTCGAATTTTGTGCAACATTGACGGTGCAATACGGCATTTGTGATTTGTGAGGAACAGATAACAAGTAAAGAAAGGGTTACCAGTGATGCTGGGAGCTAATATGACGGGAACGGGAAAACTTCTAGTAATCGGAAAATCGGCTAAGCCTCGCTGTTTTTCGGGTGTGAACTAATTAGCGGTCACGTACGAAAGCAACCCCCGAAGTCGCGGAAGACCAGCTCCATTTACGAATCTCGGCTGCGTGGTATTGACGAAAAATTACAACGTGAAAGGAGGACACGTTAAGAGTAACAAACAGAAGAGACTAAGGGATTTTTTTCAAAAGGTGTTAACGGAGGTATGTTTCTTGTTTTACTACTGTATGTACTGTCCCCTATCTTCTAAGAAGTTACCGTAATAAGGGTTTGTTTGTACATTTATAAATAGTCTTCAGTATTCAGTATAAGCCCGTAGGCACAAAGGTTCAATTGTGAGCCATACATGCTCAAAAACGGTATTCTCTATATCTCAAAATAAAATTTAGCTCCCGAGGTGATTCAAGATATCGAGGTGTCACCGTAAATAAATAAAATATAAAATAAGTATCAACAATGTAAACTGATCAATAATGTCGCACACGGTGTTGGCTAATAAGTGAGATGTTCTCCCTGTCCTTTCAAACTGTGGAAATCGTTGAGTATGATACAATTCCTTCGCTATGCTGACGTCTGTTACCCCATTTTGTAATCGCCGTAGTACGTGTGACTTCTCTTCAATATTAGACCTAAGCACTTTTCCTTTCTTTTCCGACATCACCGCGATCTTGTCTTGACTATTTAACAGACAGACTAATTTGAAATTTTCAATCTATTGAAAACAACAGTTTGAAAATAAGTTTTACATTGTTGTCAGCAATCTCGAAACGTGTAACAAACAAAAATCAACAATGGACGTTATGGTCGATACATTTCTCTAAAAAGTGGATACAACTACGCCGTTTTATACGATATGCCGTATTAAGCGATGTCGTACTATACGATTTTTAAATACACTGTTTATATACGATTTAAACGGGATCGTTAGATTTCGCCGTTATATCCAGTACGTCGTTAAAAGCGATGGCGCAGTAAACTGTAGTACTAAAGAAGAATCAAGGTCAAACAAGCTATTTAAACAATGCTTAAAGTTACACACACAATCTCATTCCAAGTGTTACGCCTCGATCTGAGAGCTTCTGTGAAGAAACTAACGGTATTCACAATACAGTTCAGTCACGGTATTTCGAGTATCGATAGTTCGATATTCCCATAAATCTGAGCTAAAAAATGAAATAACGAGTGCATTATAGGCCTACGAGGCAAAAGTTGAACACAACTCTGTACATTGCTCAGAATTTAAAAAGAATGGTATTTCTGTATCGGTCATGTCCCCACTAACAAGGAAATGCACTTTTTTACTTTTCCATAATTTCTGTCTGTCTGTCTGTACACGCATCACTAGAAAACGGCTAAAGAGAATTTAATGAAAATCGGTATACAAAGTCGGGAAATAAGTCGCTACAATCTAGGCTATAAATAATTTTATTCACGCTGATAGAAATGGTAGTTTAGGGGAAGGCCTAAAATTTAATTTTCAAATATTTCAGTTATTAGTGGTCCTATCTTAATGAAAAATGGTATGCGCAGTCAGAGAATGGGCCACTATAATCTAGGCCATAAATAATTTTATTCACGCTGATAGAAATGGTAGTTTAGGGGAAGGCCTAAAATTCAATTTTCAAATATTTATGTTATTAGTGGTCCTATCTTAATGAAAAATGGTATGCGCAGTCAGCGAATGGGCCACTATAATCTAGGCTATAAATAATTTTATTCACGCTGAGTGAAATGGTAGTTTAGGGGAAGGCCTAAAATGTAATTCTCAAATATTTATATTATTAGTGGTCGTATCGATAAATACTACATAACCAAAATGATATAGAATTAAATTTCCGACCATTTATGTCTTATGTATTTTTACCGCACCGGCTATGATAACACGGATATTCATGAATTTGTAATTTTGCTGCGAAGTCCATATCAACGCCGAGCCACGAGAAAATGGGTTAACAGAATTTAATGAAAATCGGTATACAGAGTCGGGGAATAAGAAACAACAGTCTAAGCTTTTTCACCCTGGATGAAACTGTAGTTTAGGGGAAGGCACCTAAAATGTAATTTTTAAATACCTATATTATTGGTCCTATTGAAAAGTATTACGTAACAAAAGTTATAGAGAATACAATTTCCGATCATTTATATTATTCAGTTTTACCGTACCGACTATGGTAAAAGTGGTATTTCAGAGTCGGAAGGAAACTAAATGTGAAGGCCTACAATATCGAAAGCGCACAACATTGATCAACAATAACATTACATTGACTATTGTTTGTTGTGATGTTCTTTGTCTTTTATGCTGCCTCTCAACTCCGAGAGATGGGATTACTGGCGTGTACCGAGTATAACAGTCTGACTGAATACTGGCGGGCTGCCGGGTAATAGGTGGGGAGTTAAGAACCTTTCTTCTTTAGCATGCCATTCCTCTGGTTCATACATTCTGATACAGCCGGTATGTAACACCCTGGTTCGTCATAGTATTCCAGCTATTCGATCCCTACTCTGACGCGCTGTTTTGAATGTGCAGTGTGCACACTTAGGCAGAGGCTCGCGTAGTAGCAGTATGACCTGTTCAAGATTTACAATTCAGGCCGATTCCAAATTATAGCACTACAATTCACTAAATAACTCAAAATTCAACCCTGAAAAGAGCCGTTTCTTAAGAAAAGCTTCTTCCTCTTCACTTTTATAAATTTCTACATTTATTTCATTCCAAATTAGCAGTAAAGAGGGGATTTCTCCTCTGGCTTCGAGGAAAAATTTGCCTCCAAGTCAGATAGATTTTTCCGCCGCCAGTGTAGTGAATTAAGATTTTCCGACACATCGGGTACTCCTAGGAAACAGATTAGTTAAAGGGCATATAGTTTTTACCCTGGGAGTCTCCACTATTTGACCCACTCCCCGCCGAAAAAAGACGAAGAGTGTTCACGGATCACGGCTCTGGAACTTTGGACTGTTAGATCGGCAGCGTAGTCCTGTTCGTTAAAAATGAGAAAATGTGTGGTTTTTCATTTGATCGCGTATTTCATATGAAAGCATTGCATTTAATCGCGCCATTCCTACTGACGTCATTGTAATGGCGTATGTTCATTTCAGTTGGGAAAACCACCAAGACAGTCTTTCTGAGGATCTAAAAAATGCGGGTGGAGAGTGAGTGTCTACCATTATAACGAAAACTCCCCAACCTGATTGTGACTGACGGTAGGCAAGCGGGCCTACCATTACAATGAAAATTCCCCAACCCAGTCTTCAAATGAGAAAAGACGTTTGGTGACTTCCCCGTCGCGTTTCTAGAGTAACGTGAAGAGCTATGCAATTTAATATAGTCTTGCTCACAGCGTGTACACTGCCTGACCTAGAATTTTGTATACAATGTAAAATTCCGTAGCGAAGCACGGGTACATCAGCTAGTGTTTAATATAACTGAAGATTTTCATGTAGGCCTACATAGGCCTTTTCGTGTGATTTCTGAAGTCCGAATTTTTCTATAGTTGGAGGTAGTCTCGGTCTCGACCACCTCGAATTATAATTTGATAATTATCGAAACTCTACTGTACTCCAACTGTAAACAGTAGGCTATTGTGAAACATTTTGATTCTACACCTCTTGTTTAGAAAGCACTAAAAGCTAAGTCTTCTTATAATTTCTTTCCGGCTCCGCAGCATAATGGTTAGCATTATAAGCTGCCGTCCTCGGTGGCCTTGGTTCGAACACCACCTCGAGACGAAGATACGAGTTAAGTTTGTATTTTCTTACTCCACTGTTTCTTTTACCCTACGCTGCCGAGTCCCTTACTCTTCTAGATTACCTATCCTCGTCTCTAGCGGTAGTGGTGGTTATTAAGAGGAAGTACAACTGGACTATGGAAGGAGTCCCGACACTTCGAAAAATGAAGGAATCGCCAAAAGGCCTCGAAAATATAATACCCTCGAGTTCTTATAAAAGAACAAGAGTTGACCAATGGAGGTCGGATAGGATAGATGAAAGTGAGGAGTCTGGCACAAGGAAGAGGAAGCAATGCCAGGACTCAGCTAAGGGTCCCGTAGTCATCAACTCACGCTCCCAAGTTACGAGCCCCTGGGGAGTCTTTTAGTCGCCTCTTACGACAGGCAGGGGTACAGTGGGTATAATCTACCGCCCCCACCCACAGGGGGGATCCTCGTCTCCCTTTCGACCCCTCCACCGAAGGCGGTTCATACGTACAGCGTCAATGTCCTCCTCCTCCTTGTTCTTCTTCTTATTTTATTATTATTATTAATATTCAATCCGAATTAAGACCATTTTTAAAGGAATTGGAAAATCAGCAGGAAGGCATAAAGGTCAATACGGTGTTCTTACCAACACAATCAGATGTGCTACCGAGCAAGTGGTTGC
The DNA here is from genome assembly GCF_040414725.1 of Anabrus simplex. Taxonomy (NCBI): domain Eukaryota; kingdom Metazoa; phylum Arthropoda; class Insecta; order Orthoptera; family Tettigoniidae; genus Anabrus; species Anabrus simplex. The sequence continues at coordinate 53,254,176 of NC_090269.1, forward strand.
GCGGTTCGGGTCACGTAGGTATCAGCTTGCATTCGGGAGATAGTGGGTTCAAACCCACTGTCGACAGCCCATTTCCACATCAGGCTGTACCTTAATTACGGCCATGGTCGTTTCCTTCCCACCGCTAGCCCTTTCCTACCCCATCGTCGCCGTAAAACATATTAGTCGGTGAGACGTAAACCAGATTGTAATAATAATAATAATAATAATAATAATAATAATAATAATAATAATAATAATAATAATAATAATTATAATAACCTCGGCACTAAGTGGGAGAGAGTGGTTGTTCTACGCTCGGTCGATTTTTCTCCACAAGATGTGAGGAAAATTTATAACAAAGAGGACAACGGAGAGAGTCGTATTTTAAAACGAAATGATCAGCAGCTCCTGTTTGAAGCAAAAAGAAATTGTTCGAGTAACAGAAGTCTATGGTTGCAGTGATAAGAACATCAATGAAGGAAATGAGTATGCTGTCATTATACCAGAAAGTCCTGTAGGTGAATCGTTAGGTTTAATCATTTGACTGTGACAGGCTGTGTACATCCTGCCATGTCATATCCACGAACTGAACCAAACAAGACGGACTGATAGGAAAAGTTCAATATACAACCAACGTATAACGAGTTTGCGTAAGGAGACGAAGATTTCGAAAACTTTTACGATTAGAAGCTGTGAACTGGAATGGGAAGCAGAAACGAATCTGCTTCGCTTCTGACAGTCACTTGTCATTCGGAACAGTTTTTCTTAGATTTAAATATATTACGTATCTGAATATGACATCGTAGGCCTGGTTCACCTTTCCAATGACAATTTAGGAAACCTGGAAATACAGTCTTGATTTCTTGTACTTTAAGATACAACTAGATATCAAGTATACATTTGTTTCTGGAAACGCTTCTCATAATGTGTAATTCAGTACATCAGGACTTCGAGGATTAGCCCCATTTGGAGCTCAGCCTCTTTGTTTATTTTAATTTTAAATTTTGACCAATTCTGAGTAAATTGAATCTTCTTACGGCAACTTTTAATGTCATCCTCCAAAATAAGAGTACAATAGTACCCTGAACATTATCGAATGTTATAAAGGAATTTTTATAGATAGCCTGTATATAAATACGCGTCCGACTCCTTAGCTGAACGGTCAGCGTTGAGGCATTCGGTTCAGAGAGTTAAGGGTTCGATTTCCAGCCAGCTCGGGGATTGTAATCGCATCTGATTAATTCTTCTAGCTCGGGGACTGGCTGTTTGTATTTGTCCCAATACTACTGTCTGCATATTCGGACAACACACCACACAGCTAACCACTACAAAAACACGCAATAGTAATTACATCCCTCCATATAGGGTTAGCGTCAGGAAGGGCATCCAGCCGTAAAACAGGACCAAATCCCCACATTTGCCCCCGAGACCCCACAGGCGTGGGAAAAGCGGTAAAGGAATAAGAAGATACAACTAGATATATATATAGATATATATACAAATAAGCCTCAAAATTAAAACATGATAATGCTTTAGATCGTTGAAACGTTTTCTGATTATTAAATATTATTTGTACGGAAAGAAGAAATTATTTTCTGCATTTCATTCGGCATTCTGATTCATTTATTTCTGTAACTTCTGAAATTTTTTTCCAGTCTGTAGACACACGAAATATAACACTTAGAAAACCATAACATACCTGCAAATATTGTAAAGTGTTGGAGGGGTAGATTAATAAAAACAACAGCTGGTAGTGTCTACTTTAAAATTTAACTATATCAGTAATCTTGAAAGAAGCGTTCTGACAGATAAGGCTGCAGGGAGGAGCACTGCACGTGCCATTGTACGGTGTTGCCACATTCCTGCATTCCTTCGCTTCCGGCTCACATGTTCCTTCTTTCAGACCGCTGTGTTCTGCTGTACCTAACGCAGAAGTGAGAGATTTGGCAACTCCAAACAACACGAGCCGCCCAGCAAGCTTATCTCTATGGCAACCGCAGTGGATCCACCGATGTTTCCATGGCAACCATACCGCCTACTCTCTTATTCCCACTCAGGCAGGCAGTAAACGGACCTCCCTCTAAGAACTGTCAGAATGCTTTTTTCAGTATTACAACCTTAGCCTTAATTGAAACACAACGACACAGGCACACCAGGACAACAACGTACGCCGCACAGTACACATGATTACACTCGTTCGCGCCCTTTCTCTCTATTTTCACTGTTCAGTCACACACTATCGCTTATAGACTAACACAAATCCCACTCACTCTTCCACCACAACTGACACTGACAGTCTAAATCAGTTCACTGTTAGTCTTGCCATCACTACCGCAGCCACTCATTTCACAGCCCGCGCACAACAGTCTCACAATCCCCGTATGACGTACACTGTCCGTTCACTCCAACAGTCTTCGTTCATTGTCCGTTGCCGATCCCACGTCGAACTCTCCCGCCCTGTACCGGACATAACGCTCCTTAGCAGCTGAACCGAGAAACTATCCTGCCACCGAGCGAGTGGCTGCGTGGTTTGGGTCACGTAGCTGTCAGCTTGAATTCGGGGGGGGGGGGGGGGCAGTGGGTTCGAAACCCACCGTCGACAGCCCTGAAGATGGCTTTACGTAGTTTCCCAATTTCACATTAGGCAAATTAGTGTACCTTAATTAAGGCCACGGTCACTTCCTTCCAGCTCCTGATCCTATCCCATTGTCGCCATGAGACCTATGTGTGTCGGTGCTACGTAAAATAAAAAAGACTCAACTCCTCCTCCGACAGACAAAACGAACACACTTCCATGACAGAGCACTCACAGACCGCCTTCTTCCACTCAGGCTGAACCTCAACTCGAGCTGTCTCTGTCCACAGCAGCACTCACTCTGACTGAACTAACTGCACTTACACTGAACACTCCATTCCAACTGAACCGCTGAAGCCTGTTTGGCCTGCTTTAATTAGCGAGACTGGCCCTTCCGAATGCTTCGAAGAAGGAGACGCCTCCACAGTCCTCTCGAAAGCGAATGGTCAAGGAGCCCCTGGCTCTCTCTCCTGAATGTGTGGCGAACGGAGAAGACCTAACCTGGTAAGATCAACCCATGGCTCGGTCCAGCCTGAGTAGCTCCAACCAAGGCGTTACGATCAAATGCGAAACTCGCCACAAATAAATAAATAATTGAACAACAGAATGATATGTTTCGTTCTACAAGGACATCCTCAAATTCTATCACGTCAATTCTGCAATGGCGCTATATTATTCCGCAGAAGAGTTTGCCTGGCAAAAAAAATCGATGTAGCTCTTAATGAATCCTGTAGAATTATAACAGGCTGCCTGAAATCCACTCCTATTGAATGGCTTTACCACCTCGCAGGAACAGCACCACCTCTTATTCGAAGAGAATTAGCTGCCAGCAACGAAAGAAAGTGGAGCAGGAAAGAACCCATGTTTTGCATGGGTACGAACTATATCCGCAACGACTGAAATCAAGGAAGAGCTTCCTTAGAACATCACACGAACTTACAACCACCGCCGGAAAAGCTAGGCTACAACTATGGAAGACTACGTCCTACCTTCCCACTGACCGGAGAATAATTTCGGAAACTTTGCTTTCTGACCATGATGAGGAATGGCTGACTTGGAAGTCCCAGAATAGATTGAGATCTGGAGTGAACAGATCAAAGGTTAATTTTTCCAGATGGGACATCCTGACAAGAATGATATTCAGTGTGAATGTGGAGAAGTCCAGACTGTACAACATCTGCTCCAATGCCAACTGTGTCCAGCCTCCTGTACTCAAGAAAGACCTTCATTACTTCACAGTAAATGCACTGGAAGTAGCGAAGTTCTGGTCACAAATAATATTTGAACTGTGCCTTATATATATATATATGTTTCTGACACGAGAATAAAATACATACGAATCGCATATAAGTAGGCCTACAGTATTGTTTACGTTGAGTAAACTTAGCCCATCCTATCAATGACTGTTAATGAGAGATATTATGAAGAAATGTGACAAATTATACAAGTCCCTTGTTGACACTTCAGTAGATTTCTGAATAGTTTCTATACTTAAAATCGCCTCCAGTTTTACGTCCGTTACCTCCAGTACCCGAGCCTCGTTCATAGATTTTGCCACACTTGTTCATTATATCAACTATTCACAATCATTGACAATGGCAACAATATTGAAGATGCACACGAATGGTTGAACGTGATTTTATAGAATATATATCATTCTATTACTAATATATATTTACAGGCATATTATAGGTGTTATATTTCGTGTTCCGTCGGATTGGAAGAATTTAAAAGGTATATTAACTGAGCTCCCTTCTTGAAGAAACAACAACAACAACAATAATAATAATAATAATAATAATAATAATAATAATAATAATAATAATAATAATAATAATAATATTTCTTTCAATACCACAACCTGCAAAAATAAAAGAAAGGAAACCGAAAGAAAATCACATCATAACGAACTCTGATTAAGTTACTCCGTGGTCCTTAGTCCTTTGCACAATGTACAGTAGTATGGAATGAGATTCTTGAATATTGGAAATTAAAAAAAATCACGTTAAGTTCTAACTGCATTCTCTTTCTTAATTTACTTTGTTTATTGATGTATATTTCCTTCCCTTTTCAATTCTTCCGTTGAAATTTCTCCCGAGTTCGCTTTGCTTGTTAGTGTAGAGATGCATGCATATATTTTGAAATCCTTTGAGCTAACTTAATCCATGCCCGGAAATGAAAGTTCATATGATCAAAAGCTTTCAGTGCAATGCACATATGAATAGCAGCAGACCTTCTTTGAGACTGTATGCTTGTCCTCATTCGCAAGGGTTTAATAAGTACTGCTTGAGAATACTATTGGATTGCTCTCTGGGACTCCTCTTCGACTAAGAGGGGAAGAACGAGCACTTCTCAATGGTTAAACCTTTTGCATACATCCAATTAAAAATCCTAATACTTGATGTAGATCTTGTACCATATTATAACTTTAATCAGTTTCATGTGTACATTTCGACGAGGCACGTTTGATAGTTGAGCGACTCTCCCGCTAGTTCCTCGTCTAATTGACCGTGATTCGAATTCCGTCAATGAAAGTAAGATTTTCTCGACGGGAAATCGTATTCTAGTGGTTTAGAGTCCACGTAAAGCTCGATGTCTCGTGGCTTATAAATTATTAGTGATAGAGAGGCATGAACACGAGCTTACTTGCTACTTCCTTTGTATCTTGACGAATTTTGTTTGATTGACGTTTTAATTTGGTCAAGACCTTGTTATGAATGCTGTGAATAACTCACTCTTAGTGTTAATTGGCGTGTGCATTTCAGTAAGCTTGGTAGACTGATAAGTAATAGGACCTCCTAGCTCAGTGAGGAAAGCAACAGGAAACTATTCACGCGAGTCATCAGCCTGAAGGCTGGTTGGGTCCTCTACAGATCTACCATCAGCTGTCGCAGTTAGCCTAGGCATCACTAAAAAGGCGTACTAGGGAATTTGAGGTGAGAGGTAGTGATGTAGTAGAGGTGGTGAGAGGTAGTTTCAGTTTCAATGAGCCAGAAAATGGCCTCTGAAATGCACACACTAATCAACCTTCTGAGTGAGACTTTCACACAATTTATATTAGGACTTGACCAACTCAAAACTTGCAATACTTTCACCAGGATGAGTGGAACAGACGATTCGAATTCTGGCTTTATGACCCAAGGTTCGGAGGTTCGATCCCGGTTCAGACCGATGCTACTTGAAGGTACTCAAATACGTAAACCTCCTGTTGATAGTTTTACCGGAACGTAAAATAATTCATGCGGGATAAAATTCCGGCAATAAGAATTTTTTGAGTTATTAGCCTATGAATTTAAATCATTTATTAACAGCATGCCAACGGCCGTAGCCATGTTGAAACACCGGATCCCGTGAGATCTTCGAAGTTAAGCAACATTGGGCGTGGTCAGGAGTTGGATGGGTTGCCACGCGCTGTTGGTGGAGGGTAAGGGAATGAAGGAGCGGAAAGGAACTGGCCAACCTACCGCACGTAAACTCCGCCTCAGAAACACCTCTGCGGAGGTTCGGACCTGCCTTCGGGCAGTATAACCCTTACCTATTAACAGCATGCTCCATCACAGAAAGTATATTTCTTGCTTATGTAAACATGTCAGTAATAAATAAATAAATAAATAAATAAATAAATAAATAAATCTCCAATCAAATACAGTATCGTATTCGTTCTCCATCATTATCAGAATTCGTCTACCGACAAAACACAGCATGCACACTAGCAGTTTAAGGAAACTATTTAGGGAGAACGTGCTTAAATGCACTTCAATGGACGCCAGTGTTTTATGTGAGTTGATGAAGTTCTGGCTCAAGTTGAAAACTGCTATTACATGTTGCCAGATAACGATACGAGAATGTTTACCTTCCTAATTTTTAGCACGCTATTCACGGAACATAAATCTCCATCAAAGTGAGCAACCCTGAAATAAATAAAGGGTGCAACTTCGTGTGAAGTAAGTTTTCAGGGAGGGAAACTTTAGGATGAACTTCAAGCAGCCACAAGCTAGCATGTTTAGTAATTTCATGGTGTGAGGGAGACCGGCTATACTGTAATGGAACCACAAGGCGGGCACAGAAGCACGCCTGCCAGGCCCAGTAACGCTCCCGTTGATCCGGTATTTACGAATATAAGCTTTCAACTATAGAACAGTCTGTGTAAACCACAACTGCTACCAAGATCCTGGCTCACATAAGACAGCCCCATGTCGGTAGATTTACTGGTATGTTAAAGAAATCGCGCGCGACAAAATTCCGGTACCTCGCCGTCTCCGAAAACCGTAAAAGTAGTTATGGGATATAAAACCAATTATATTATTATTAGATTTAGAAAGTAGACTAAGAACAATATCAATAGAAGTGCAAGTCCCCTCGTTCGACACACATGCGTATTATTCCTTCATATCTGATCTGATAACGTGGATCAGTGGTCATAACATGTGGTCTCGCGAGACATCCCGGAACAGAGACGTTACAACATACCCCTCCACGCTCAACCACTTAGCTTAATTTAGCTTAGCTTAGCTGAGAAAAATCAAAAGGCCACTACACACAGAGCGCTAAGCTACGCTACGCGATACTACAGATCATTCCATGTTAAGAAAACAGTACTGCTATTATGCACTTACAATGAGTGAATACCCCCCCCCCTCCCGACCTTTTAGACACCTATAATTCCTCATGATTAGGGAATATTACAATGTAGTTTACAGAAGGGCCTCGTTTATCCGGCCAGCATTAATCCGGATCTTCGGTTTATGCGGATCGAAAATAATAACAATTTATTTTGACTTGTACAGTATTTCTTTTAAGGCGTCGAATCTTCTTGAATGTCTTTTCTGCCAAGGATAGTTAAGGACAGGAATTGGAAGTAATTCGGCCACGGTCTATCAAAGGTACCGTCTCGGCATTCGCCTGGAATTGAGAATGGGAAACCGTGGAAAACCATTCCCAGGACGGCCGAGGTGGGATTCGAATCCACGCTCTTCTGAATGCAACGCACTACTAATTCACTGATGGTGAATTCGAAAATGAAAAAGGCGCTCCATCAGAGGAAACACTGATTCATGGAGAGGCAACAATGCAGCTGGACAAACTGATAGCCTATTTAGTATCCTAGACTGAAACCACACCGGCAGAACTGTTGTGCGTGATCGTGCTGTGCGCAAACGCTATACAAATGTAAAACAGAAAAAACTCGCATATTATTTTAGTGAGAAAACAGTTATACATGTAAGAAAACTGTTCTTATATTTTTTTTGTACAATTGAAAAAAGGTATTACTGTACAACTTATGTTAATAGATTATATAACATGTACTGTATTATTTTGTTGTTTTATTTTTTTCGGATTATCCGCATTTTCGATAATCCGGATCAGTTCCGGTCCCATTTAATCCGGATGAACAAGGTTCTTGTGTACGGTATATTGTATTATGAAAGAAAAACGATGAGTTTTTTTTTGCCCGTGAATTATTAAAATAACTACTTAACATTTTCTACTTCATAAATACCTTCGCAGGGAGGAAGCACAATCATCACTTTGTTGCCTTCCTTCATTTTCCCTCTGACTTGCTCTCGTACATGTAACGCGTTATCTGTTACGCTGTGAATCGCCGGCAGCTTGTCACTGTTGAAGAGAAGTTATCTGTGTGTGTGTTTCTTCTTAATATTCTCATAGATGTTAATGAAGAGTTTGATGCTGTGGTGTGCAGCGATACATCACGCCTTGACTTCTAATGATACAGAAATTCGCTGTGATTTTTATCTTTGTCTGGTTTTGTTATTTAGCTGTTGTTTCTTAAGCGCAATTTATTTTTACCACTTTTTTCTCAACCTTCACTTTTACCATTCTTTTCGTGGGGGGATATGACGGCGCAGCAGTACCCTGCGTTGCCTGGGCAAGTTTATTAGATGCATCCCTCACCCCCCAAGTCAACAAGAATTATCTGAAAACAATAATTTGCAGCTTAGTTTCTTCTCCCTTTTATCTTGAACTTAAATACAGATTTTACACATTTGTGTAGCACTATTTTCTCATTATGCTCTGCAAACCAACATGAGCTCCCTCTATATCATCTGTCTCCTTGGGTTCATAAAAATAATTTAGAACTTAGTTTCTTCCTCCTTTCATTTTGAACTTAATTACCGAGTTTCACAAATATATACCTGCCATCCTTTTCCCGTGATGCTGTTGAGCAGAGCCGTTCGATATGGCAATCTTGTTGTCATAGGAGCAATACTGTTTTCTTAACATGGAATGATCTATAGGCAACCGAACGAAAAAAATCGCTCCAATGAAGTTACATGGAATGGCACACACAGACTGCTATGCGAACGCTAACGTAAGCAACGCCAAGCTAAATTTTACAGATCGCCAAGGAGGCGATTTTCATAGCTGAAGCTCGCTTCACGCATGAGCACAGTCACCTTTTTGCCCGTCATCTAGCATGTGTGTGGCTTTCGTGAATTACCTTAATACAGTAGCTATTTCATTGCTTAATTGTTTCTGTGTTTGTTAATGATCATGAAGGGCAGACGAAAGGAAGAAAGACTGATTGAAGAGATACAAAAATAATACACTTGTCTGTCAAATGATTAAAGATAACCGTGAAAGACAACTGTTGGCAAGAAATAAACGAAACTTCGGAAACACTGTACGTATCTTTTATTACTTTTACACTACTTTCTTATAATTTTGGTACTGTATGTTCAGTTTTTCGTAATATCATCCTCAGTATTAGAGGGAAGTTCATGAAACTGTTCCTGATTTTGACGAAAGTAACTTTTAATTCTTGATAATTTTCAAGCAATGCTTGATGGAATTCACCATGAATTATTCACTTTCCAATTTCATTTATACAGAATCTTATACAGAATCATCTTCTCTCTCTGTTTCTTTCTTCATCTTCCACTACAGCGATCAACAACAAGACCCTCTTCAATCAATCCGCCATCTTTAAACGACTGCCTAGCATAGTTCAGGTTAGCTTTTTATTCGTGGCACAGAACAGCATAGCTTGGCATAGCGTAGCTTATCTTAGCATTCTGTGTGTGGTGACCATCATCCTGTTATTCAGAGTTCTTCCAAGATTGCGAGTGCTGGACTGAGATTGCACTATCTTCTGATATTTTGCCTACAAATCCTCAAAAAGGTCCATCAACCTTTTGAAGGTTTTTGAATCAAGAAAAAATAGTGCGGCATCCTGGGAAGTTTAGTTACAGAAGAATTTGGAGACAGATGTTTTGGTGACTTCAAACCAAACGACTTCGTGAACTTTGCAAATACTTTTACTATAGACAACATGATGTATCTCCTTTCCTTCCTTCTCTCTAAGAAAAGATGTTCCAAAAAATTGCTGGTGGTCTAGACAGAATGATTCGTAAGTCACTATATAAACTTTCAGGGTGCATGTAAAGGAAAAAGTACGACTAATGTGTTATACAGTACATATATTACTTTTTCTGAGATTGCTTTATGACAAAGTTATGCAATACAAACAAAATCATTCTTCCCAAATTTTATTAAGAGTTAAGGATCAAAAGTACAACTAAGTATTCTGTAGGCAGTGCAAACTTACAGCAAATGCATTCTACGCAGACTGGAATCCGATCCAGTGCAACTCAAACAAAACAAAATTATTTCCTCCCAGAGTTAAACTAAACAAAGGAAACCAGAAATTCAACACAAACTACGCACAGTAAAATACTGTATTCTGTTTACCTCACAGTATGTTCCAAATGACGTGCTCGGCGTCGTACAACTCATGGAATATCACAGATCCAGTTCATTTCCATGTAGAGTACAGTAAATAAAAAAGCCCTTTCTTGTCGGAATCAAATGTGCATAACGGGGAGTACGAATTAATGTCAAACATCTACTGTACTGCAGTCACTAGTGAACAGAACAAACTGATAAAACTTAAACAATCGAGCAAGTGGCTGCCGGGCTTGGGCCACGTAGCTGTCCGCTTGTATTCGGCAGACAGTGGGTTCGAACCCCACTGTCAGTAGCCCTGAATGTGGTTTTTCATGGTTTCACACCAGACAAATGCTGGGACTGTACTTTAATATTAAGGGTATGGTCAACTCCTTTACACTCCTAGCCCTTTCCTATACCATCGTCGACATAAGTCCTGTTTTTTCCGGTGCGACGTAAAATAAATAGTAAAAACAAATTAAAAAGATTAAACATAATGAAGTGGTAAAAGTCAACAAGGAAATTTTCAAGATTTTAACTTGATGTTACATATATTCCGTTCCCCGTAAGTCCAACACCTCGTCCACGTCGTGAGGGACGGGCAACGGCATGAAGTAGGGGATAACCTGTAAGGGCGAAGTTCAGTGGGGACCTTGTGTGCCCCAGGACTGCCAAATGTACCAGTATGGGCGTCCATCTCCGCGGGGGTGGGTTGGCCTCAATTAAGTTCCAGTACCGGTTTCGCTTTAGCGATCCTCACCTGGACTGTTCGAGAAAAATAAATATACAGTAATAATAAGTATAAGTGGGTTGTTACGGTAGCTGTGAAGGTCCAACAGGACCTTAACGAAGTCCTTAACGACAACTGAGGAGGAGAAGGAGACCTTTGGTAAGCGAAGTTGCGGAGGAGGCAACCCTCCCTCGTGGGGTTAAATAGAGAGGGAAACCACTGCCTTGTGGTGAAGAGGGATCTTCAAGGGCTAAGGGAGACAACCCCGACAGAAAATAGCATGCCTAGAGGCTTCAGGTGGCAACTCCACCACCAGACTCGGGTGCTGTGGGCTAATGACTCGCACAACCTTAAAATAAGCCATTAGAGAAACATCGACAAAGAGAGACCGATCTCATCCAGTCAAAAGGACCAGATGGAGATTCTTTGTTGGTACCCTGTGTTCTACGAGGAACAACAGGAATTAAGTCAAGTAAGTCGCAAATCTGACCGTGCAAAAATTCTCCTTCACGGATCTCGTGAAGATTGAGTTTTCTCTTAGCTCTGGCAATTTTGAATCGCTATGAAAGCGAACATGACACGTGCGAAGGTTTTACTGGATCATGCTTTTAATGCCAAGCAAGATAGGACATTATGCATCGTAACTCTGACATAGAACACTTTCAGACAATATCGTACAACGACTTAGTCGGTGATGGGAAGAGTAGGCCTACGAACTAAAAGTAATTGGGTTGAATTACAGTTACCTTAGAAATATTTTACTCAATTACAATTAGACCTACAAATTACCTTTCCTCTTTTTTTGACAAGTTGCTTTATGTCGCACGAACACAGACAGCTCTTATGGCAACGATGGGAAGGAAACGGCTAGGAGTGGGAGGAGTGGGAAGGAAGCGGCCGTGGCCATAATTACGGTACAGCCCCAGAATGTGCCTGGTGTAAAAACGGGAAACCATGGAAAACCAGTGGGGAATTCTGAATACTGGCCGCACTTAAGCGACTGACTGCAGCTATCGGGCTCGGTAATTACTTTTTCAACAAGTAATGAGAAAAAATGACAATTACTTTACAGAACGCTAATCACTGACATTTCTTTCGCTTGCAAGGAAAAGATATTCATTTTGCGTTTTTCTTTTATTAGCACAGAGGCATTAAGCGACTATCATCACTAGGCAAGACTAAACATGATCTCTTGGAACTTTCGAAAACATTTATTTACAAATGTACAGCTAGATTTTTCATCCAGTTTCCACAAGACAAAGTATACTAAAATTCAATCACCAGTGACAATATGTTGTGAACATATTTCGATTTTTCTTCAGTAGGCCCTATATAAAATAAGAGTTTTGTCTGAACATTGCTCAGAATGTAAAAAGAAAGGTAAGGTCATTTAGGGATATCTCGACACGCTAAGCAAAGCCTGTAATTTTGATCATGCTTTATTTGAAAAATAGTTCAATTTTTACCTGGTGAATTTGTACACAGTTAGTGTATGTTTTCTATTATTTATGGCAAAAAATAACACTTCATATCATTGTAAATTAGAAAATAAATAAACGATGCAAAAATGTCCACTTCTCCCGCACTTAGGGAGAACCTGACACTAGGTAGGACCTCGGAAGAGTTACACAACTATTGTACACAGTGGGCACATATAAACTGTTCGTCGTTTCCATTTTCCACACACATCTCGTGGAACCATTTCCTGCATTCCCCACTACACTGGACCCATGCCTCATTTCGGTTGTCGTCATAGAAATAGCCATCACATACTGCGCAGTAATTCTCCGAGCAATTACGACTGCTTGAGGAACTAATCCTGAGAAGTCACCATGGCGGATTCTTGCACTCTTCTTACACTTCCTTTTCCAGATAGGAGTCTTAATATCGGAACAGGAGATAACTCCTGCACTGAGCAACTCGGAGGTGTAAATGCAGGTGAGGCTTCATGTTCCTGTGATAATGTAGGACTACTGGCCTGAACTCCTACAGCAATATCTTCTCCAACATGTACGTGATTTGAACCATTTTCGTCTTGCACAAGGTCGTATTCAAAAATGTCTTCTTGGAGGATATCGGGATTGTACGGATAAATGCCACATTTCCTAAATCCGCCGGTAAAATTTCCTGCTGTTGCCGATTTGTTCCAAGCCATCTTTAGAAGGTCTCCAAAATTATCTTTAGTGATCCCTTTTCCCGGGAGTGTCGGGATCTCCCACGCTTGTCATGTCGACATCTCCCCGAGTTACATTGGCAGGCAAGAGGAGGCAGCACTTACCACGCTGAATGATTGGCGATTTGGAAATGACATGGCCGCTTCTCCAAAACGTGCTTTGTGCGCCTAACCTCAAACATTGTCTTAAAAATATCGCATATCTACGTATTTCGTTATACAACCTACTCATTATCTTATAGTACGTTACTTTTCCATCACATATCACTTACATACTCACCTTCAATTATTCAGATGTCTTGTATTTATAGTGATAATCGTCTGCTACCAGGATCACAATGAGCACAACATCCTACGGCTCTAATACATGTAGTTACTAGTTCGACCTGTAGAGTACTGTGGTCACCAGTGGCGCTAAGCTTAAAAGTGTCGAGTTCTCCCTCATGTCGGGATCTCCCTAAGTTACCTTATTTCTGTATCGGTCATGTCCACAATAACAAGGAAATGCACTATGTTATGTTCCGTCATCTCTGTATGTATGTATGTATGTATGTATGTATGTATGTATGTATGCATTTATGTATGTATGTATGTATGTATGTATGTATGTACGAGTATGTACGTACGTGCGTATGGGCACCACGAAAAACTGGCTGGAGAGAATTTAATGAAAATCGGTTTGTAAAGTCGGGAAGTAAGGCACTACAGTCTACGCCATAAATACTTTTATTACCGAGATCGATAGATGCAGTCGCTTAAGTGTAGCCAGTATTTTTTGATGTCATGATGTCATAGCCAGTATTCAGTAATCGGGAGACAGTGGGTTCGAACCCCACTGTCGGCAGCCCTGAAGATGGTTTTCCGTGGTTTCCCAGCATCTGCTGAGTAGATGGTCTTTTGGCGACGATGCAAGCTCACAGCCGCGTGCCCCTAACCGCACGGCCACGATTAACGTAAACTTATCTCTTTAATGGCTGTTGCGTATAATGTTCTATTTCATACTATGTTGAATTATTTTAAATTAAATTAATTTTAAATAATTTTGATTCGTCGCGATGCAAGTCAACCATGTTTGATCCATGTATATGGACATTTTCTTGTTTCATTTGTCGTGTGTACATGGGGTTATGTTGTAATACAATGTAAACATTAATATTATTTGAAGCAACGAACAGTCCACTAAGCTACCAGAGTCGTAAACATGGTCCTCTGGTCCTGGATTAATGAAGGTAATACAAACTTCATGAATACTGCGATAGATGGTATATTTATCTCTAGGAAATCGATTAATCTGTATGTACATTACTTGAGGTGGAAATGAGGCAAAGAAGCACAGTGCTGCTATCAGACGGAGAAACAATTCAACAAGGTTATGTCTGCTATTCCTTGATTCATGTTCTCTCTGACTATCCATGTTTCCATTACCTTGAAGCGGAGCTCAACCAATCAGAGGCGATTTCTAATAAAACACTGCGGCTAGTAATTACACCGGGGCCTATGACCTCGATGTTAGGCTCCTTTAAACAACAATCATCATCATCATCGTCCGACTCGTTGGCTGAATGGTCAGCGTACTGGCCTTCGGTTCAGAGGGTCCCGGGTTCGATTCCCTGCCGGGTCGGGGATTTTAACCTTAATTGGTTAATTCCAGTAGCCCGGGGGCTGGGTGTTTGTGCTGTCCCCAACATCCCTGCAACTCACACACCACACATAACACTATCCTCCACCACAATAACACGCAGTTACCTATAAATGGCAGATGCCCCCCACCCTCATCGGAGGGTCTGCCTTACAAGGGCTGCACTCGGCTAGAAATAGCCACACGAAATTTAATTTATTTTTAATCATCATCATCATCATCATCAGTAATTACAGCACAGTAACGTGTCATTTCCTGTACTCTCCTAAATACGAAAATAAAACAATTACGCCATAATATGAAATAAAATATGCCTTTGCTGGCGAGATGTAGTGTTTACAGTGCACTATGTCTTCTGGTATGGGCTATATCAAATTTGTTACTTTCATTGACCTGTCTCAGTCTCATCCTTGGCTTTGACAATTTGAAAGTGACTGAGGTATGAGTGATGCTAGTAATACCATTGCTTATGCAGCCAGTCCCTGTTGTGAATGGTGTGACGATATCGCTCATAGGGTCGGTTGGTGCATGCATTTCAGTGGGCTTGGTAGACTGATATGTAATAGCAGCGGCTGGCTCGGTGAGGAAAGCAACGGGAAAGTACCTCACTCCTCATTTCCCTAGTACGCCTCTTCAGTGACGCCTAGGCTATTTATGACAGCTGTTGGCAGAGCTGCAGAGGATCAAACCAGCCTTCGGGCTGAATACCCAACATACAAGAAATAAAATATATTGAAATACCACCGTCCCGATTATTTATTTTAGGAACGTCAGCCATGCTTGAACTCCATAAACACACGGAGCAGGGGATTTTCTTATTCTGGTCAAAATTAACATTTCAAACTGCATGGGCAATACGCGAATATATCATGCATGGAAAAGACTTGAAAAACCAATCAACCTTCAGCGCACACGACAAAATAATTCGTCCAGCCCTCTAGTAGTGGCAGCAGTTGTAACATGTTTTCACACCTGGAATTCACACTGTTCTTTTATTCTAAGAAGTACAAGCAACCTGCACCACAATAAATAGAAGCAACTTATACACGCTGTATATAATGAATAATTAACTAGTGACACTTAGCAACCTAAATCCCAAAGAGCAAACGGTTTTTCTTTTTTTTTTAATGCGAGATTCCTCTGATATACTGAGCTAAAACATGGAAACAAAAACAAATGTCAGGGCTTTTTATTTCTAAAGAATGTAAATGAATGAATTATGTCCTTTTATCTCAGAATGAAATATAAACGGTTCTCGTGTTTGCATGTTTGTAGGTTGACATGATATGTTAAAACGTGTTCGCTCTTATTCACAACTCAGCCGCACGAAAATGGGCGGAGATTCAACTGCTTCGCCATGTCTTTTTTTCCTCCACGCCGAAAGTGGTACGACTGCAGGAATGTCTTTTGATTGATGTAGAATACAAGTTTTAATTTATTATAATAAAGTTAAAATTGAACATAAACCTTAGATCAGAGGCACTAAGAGTGTATAAACATTGATCACGAAGGCCTCTATTCAGCTGATCTCGAAACCCACTGGTGACATCCCTAGACTATTCCTCCATTCCAGCTTCAGGCACATTTTGGGATGATGCTCGCTTAAGGGCCACGGCCATTTCTTCCTTCCCAATTCTTTGTTAATCCATGCAGTCTCCTGTTCACATAACCTGACACTCCGGAGGGGTAGAATGAAGTTCTCAGACTCTGTCGGTTGATGGCAGTAAACGATAGATGCCTCACGTAGTTTGAGGGAGAAGTCAAGGATGGAAGATAATAACAGTGTGGAAGTAGAAATACGAAGAAGGTATTGTGTACATACAGAATTAATTAACATTTTCCTCACATACGTCCTGTCAGTACAGTAAGCGCTAAACGACATGTACTATAGAGGGTAAGGGAGTAAATATTATAGAGAGATTCATTTCCGAGTCACAAGTAGTCTGAGCAGTTATCTGAAGTTTGATTCTTCACGCCATTCACTTAGATTCTAAGTCGTATTACATATTTTCAGGCAGCGCTCTCGCCACTCGAGACGATTTAGTTCGTTATTATTTAATCACTAAAAATAATGTCTTACAAGGTACTCCTAGATTCAATCCCGCACGTTTATTTCATAAAAATCTGTATCAAGAATTTACTCCCTAATACATAAAGAGACATTATAAGACGAAGTAGTACTTCCCCTCCCTTCTCACTGAACAGATTTACTGCTTACCGCAATTCCTCTCACAACCCTACATACTATGATCGGAGCAAGGGAACTGGCTTCAGTCCAGACGTAGTCGCTGGAGTTAACGGATGTTTAACAGCTGAAGATATGTAAATAAAGCTTTCTCAAAGTTACTAAAGTGCAGTGGAGGATTACTACAATCACAATTTGTCTCACTTGTTCATAACTACCTATTCATGATCACTGACAAGTTTACGCAACTTGAAACATATTGTACCGGTAGACACTTAAGCATTGTTTAAAGTGATTTGATACTATCTGAGGATGTTCTTATAGAACTAAACATGTCGTTCTCTGTTTATTAGTGTGCTTTTTTTTTTTTTTTTTTTTTTGCAGGTATGTCATGTGTGTTAAAATTATTGCTTTCGACAAACTGGAAAACTTTAAAGTTACTGAGTCAACACTGGAAAGGATGGCTTCCTTCTTAAAGTAATATTATCCTACTTCATTTCTTGAAGACGTTCATGATTCATAATTCACTATCATCTGTAAGTTTCACATGTGATAAAAGGTATATTACCGAGCTCGATAGCTGCAGTCGCTTAATTGCGGCCAGTATCCAGTATTCGGGAGATAGTAGGTTCGAACCCCACTGTCGGCAGCCCTGAAGATGGTTTTCCGTGGTTTACCATTTTCACACCAGGCAAATGCTGGGGCTGTACCTTAATTAAGGCCACGGCCGCTTCCCTCCCACTCCTAGGCCTTCCCTGTCCCATCGTCGCCATAAGACCTATCTGTGGCGGTGCGACGTAAAGCAATGTGCAAAAAAAAAAAAAAAAAAGAAAAAAAAAAAAGGTATATTTGCCGGATGACAAACTACACAATTAAACCTTTAACATTTTAGTACTTAACTGCATTCCGACACAAAAATTTGGTTTCTTGTAGTGTCTCGAACATGTCTGGCGCACTGGCTGAATGGGTAGCATACTGATCTTTGGTTAAGAGGGCCCCGGGTTCGATTCCCGGCCGGGCCGAGGATTTTAATTGCGTATGGTTAATACCTATAGCTCAGGGACTGGATCTTCGAGCTTGTCCTAGCACATATCTTCAAATACATACAACACATCACACAACAAACCACCACAGAAACACGCAATAATGAATATTTTTCTCTATATAGAGCTGGTGTCAAACAGGTATTCGGCTGTATAAATAGGCTAAATCCATTTAATATACCGACCCCGGATAACTGGGAAAAGGCACAGAAGGAGAAGATAGTGTCTCGAACATAAAATATAGATCTTTGGGCTATATATGAAAGAAAGGGGAAGATATACTGAATCAGTCTTAATAACAAAGGAAAAATCGCAGAAATCACCAACTTACATAATTTCTTATCACCTTCAGTTAAATCATGGATGATACCAGGAAACAAAGGCACCTTCCTATGGCTGAGCATACATACATAACTTTAGTGATCCCTTGTGTCTATGGAACATTTTCCTCTATGTGCTCAATGCATGCACAGAATGCCGTTTCCGAGAGCCTGAGAATTCCTGAATTCAGGCCTCGTATTCTGAAAAGGGTCATGGCTAATGGTCCTGGCTTCCGAACATTCACTCATAATGTAGAAGACTGAAATGCTTACCATATACCCGTGCATTTTACTCAACTAAAAGTAGTAAAAAAAAAAAAAAAAAACATTACTAAGTGACACACAAAGTTTACCTACTTTTAAGTATTACCTGTAGAATGTTCCGATCAAACACTTCATGGATATGTTCAAACATCCAAAAATTTGAGAGTTGGAAAGTTTCCGGGCTAAATATAAAGATATATTGGTATTTCATTAAACAGTTTCTTGTTGTTTTTTTTAAATTTCCTTTTTAAGTCGCACCGACACGGATAGATATTATGGCGACGATGGGATAGGAAAGGGGTAGGAGTGTGAAGGAAGCGGCCGTGGCCTTAATTAAGGTACGGCCCCAGCATTTGCCTGGTGTGAAAATGGGAAGCCATGGAAAACCATATTCAGGGCTGCCGACAGTGGGGTTCGAATTCACTATCTCCCGAATGCAAGCTAATAACTACGAAACCCAAGCCGCGCATCCACTTGCGGTGTAGTTTTCCTTTTAGCAGTTAATTAAACACAATTCATGACTTAAGAGGCGTATATTTGCCCTCTGTAATTTTTCATTTTTTACAATTGGCTTTACGTCGCACCGACACGATGATGGAATAGGAAAGCACTAGAAGTGGGAAGGAAGCGGCCGTGGCTTAATTAAGATTCAGCCCCAGCATTTGCCTGGTATGAAAATGGAAAACCACGGTAAACAATATTTAGGGCTGCCGTCAGTGGGGTTTGAACACACACGGCCAACTCGCTCGGTACCCTGTCAATCCTGCTGCAGAAATGTTATCCCTCGGTTCAATCATCTCGGGGAACTGCGATACAGAAATCAGGACAATTGCCATAACTAAGAACAACACGGCGCAGTCATCCCACTTATGAAAGGAAAACTAAAAATGAGAATAGTTAGATCTACTGTAATGTTAGTATTCATCTACGGGGCAGAAACGCGGAATCTTCATGCTGCAAATTTGAAGATAATCGACTCCTTCTAAATCTGATGTTAAAGAAAAATGCTGCGTATACCTTGGGCAGGATTCCGTACAAATAATTATATTCTGGAGGAGCTTAAAACACATCCAGGCTGTCGATAATATGCAAACAACAGATTCTCCATATCTTTGTCCATAGAGTTCGACGAGGGGAGGAAGACCTAGCGAAGGCCCATCACAGGAAATGTCTGTGGCAAAAGAGTATGTAATCCTACAAGTTGGTCGAACTCCATAAAACAAGCAACTGAGACATCCCTTGCGAGAGCTTAGCGTCTGCTCAGAACCAGGAACGGTAGAGAAATACACAGAGCAGTCTCACAATCCTTAGTACTGAGGAAGAGATTAGAGAGAAATCCTAAATGATGTTCCTAAGAGCCCATTCTGACACTTTTGTTCAGTATATTCTGTGAAATACTGCACTAAACATGTATCAACTTGCTAGTCAACCAGCACGTCCTCCTAGCACGTTGTTTTCGATTCTGCTGTATTATTAGACACCCCTTCTGTCTCCATTAAGATTTACCGTGCTCAAAAAAATCTTTAATTTTTGCTATTTGTTTTACGTCACATCGACACAGATATGTCTTATGGCGACGATGGGATAGGAAAGGCCTAGGAAGTGGAAGGAAGCAGCCGTGGCCTTAATTAAGGTACAGCCCCGGCATTTGCCTGGTGTGAAAATGGGAAACCACGGAAAACCATCTTCAGGGCTGCCGACAGTGGGGCTCGAACCCACTATCAAAAATATCATCCTTTCGCTTGAATACAGTAATAAAGTACCTCTGCTAAGAAAACGAGTATAATTAATTTTCTTAGTAATTTAACCCAATAATGTTCAAAATTCTTGCTCTTCGATTTTTCACACCGACTGTGGATAAAAAGTTGAGATCTCTAATACAAAGTTCCATATACATCTGTTATTTAACAGAGAGAGTATGTGGCTATAAAGTATAATGAAATCCAAGTTTATTAGGACGATTCTTATCGGGAACATAAAACAGTGACTAGGGGGCGACATAAGCAAGGCGGGGAAAATAGCAGTAAGCCACGCGAACAGATAACGTGCCACTGAATTAACTTGTTCAATATCAGGCAACTATCAATCTGTTTATAACTTCCGGACAACCCATGAGAAAGGGTACACTTCCCGTCATCTGCAGGTTAATGTGTATCACGTTTACTATTCATAAGACCCTGAATACATCCGGAATAGAGATTTCAATGTGTATAATTCTCTCGCACAAGAGCATAAACCGAAGTTAATAGGAACAAGAAAGTATATGTTAGAGATTTAAGTGTTACCGAACGTCGTGTAAAACAAATTTGGAATCCTACGCGCAAAAATCTTCTTTTATAATTTTCCTTCTCTATATTTAATCCCCACTCTGCAGTGAAAAGTACGTAGTAACATGTGATTCACTACAGTCAATTTTCTAGCTTTCTCATTCTTCACGTCTATTGAAATGATGATAAACGAGGTTAAAAGTCAGGTTTACCGAGCTCGATAGCTGCAGCCGCTTAAGTGCGGCCAGTATCCAGTAATCGGGAGATAGTGGGTTCGAACCCCACTGTCGGCAGCTCTGAAGATGGTTTAACGTGGTTTCCCATTTTCACACCAGGCAAATGATGGGGCTGTACCTTAAGGCCACGGCCGCTTCCCTCCCATTCCTAGGCCTTTCCTATCTCATCGTCGGCTAAGACCTAGTTGTGTCGGTGCGACGTAAAGCAAATAGAAAAAAAAAAGTCAGGTTGTGAGTTTCACAAATAAGAAAATTCCTCTCAGTTTTAATTACTGCGTTGATGGGGTTAAAGTTCCTTTTAGGGATAATTGTAAATACCTAGGTGTTGATATAAGGAAATATCGTCATTGGGGTAATCACAAAAATATGATTGTAAATAAAAGGTACAGATCTCTGCACATGGTTATGAGGGTATTTAGGAGCTGTAGTAAGGATGTAAAGGAGAGGGCATATAAGTCTCTGGTAAGACCCCAACTAGAGTATGGTTACAGCGTATGGGACCCTCATCAGGATTAGTTGACTCAAGAACTGGAAAAAATCCAAAGAAAAGCAACTCGATTTGTTCTGGGTGATTTCCGACAAAAGAGTAGTGTTACAAAAATGTTGCTAAGTTTGGCCTGGGAAGGCTTGGGAGAAAGGAGACGAGCTTCTCGACTAAGTGGTATGTTCCGAGCTGTCAGTGGAGAGATGGCGTGCAATGACACCAGCAGACGAATTTTGAACGGTGTCTTTAAAAGTAGGAAAGATCACAATACGAAGATAAAGCTGGAATTCAAGAGGACAAATTGGGGCTAATATTCGTTTATAGGATGGGGAGTTAGGGATTGGAATAACTTACCAAGGGAGATGTTCAATAAATTTCCAATTTCTTTGCCATCATTTAAGAAAAGGCTAGGGAAACAACAGATAGGGAAACAACAGATAGGGAATCTGCCACCTGGGCGACTGTCCTAAATGTAGATCAGTAGTGATTGATTGAAGTAAACGTTATTCCGATAAGGAAACACAAATTACAAATATACTCATGTACCTTCGAAACAATAAATAAATAAATAAATAAATAAATAAATAAATAAATAAATAAATAAATAAATAAATAAATAAATAAATAAATAAATAAATAAATAAATAAATAAATAAATAAATAAATAAATATTCATTCAGAAGATACGTTAGTGCTGTCACTCCAATTTTATTATCAAATCAGTAGACTTTGACCATCCGATCTGTGTAGGCCATTCGTAAGAACCGAAGACCTGTCGATACAATGTCATGAATGCAATTCTGAACTGCATGAAGTTTAATATACAGGATGATGAGACAAAACCTAAAAGATGTAGCCTACCCGTAATTTTTTCTACAAGTATCCCTAAGTTCACTAGAACAAAGCGCATATAGGCCTATCTAGTGTTTAAATACGTCATATTTCACTGAATTCCCAATATAAGTCCAAAGAATACAAGATGAATTCAATAGAATTCAATATTTTATATTACTAGGATTTTTTTTTTTTTGGCTAGTGGTTTGACGACGCACTAAAATAGTGAAGGTTTTCTGCGACGCAAGGATAGGAAGAAATAGGATTGGCAAAGAAACGACCGTGGCCTTAATTAAGATGCCTGATGTGAAAATAGGAAACATGGAAAACCATCTTCAGGGCTGCCGAGGGTGGGATCTCCCGAGTGCAAGCTCACAGCTACGCGACCGGCCACCTCGCTCGCTCTGGAAGTCAGGGCAGTATTACTGGATCTATTGTTTCCTTGTGTACATAAATGACGGGAATAATGCACTGGAATCACAGGTAAGCTTTTTTTTTTTCAGATGATGACATACTGGTACATAAGTTACAGGATTGCGAGTGACTGCGAAAGGACGCTGACAATGTTGTGAGACAGCAGATAATGGTATGATCACAGTCTGATATATACAGTCGCGAAACTCTAACAGGAGGAAGGTTCATCCACTTGACAGCTGGAGCGACACTAGCACCTCTAGCGGCGAGGTAGTGGCAACTTGCTAGCAGACAACAGGGAACGTATTACCACTACAGTCTAAAATGGTCGAAAACTTCTGAAACATTCATGCAAATAATGCCCTGACAAGGTTTCTGCAATCCTTATAAAATACTGGAGGAGGTCAAACAATTTATTTCGAGGATAATATCGAAATATTTATTTAATCTTAAGGAGTTATGTTTTTTACCGCGGACTATAACGTAAAATCGCTTCTTGAGGGCAATCGGTTCGAAATAGTTGTATACCATCGCGGACTTTTTTGTAGAGGTTTCTATGCTCTACAATTCGTACGCTTACACTTGGGGTCTATCGTTGACGGTTCAGGCAGCGTAAGCCAAGAAAGCAAGTGACCGACCATGGTAGAGCGCTGGCCTTCTTAGCCCAACTTGGCAGGTTCGATGTCGGTCGGTCGGTCACTTGCTTTCTTGACTTACGCTGCGTGAACTGACACAGATAGGTCTTATGGCGACGATGGGATAGGAAAGGCCTAGGAGTTGGAAGGAAGCGGCCGTGGCCTTAATTAAGGTACAGCCCCAGCATTTGCCTGGTGTGAAAATGGGAAACCACGGAAAACCATCTTCAGGGCTGCCGAGTGGGATTCGAACCTACTATCTCCCGGATGCAAGCTCACAGCCGCGCGCCTCTACGCGGACGGCCAACTCGTCCGGTACTCCATCACCTCTTAGATTTACCGACACGTAAAATAACTCATGCTAGACGAAATAGCAGCCACTTGGGGTCTCCAAAAAGTGTAAACGTAGCTAGTTAGACGTAAAACCAATAATAGCATAATCATTATTATTATTATTATTATTATTATTATTATTATTATTATTATTATTATTATTATTATTATTATTATTATTATTAGTAATTTGTTGATATCGTGATCACAGCCACGGGACCACAGGGTTATTATGACTTGGTCAAGATTCGAATCGCGGACACTTCAGCAGTGACTATACAACTCAGCTATAGCGCCCCATGCCGCTTTACAGTGAAGTGGTGCCAAGTTATCCCTGATACGAAATCTGCACTTTGTATGTGTACTGTACGCGTGAGTGCGGCAGCAAGTAGCGAACAGTTTGATAACTTGTACCGCAAAAGTTCTCTTTTGATAGCATCACGCGCTGCCGCGTCCCACGGGACGGAATAGATCGAGCCGAGCCCACTCAAGGAACACGTTTACAACTTGTTTAACATTACCGTAAATACTTCGTTACGGCGAAACTTACCTGTCTATGCAGTGGCATGGAGATACTCTGAATTTGGAAGAGCATGATCGCATAGGGCAGCGATGGCGAACCTATGACACGCGTGCCACCAGGTGACACGCGAACACGACTTCTGTGGCGAGTCAGGCAACATACTAACATACACTGATCAGCCAGAATATTACGACCACGTACCTACTGTCACTGCCTTCGTGAAGTACAGGCCATACTGTAGCAAGCGCGGGAAAGCAATCAGCTGATCGTTAGGGGGGAAGTTTAGCACGTGAGTTAGTTGAATTACATGTGAATTCTTCGCTGTTTTATTGAAATTTTTAACGTTGACCGCATGTTTACTCCAATGTAAATCAGACTGAGGCGTTGTTGACTGCATTATTAAGTGAGAAGTCCTCAATTAGTGAAGAAAACTTAGTGTGAGCGTGTAATCATGTGAGGCTATAGGTTAAGTATATCGCTCTACCGTGCTTTAATTTTGTACTTTATTTGTGTAATGTTATATCGCTAGTGTAAAATGAATAGAGTTAATGCACTCAGGGTTTTATTATCAACCTCGATGTGTATATACTGCAATTGAATTAAGGTTATCAGTGAGAGAAATCACCATGCTAAGAGTTGCTGTGTGCCTGGCTGCAAAGCAAATTATAAAGGAGGAGAGTACACTCCAGTATTTGTGTTTCCTTCTGATGAAGAAAGAGTTAGGTTATGGGAGAAGGCTATTCTTAGTGAAAAATTAATAGTGAATCACCAAACAGTTGTGCGTACCAACCAATTATCTGAAGACTAAATCCTGAGGGAAATAATAGTGTCTCATCCAGATGGTGAGTTAAAATTTCTCATTATATCAAGAACATGGGTAACGTTAGATATATTTTTATGTAATCAGACTTACGGCTTATTTGAAATCGGTGTATCTGTATATTTAAGTACAATTTATGCATTTTACCATTTTAGGTAGAAATGTATTGTGAAATAACTCTGCTGAGATTTTTCCTATCAAATTTCATATCATAGGCAATTAGCTTTAATTTTGCATGAAAATTGAATATGAAAATAATTGCATAGGCATTATTTACTGTTTAAAATACTACTTTTTTGAAACAGTAACTGAATTTTATGACAGTGACAGTAAATGTTTTGTTATTGTTGGAGGTTAGCTTACTCGTAATCTTTCTTGTAGGCACTGAATTGCTGGTACAGAAATAATTTACATGTGTAGCATATTATATTGGTAATTGGTTGCTTGTTTTCTGTCAGTGTGTATGATGTGAATGTTCTAGTGTACTAGAAAATGGATAGAAACGTAAGAATATGACCCAAAGTGTTAGACTGTACTTACGGAAACGAACGGATATACGCGAGAAACAGAACGTTACGGGGAAGGATATGCATTGTATGTCAGAACTAAGAAATATTTAAGAATAGATTTGGTTTTATAAGGTGTTATTAATAGTTTCTTAAATAATTCAAACGAGTGTGTAATTCAAGCGGAGCGGATGCGTCTCGCCTCCAACTTCCACCCAAAGCGTGACGTCATCAGAGCTACAGTACGGCCTGGAGATCACGAAGGCAGTGCTACTGTCGATATAAACCCGTCCAGGCGATTGTAGAGTCATCTGACGAGGAATGACTGCTAGTCAGACACACGCACGGTGCATGTAGTATCAGTGAGCGTGCTGTCCACGTGTAGAATGGGGAAGGCGCGCTATCTGAGTTTGACCGAGGGCAGATTGTGATGGCCCGGAGGCTCGGCACGAGCATTTCGGAAACTCCACGACTTATCGGGTGTTCGAGGAGTGCTGTGGTGAATGTCTTCAACATGCGGCGAAACCAAGGTGAAACTACGTCCAAACGTTGAGGGGTTGGACGGCCACCTCTCGTTAAAGATGCCGGACGTCGTAGGTTGGGCAGACTGGTAAAACAGGACAGGCGGCGAACTATGGCGGAAATAACATCAGACTGTAATGCTGGGCACAGGACAAGCGAGTCTGAACACACACACCGCACCGAACACTCCTAAGGATGAACCTCCGCAGCCGACGTCCCATGCATGTGCCAATGTTAACTACGACTGAAATGGACACGTGACCATCGTTACTGGATGATGGCGCAGTGGCAGAGCGTTGCGTGGTCTGATGAATCTCGATACCTTCCTCATCATGCCGATGGGAGGGCGCGAAATCGTCGTCTTCCAGGGGAAAAGCTCCTTGACACCTGTATTGCAAGAAGGAGACAAGCTGGCGGCGGCTAAATTACGGTGTGGGGAACATTAATGAGAGCATACATGGGTCCAGTGGAACTCGTGCAAGGCACATGACGGCCGAGAAGTATCGTACATTGGTTGCAGACCACGTACACCCTTCCATGACAATCGTGTTTCCCAACGGCAGTGGCATTTCTCAACAAGATAATGCGCCATGTCACAAGACCAGGAGTGTGACGGAGTGGTTCGAAGAACACAGTGTCGAGTTGCAATTGATGTGCTGGCCCCCCAATTCGTCAGATCTTAACCCGATCGAACACATCTGGGATGTGATTGATCGTGGCGTCAGACTTCATAGCCCCCTCCGCGAAATTTACGGGAATTAGGTGACTTGTGGGTGCAGATCCAACTCCCTCCAGCGACCTACCAAGGCCTCATTGCTTTCATGCCAAGATGCGTTGCCGCTGTCGTCCGTGCCATAAGTGTGTAGACATACCGGCTATTAGGTAGGTGGTCATATGTTCTGGTTGATCACTGTATGTTTCTAACATGTAATAAATAGGTCGAAAATCTACCAACATACCATATTTTAACATTACGCTTTAATAAAAAAGTATGTCACAATTAATTCTATGGCCATATTTTTTACAATTTTTACTAGTTTAAAGAAAAAATATATCGCATTCTTAAAATTTACATGCTTTTTGAAATGTTATTTTCAGTTATGTTTGCAAATTAAAATTATGAAACATTCAATCGAATAGATTTATATGTAATGCAATCTAACACCTAAACGAAGTCAAATGAGGGGTTTCATGAAGATTTTAAAAGAAAATAACTGATGTCACACTACACAGAAATCTTAACTGACACGCTAGTCGGTAAAAGTTTCCCATCGCCGGTATAGAGTAACTCAGCGAGTTTCGGAGCCATTTAAGAGACCAACTGCTACGGGTCAAAATCCCACCGACAATCATCCATAACTTCGTCCCGATGTTCCCCATCTCGAAACCTACAAAAAAGCATGATTCCTCTTTCACAGGACAGGACTATAATATTTCTATCTAATGTCCTACTTTTACACCTAGATTGAATGTACATTGAGATCATAGGATACCCCCTGTGGGTGGGGGACGCAGATGAAGAATACACCCACGGTATCCCCTGCCTGCCGTAAGAGGCGGCTAAAAGGGGCGGCCAAGGGATGACAAAAGTGAGTTTATACGTTTATTTTAACAATATAGGAATGTTTTTATTTTTTTGTACAGCGTCACTTAAAGAGTGATGTATGCGTTAAAACAACAGGTTTTCATTGTGGAGTGCAATGCAACGTATTCGTCAATCACGAAGTTCTGGTTTCAATTCATCTGAAGATTTACTGACGTCCGTCTACCAAATAGGCATAAAGCAAAGCAAAGCAAAGTCATCTCCGTACAGGCCATGAAGGCCCTTGGAGGGGTGGAAGGTAAAGGCTTCCACTATCCGTAACCTCGGCACTTGGTGGGGTAGAGTGGTTAGCTCTACGTCCGGCCACCTTTGCCCTCAAAAATGAACCTGGTACTCATTTCTAGTGTAAGCTGAGTGAACCTCAGGGCCATATCCTTCCGGGCGAACCGAGCACGCCTTTACCGCCTCGACCAGGCAGCCCAATAGGCATACGGTACGTAATATAGTGAAGAACTTCCGCACGACTGGGCCCGTTCTTCCTAACTACAAACAAATTATAGGAGATAAACTATATAAAAATGCTCGACGAAATAGGTGTGTTGGAAAGAACCTTCACTATATCTCCGTCACCTGCTAGATTCCCCGATTTAAATCCGTGTGATTGTTATTTATGAGGGGTTATATCGAGTATCTTACAGGTCGAGAATCGCCTAGCGTCTGCATACCTGTTTAGGAAGTGCCAAATGTGTTTGAGAGCTTGCCGATGTCACATTCATTGAACATTGGCCTTAATTAAGTTACGGCCCCAGCATTTGGCTGGTGTGAAAATGGGAAACCACGGAAAAAGATCTTAAGGACTGACGACAGTGTTGGAACTCACTATCTCCAGCATTAAAGTTCACAGCTGCGCGCCCCTAACCACACGGCTACCTCGTTCGGTAGGTTCGTTTTTAGTCTCTTGGTTTCACCAGCGATAGCTTTATATGGCTGTTATTTGAGGCTGCGAAGTGCGGAGATAAGCCGCGCATTTTACCAGCCAGCGGACGAGTGTCAGTGCGGCAATTGCCGTGGCTTGAGTGGTGCTGATGCACAGTTCTGTAGCTTTCTTACAGAGCTGGTTTTGGTCATTGGTTTTACCCTGCATTAAATACTTTATACGTGTTTCGGAGACGACACGGTGCAGAAATTTTGTGACATTTACATCTATCGGCACGAGGCTGGCGTATATCTGAGCACCTTCAAATACTACAAGACTGAGTCGGGTTCGAACCCGCCAAGTTGAGCCTAGAAAGCCCGCGCTCAAACGTCTGATCCATTCAGTCCAGCATTCATACCGACTGAAAATTTATCTGATGGAGGAGATTGTGCAACCGTCCTCTTTGAGGCTCCACACGAGTTCATTACCTCCAAGAGCCTTGAGGTAAAGAGCTCACCTGCCGACAGTACGAACTGACAACAGATATGAAACATTAATGACTGTGGACGTCAACGCATACCGAGCAGACCATTGTACACAGACTTGCTTAGGATTCTGTCCACACAGGGGCGATAAAATTACATTATCCTGATCCCCATAACAATCGGCTATCTATGACGCGTAAACCTGTAATAATTAAGACACTGTAATACCAATGAAGAGCGGAATTCAAGGCACTACTTTTGGACCTTTATATTTTGTTATTTAAACTTAAATGATATGAGTAAAGAAGTGGAATTAGCCAATTATGGTTAAAATTCCCAACCCTGCCGGGAATCGAACCCGGGACCACTGTGACCGAAGGCCAGCACGCTAACCATTTAGCCATGGAGCCGGACGTTGCTAAAATGTAAATAACGTGAAACTATGATGAACGTTTCCTTATAATTCTGTGTATACATACAGAAATGGATAAACTTTCACGTGAAACCAGAAAAGGAAATTTGACATTTTTTTTTTTCATTTTCTATTGTATGAGCCCCCATGCCGAAACATCCGGGATCAAGACAGTACAAAACGGAAATCTCTTGCGAGCAAGGCTAAAAAGCGTTTTATGCCTCAAATGACTATGGCTGTAATCGCAACATTATAAACGCAATTAAAATGTTAGACAAAAACAAAATAACTCAAAGTACATTAAGACCAAACAGTCCTAATATATTTTCAAAATTATATCAGTAGCCTACACACAGTGCGATTCACCAATGTATTACATTTTACTGGTAGCTCTCTTATTTTTTTCACACGACTGTACTTATCCTCATATAAGCACATTCTTCAATGACTACAGAGAACGGACATATTCTACAAGTTGTGCCGATCTCTCTTATTCCTTTCTGTCATTCCGAATGTCATATACGCACTACGAAATTTAAAAAAAAAAGTATAACCCAGTCCCGTCAATTCGAAAGATCACACAAATATAATTAATAAATCTGTCGAAATGTCCGCATGTCAAAGTGTCAAGAGCTGGAATATGAATGTTGGTCGAGTCGATATTACGGCGCATTTCACTGGGATCATGTAAGGGGATAACTGTCAGGTCGCAGCAGAATTACAATAGATCGGTAGAGAAGTGCCACCATTTCGCCTTCAGTCTCAAAGGACGGAATACGCTTTAACTTCAATGATATAGGGCATACACCAAGAAATCTCTTTATAAAATAATAATAATAATAATAATAATAATAATAATAATAATAATAATAATAATAATAATAATAATAATAATAATAATAATAATAATAATAGAGATTATAATAATAGAGATTATTATTATTATTATTATTATTATTATTATTATTATTATTATTATTATTATTATTATTATTATTTCGTGTGGCTATTTCGAGCCGCTTGTAAGGCAGACCCTCCGATGAGGGCGGACGGCATCTGCCATGTGTAGATAATTGCGTGTTATTGTGGTGGAGTGTGGTGGTGTATGAGTTGCAGGGATGTTGGGGACAGCGCAAACTCCCAGTCCCCGAGCCAAGGGAATTAACCAAATAAGGTTAAAATTGCCGACCCGGCCGGGAATCGAACGCGGGGCCCTCTGAACCGAAGAGCACTGCGCTGACCATTCAGCCAAGGGCCAGACAGTTTATTAATGACGCAGTTCTAGAAATCAGATTACTTCTTTTGTGTATTCTTATGGTAAATGCAGGTATTCCAAGTTCCTCATGGCCGATTTTCAGTCTTTATATCTCGTCTCCAGAATTCTTCCTCTATGTAAGTATGCATATGCATGAAGAAATCAAATGACGGAACGCACTTCACATTTGGCGGGAGACTCTATTGTCCTAGGCATGTTTACGTACTCACTGCGTGCTTCAGAACTGACAGGTGCGACGTGACGCGGTCGACAAGCATACTAGAGACACTGCGCAACACATCTGCACAACGCTTCATCGGATTCTCACCGTGATTTTAATTTCGCGACCGATCGGAGGTTGAAAAAAATAGCCCTCGTAAATTAATATGTATGTAATACATTAATGCCTCAGCCCTCTTGAGTAATTAAGATTATGGAGGATCGCCCGTCCCGGGTAAAGGCTGTCAACCGAAGACCCGTTGTGAAGACAAGACTTTTGTAAATAGACACTTATCAGTGAAGTGTTGTAATTCATCGTCCGGTTTGTCCGGCTCCATAGCGCAAAGATTAGCACTATTAGCTACCATCCTGGGTGGTCCGGGTTCGACTCCCGGTTCTGAAAAACATTAAGAATTGCAGGAAGGCTGGCATGTTACCGAAATCGTACATGCATTGAGGGTGCACGTGAAATGAGCTGCACGACCTCGGGAGGACGAGGAGTCGAGTTTACTTTCATATCGTCGAGTACAATTTGTGTGCGCGTGTGTATGAATGTGTGCACTGACTGAGTCGTGCTCGATTCAATTAGTTCAATAAAATCGCCAATGTTTCATTCGTACTAATACACTAATCAAATTAAAAGGATTAACACTGGTGATATCAAGATCGACAACACTGTTTGATTTGACGTGAAATGACCCAGTCCTTTGTTTATTAGTTATGCATATACTACAAACCTAAGACATTACATTTTAACCATTAATACGCATCATATCCTTAAGAGTTATAATTTGGTTCATCAGATAATGACTTTAAATTCTCTTCTTCATTTTCAAAAGATAGCCTACATGAAGTCACTAAAAACTGGCCACTACCAAGAAAAGAGTCATGCTAGCATGTACGACTAACGTCATCCAATAGGGAATGAATCCTGTCGATGACTTAGCCTTGGTGGTGGTGGTGGTGGAGGTGGAGATGGTGATTAATGTTCTTTTTTTGTTTTTGCTAGTTGTTTTACGACGCACCGACACAGATAGGTCTTACGGCGACGATGGGACAGGGAAGGGCTAGGAGTGGGAAGGAAGCGGCCGTGGCGTTAATTAAGGTACAGCCCCAGCCAGCATTTGCCTGGTGTAAAAATGGGAAACCACGGAAAACCATTTTCAGGGCTGCCGACAGTGGGGTTCGAACCTACTATCTCCCGAATACTGGATACTGGCCGCACTTAAGAGCCTGCAGCTATCGAGCTCGGTGATTAATGTTTTAAGAAGAAGTACAAACTTAGGCTTGATCACTCGAAAAGCATTTTATGGTCAAAAAAATTGGGCTGTCTGCCTAGAGCATAACGAGGAGAAGAAGTAAAAACTGATCTGATATGAATTTATTGTCGCTAATTAGTTCTGAAGACAAAAGAGAAGGATGCGATTTAATGGACACTATATAATCGTCAGTTGTGAGAACATTATTTCACTGTTCCATGTCTCTATACCATGAAACTTGGAGTATATTACCTTCGTTGCTTCATGTGCAAGACAATCGAGTTATTTCAGAGAGACGCGAATTTAAAAAAAAAAAAAAATCGCATGCTCTTATCCGACCTCGAGGCGCAGCCGTTTTCGCGAGAAACATTTTTTGTTTACAATTTGCTTTACGTCGCATCGATACAGATGGGCCCCAGCATTTGCCTGGTGTGAAAATGGAAACCAAGGAAAACCATCTTCAGGGCTGCCGACAGTGGGGCTCGAACCCACTGTCTCCCGAATACTGGATACTGGCCACACTTAAGCGACTACAGCTATCGAACTCCGTGATTCAAAAGATCAGTA
The DNA here is from genome assembly GCF_040414725.1 of Anabrus simplex. Lineage (NCBI taxonomy): Eukaryota > Metazoa > Arthropoda > Insecta > Orthoptera > Tettigoniidae > Anabrus > Anabrus simplex. Next base: position 53,287,003 of record NC_090269.1, read on the forward strand.
ATACGGTGAGTGTAAAGGGCGTTAAAACGTAGGCCTATATTAAATTACAATTTCATCATGAGGAACACAAGGTTGTTGCCAACTCTGTCGTATTTCGACTCTGTGATCAATCAGCTCGTTTTATTCATCAGTCGATCTTCTGTTTTTTTAACCTTTAAGAAAATATCCTTCAGACGAAGAGTTTTAAAGTCACTGATAACGCATTTAATGTCTTGAAATGAACTCTGGTTTTCATGTGTGTTTTGCATGGTCAGTATGTATAGTAACATCACGTTGCAGTGGGGTTTCTTTTTTCAAGAAGCTCTTCAACAGTCGATGGAGCTAGGATGTTAAAAATGCTAAAAACATGGCTCGAAATGGAAATTAAGAACCATATAGAAATACAGTCAAACCTCCATTACTCAAATTTTCAGTATCTCGAAGTAACTTCAATTTCCTGGCCATCTGTTATATTCTTCATGTATATTTATCTCTCTATTAGTCGAAATTCGGCTACACGAATTTCTCGATTTTTCAAAGCAGAATTTTCTTCCCTTGAAGCAAAAAATACTCTGTAACTCGAATTTTGTACAGCACTTGTGGTTTGTGAGGAAGAGTTAACAAGTAAAGGAAGGGTTACAGAGATGCTGGTAGGTAATATGACGGGAACCGAAAACCTAAAACTTCTAGTGATCGGAAAATCGGCGAAACCTCGCTTTTTCTCCGTGTCGTCTCAAAACTCACGACTCTCAAAACTCACGAGTCCCAAAACTCACGAATTCCAGGAACAAGATTAGTAAGAACAGGTTTCTCTACCTGGGCCAGTCTCAAAACTCACTAGCAAGGCGAGTTCTTCTTTGAATGGATAAATGTCCACCCTATTAGTGATGGGATAATGGAGTACTCTTAATAATCGAATAATTTCCATCCGATTATTTAAATAATCGAATGAATAATCAATTTAAATAATCGAATGAGTTTCAAATATCATTCAGTTATTCCGCGCAGAATAATCGGATGCGTCATGAATAATATTTTTCGGTTTAAGTGTGTCGGGTAGATGATCTATTGAAATAAGCGAATAGATGAACTCTTACGAAAAATTGAAATACGCTTTTTTTTTCCCCCAAGTGAATCTCCAAGTATTGAAACTAAATGAGTGAATTAACTGTCTTGATCTTAAATATTTCTAAATGAAATTCCTCATTCAAGTAATTGCCGCCTTCTGGCCGCATAATGGAACTAAGTCGCAGTACTATAAACTGACAGTTTATTTTAACTTGCAGCGGGCAATACTGTATACCTAGTTTAATTTTGTGTCGTCCGGCTGCATGCATAAATGGTTAGCATGCTGGCGTTTGGTCCATGGGGTCAAGGGGGTTCCGGGTTCGATTTCTGGTCGGGTCAGAAATTTTAACTTTCATTAGTTAATTCATATGGCTCGGGGACTGGGTGTTCGTGCCGCCTTCAGCATTCGACTTTATTTTAGGTAGGGCCTCATCCTCACAGACATGCAGGTCGCCTGTACGGCGTCAACTCTAAAGACCTGCACCAGACCTCCATGTGAAAGGTAAAAAAAAAAAAAATAATAATAAGCTTTAAGACAACAGTAAAATATTTTAATAATAATAATAATAATAATAATAATAATAATAATAATAATAATAATAATAATAATAATAATAATAATAATTGTACCGGGCGGTACACCTCCACGCCGCTAATTTAAAAGTTGCGCCAGTTGAAACTCCTCTGCTGGAGGAAGTCTGAACTTTATTGACGGTATTAATTTTCAAGTTTCTCAGAAGATGTCACTACCTGGAAATTTTAGAGTTTTTGAACTGTGTCATTTCCGACGTATTTTTGTTTTGCTTGTAGTAAGAAGTGTGAACTTTCTCTTCTAGAGGACACTACTGAAGATCAACAATAGTGCACCCTAGTGCGGAGTGAAAGAACTGGTTTTTTTGGAGAAGTTCTTATTTCAAAAGTTTGTTTCTTGTTAAATTTCTTTCTGTTACTGTTTAAGTTGGCTGTATACCCCTCTCCTTACCCTTGTTTTGTACTTAACCAATCCCGAATTTCTTTTATTAATTTCTGACCAATCAGAGGTATCTTCCCCCAACTTGAATATGTTGCTGTATCCTACCCAATAAAGAGTTTGTGGGAGGGTGTTTTCATTCCCCTAACGCCTCGAACCTTCCGCGAGAGGATATAAACTGCTGATTTTAGGGTCTCCGGGCCACTTCTGTTCCATCTTTCTGTGTGTAAAGTACATAGCAGGGGGCGGGAAGCGCCTCTTTCTCCGGCAGCGGTCAACTACCAGGTAATGGCCGATTAATTACTTCTTTTCTTGCTTGCTCAGCAGTTTTTCCATCATGTAACCTTCCTTAAAATGTATCTATTCCATCTTTTAAACTGCATATCGGGATAGAGAGTGCTTAACCCTCTCGAGCTCCCAATCATATTGTTTTGAGGTGAACTTACTTCACAACCGATTCTTCCTTAACGTAATGTAAATTTGTTTCTTTCTTAAGTCACCTCTTTAGTATGGGATTAGCCCTTGCATTTGCGGCCTAGAGCCAAATTAGGTTTTAAAAACAAATGTATTAGGAGTGCAGTTCGCCTCCTCTCAACTTGGTGTTTTAGAGGTCATGTAATTATCCCTCTTTTCATTTAATAGACCTCAGTAGGTTGGGTATTTTACCCCTGTGTATATGTCCTTAGAGGACAACTTGAAGGTGGAGTTAGGTGTGGCCTTGCGATAGGCTTAAATCCTTGAGAGCGGATCGCTCTTTTGCAATTTGTTTCTGCGTGCCTCTAGGAGGTATCACTGTGCAATTTGGAGCAAGTAGTCCTGGGCATAATTGGGGTTTTCTGCCCCTTTGCTGAACCTTATGTACATGTAAATTCGGGCTAACTGCTCGAGAATAGGAAGTTCGGGGCCTGAAGCCCAAAACCTGTAAATACTATTGTTGCTCTTTGTTGTCTTGCTACTCTGTACCTGCCATGTTTGTTATTTCTTTATTTTGAAAGAAAAATATAACCTTGTTAAATTTTTAAATTAATTTTACTTTCGTAGTTTGAGACCCGTTCACGCCCGCACCTTTTTTCACCTCTACCTACCACTAAGACTCGGTAATAATAATAATAATAATAATAATAATAATAATAATAATAATAATAATAATAATAATAATAATACACATCGGTCTCTTTAATTCAGCAGCCATTATTCTTCCCCTGTGTGTCGGGATGGCAGAATAACTTCCACAGTATATCCTGCCTGTCGGAGGGGAAGCGTGAGTCACCGCGCACCTCATCCCTCCTGCGGTCATCGCAAGCACCTGCTGTCCGGAGTCGTGAATTTTGAGACTCATTAGAATGTTTACTTTAGCAACAAGTTTGTATTCGTGAGTTTTAATACTATTTGTAACTAATTTTAGCCCGTGAGTTTTGAAACTCGTAAGTTTTGAGACATAACCCTGTTTCTCGGGTGTGAATTCATTACCGGTCTCGTACGAAAGCAAGCCCGGAACTCGTGGATGACAAGCTTCTTATACGAATCTTTCCTGCGTGATGTTGAAGTTTCAACGTCCCTTCCGTAGACAACTGCCCACTCATTCCAAGGTGCTCGTTCAGGAGTTAAATACTTAACATTCAGACTACAGCCCGTGGACCAAGGGGTGATTAAAAACTTGAAATATTTCCGTTGGGAGAATTCTGAGAGGAATTGAATCCGAGAAGTCATTAACAGATATTAATCTACTACAGTCGATAAGAATGCTGATAAAAATGTGGACTGATATGAAACAGAAAACAATTAAACTGCTTCCGCAAAGCAGGATTTTTGAAAGGTGACTTAGGGGTTTCAGAACACGAAGACAAGGAAGTCAGACCTATTACTGAAGAATGGGTGGAGTGTCAGCATCTTGTTAATTGCGAAGCTGATTTTGAGGCTTACATGAATGTGCGCTCTGACGTTATAGTGGCCGAATCTGCTACGGATACCGTCAACGCTGCTGCCGAGCAAGAAGAAGAAGAAGAAGAAGAAGAAGAAGAAGAAGAAGAAGAAGAGTCCCAACAAGAAGAGTTGGAGGTGCCTTCTCTTGTACCGTCAGCAGACCATTCCCTACTCGTTGGATGAATGGTCAGCATACTGGCCTTCCGTTCAGAGGGGTCCCGGGTTCGATTCCCGGCCGGGTCGGGGATTTTAACCTTCATTGGTTAATTTCAGTCGCCCGGGGGGTGGAGTGTTTGTGCTGTTCCCAACATCTCTGCTACTCACACACCACACACAACACTATCCTCCAACACAATAACACGCAGTTACCTACACATGGCAGATGCCACCCACCCGCATCGGAGGGTCTGCCTTACGAGGGCTGCACTCGGCTAGAAATAGCCACACGAAATTAATTAGCAGACCAGTCGTTAAGTACAGTGGCTATTCTTCGATTGTACATACAGAGTCAGTCGAATGTACATGACCAAGAGTTTTGACAGCAATACATGTTGTTGAAAAGTATGTGGAAGAAATAAGTTTAACACACAAAAAGAGACTAACGGATTTTTTTCGAAGGGTGTTAACGGAGATATGTTTCTTGTTTCACTACTGTATGTGCTGTATATTTTTAAATACTGTTAAAAATACTTTATACAGTATAAGGTCGTAGATACATATGACTCAGTTATGTGCTACACATGCTCAAAAACGGTATTCTCCATATCTCGAAATTTCGATAACTCGAAATAAAATTTAGCTCCTGAGGTGATTCGAGATATCGAGGTTCCTCTGTAGCTAGAACCACATTTAACAGAATGAAATCTTTGTTATGGAATTTAAAACTCAAACAGCGCATAGTAAAGTGCTGTGTGTGTGGTCCACCCTGTTCTATAGTGTTGGGCATGGATTTTAGAACAGCACACAGTGGCGGCTCAAGTATTGTCACTTGCCTAACTGAGCTTTTCAAAATTAAATCTATCGAGTTATTGATTGCTTTGCCTGATCAAAATAAATAAATAAATAAATAAATAAATAAATAAATAAATAAATAAATAAATAAATAAATAAATAAATAAATAAATAAATAAATAAATAAATAAATAAATAAATAAATAAATAAATAGTTCGCCTCTGTGGTGTAGTGGTTAGCGTGATTAGCTGCTACCCCCGGAGGCCTGGGTTCGATTCCCGGCTCTGCCACGAAATTTGAAAAGTGGTACGAGGGCTGGAACGGGGTCCACTCACTCGGTAGGTCAACTGCGTAGAGATGGGTTCGATTCCCACCTCAGCCATCCCGGAAGTGGTTTTTCCTGGTTTCTCACTTCTCCTCCAGGCAAATGTTGGGTTGGTACCTACTTTAAGGCCACGGCAGCTTCCTTACCTCTTCCTTGTCTATCCCTGCCCTTGAGACGGTAGAGGGAAAACCAAACTTGGAGAGTAAACATATTAAGAACGAGAGAATAAATAAATTAAATAAATAAATAAATAAATAAATAAATAAATAAATAAATAAATCTCTTCGAAAACTCATTTGACAGACACGATTACTTTGTACAATCAGTAGCTGTGAGTGCATTGTAAACCTGTTCATTGCTTACATGTTGAACGCAGAATACTTTTAACATTCTTCTGAGTAGCCACATTTTCACATCTTCCAACTTCTTAACTGAGTGCTGTTCGAGGGTAGATCCACGCACAGCACACGACGAGGTATAAAAATCTGACGTTGAGTCTTCCGTACAAGAGTCCATTCAGTTTTTGATTTTAGATACAGAAACATTCATTTTGAAACATTCCAGGCAAAATACGAGCTGATGGAAAATAAAATACAGTGACGATGCTTGACGAGGGTTGTTGTTTTAGGGGGCCTACCATCTACGTCATCGGCCACAAAATACAGTGAATTAAACTTTTTCTTTTTACAATTTGTCTTACGTCGCACCGACACTGATAAATCTTAAGGCCTCAATGGGACAGGAAAGGGCTAGAAGCGGGAAGGAAGGCACCGTGGCCTTAATTAACGTACATCCCCAGCATGTGCCTGAAGTGTAAATGGGAAACCACGGAAAATCATCTTCAGGGGTACCGACAATGGGGTTCGAACCCACAATCTCCCGAATGCAAGCTCACAGCTGCGCGACCCTAACCGCATGGCGAACTCGTTCGGTATTAAACAAAGCCTAACGCCCCGTAACATACATACATCATGAAGAGTTTGGGCCTGCCGAGGCGAATTTTCTCCAACTAGATGAACTCCAGACACTAATGTGCCACAAGAATAGCACGACGAGACCCTAAGGGGTATTGTTTGGCTGTGCCGACCGGGTGCACGGCCTCTTTTATTACACAGCCACTCAGATGAACTCACGAGGCTGAGTGAATCCTGTTTTTGACTTCAGTTTCAAACCCGGAGTCTCCGGGTACAAGGGAAGCGTGCTACCATTACATCACTGGGCTACCATCCAAATAAGATGCACAATCTTTTAAATAATATCGCTGAGTTCCCCGACTCTCATTTAATTTTACCATAGCTTGTTGGTACAGTTAATATCAGTTAGTGTACGCCATACAATTTACCTTTAATGACTGTATCAGTTATTTAGCCGGGACTAATCGAAGCTTGCCAACGGCCGTAGCCGTGTTGAAACACCGGATCCCCTTGAGAACTCCGAAGTTAAGCAACACTGGGCGTGGTCAGGATTTGGATGGGTTGGCACGCGCTGTTGGTGGGGGGTAAGGGAATGGAGGAGCGGAAAGGAACTGGCCACCCTACCGCACGTAAACTCCGGCTCAGGAACACCTCTGCGGAGGTTCAGACCTGCCTTCGGGCAGAATAACCCTTACCTTACCTAATCGAAGCTGAGTCAATTCAGGAAAAAGCACACCTTTTCTGGACAGTAATATATCAGGGAACTTAATCAGGTATAAGAATACTATTGTAAGTAGATTCCACGCGCTACAGACGATTCTAGTTTAAAAAGCAATCCCTTCCCAAAATGCAATACGAGTTGGGTTTTGTTTTACAGAGAACATTTCCCGAGCGAAGAAGTAACTCCTCCGGACATCGGAAGATTTAGTACAGTACTATCAAGCTTGGAGACAGCACTCTGCCTGTGCTAGCCAGTAGGAAGCTCCTCCAAACGAATACACGAACTTGAGGCCAATCTGTTAAAAACAAAACTGAAGTCTCTTAACTCCCGGCCGAGCGAATGAGCGTTTCACGGAGCGCTGGCAAGAGAGTTATACTGTATAAGATGGAGCTGAGAAACTTTTTAAGTGCTCGCCTATATATCTAGCAAGTTGCTGCCGCTCCCAGGTTTCCGTGGCGAGCTGTCCGCAAGACTCCGCCAAACTACTTCCAATAAAGACCAAGCGAGCTGATGCATGGTGTGAGAATACCTTCATAATGCAGAGTTCTACGATAACCACACCGATTTTAGCTTGAGAGTAATTTGAAATTCATTGAAACAGTAAAGCAGAATAATTCTTTAATACGAGAATGTTCTTAGAAACCAGTTTAGCTTTTAAAGTATTATAATATCGTACAAACGTGAGAAATACTGATGATGACAGTTCAGTGAAGGACCTTGCAAGTTGCTTTACTTCACACCGACACAGATAGAGCTGAAGGCGACGATGGGACAGGAGAGGGCTAGGAGTGGGAAGGAAGCGGCCGTGGCCTTAATTAAGGTACAGCCCCAGCATTTGCCTGGTGTGAAAATGGGAAACCATGGAAAACCATCTTCAGGGCTGCCGACAATGGGGTTCGAACCTACTATCTCCCGAATACTGGATACTGGCCGCACTTAAGCGACTGCAGCTATCGAGCTCGGTCAGTGAAGGTCCAAACAAGAAGTAAGATTAATGCCCACTGCTTGGCTTACTGTCACTGGCTTTTCAAAAAAAAAAGTAGGGGTTTCTCGATGGTATTTTTACCCTTTCAAACATTCTACGAAATATAAAGATTCCTTGAAGATTTTGGTGTACAAATATAGTAATTTTACACAAACTAGGAATCGTTCGTGGTCTTCCCACTAGAAACATTAGTGCAGAATAATTCCTTAAAACGAGGATGTTCTTGGAAACGAGTCTAGCTTTAAAAATAAAGTCAGGAAAGAAAGAAAGAGAAAGAAAGAAAAGAAAAGAAGAAAAGGGCGTCTATAGGAGAACATAGGAAGCAACACATTTGGTCTGACCTGGTTTCCATACAGTATAATAATCTTCATAAGCTTGTACTGTGTTATTCCAAGTGCATAATTGCCTTATTTTTATTCTTCTTTGCCGTTTAGGCCTACTGAGGACCACGGGGCTCGTATCTACTCTGCGGTAAAGTTGTTGCTTTCTTCTTCTTCTTCCAAAACTCCTTAATTTGCTGACTATGAGCCAGCTTTCTCTCCTCTGTCCACTTCGTTCCTGTAGTCTTCTTACTTGTAAGGGACGTTGGGAGAACTCCGTGTCGTATGGCTTGACGAAACAGTAGTCGGTCATGAGTTTGTCCCAGTGGGATATCTAGTTGTTCCATATCCGACTTAACTGACGTGATCCATTTGTTCTTAAAAGACTTGCCTCTTCCTGTTACTGTGAATATCCTGTTGGTGAGTCTTTTGGAATCCAGACGGGCCAAGTGTCCATAAAAGGTCAGGCGCCTTTTCCTTACAGACGTGACGATGTCCTCCTGGTGTTCATACTGAGAAGATATTCCTTACTCTTTTGCTGAATTTACAAACATATAAAACTACATTTATATTGAAAATATGCTACATCTGCATTTAAAAATGGAAAATCTGATAATTAATATCTGCATTAAATAAAATACACAATTGTCGAACCTTGTACTCACACTTACTCCTTACCTGCTTACGTTATTTGAAGGGCGCCAGCTACCACTCAGTGCAGCAATAATAGAATGAGAATCTTGACTATCTCTAGGGTGTGGGGTAATAAGCTTACTTTTGACAACATACCATATAAGTTCTGGGAAAAGGAGATTGGCGTTCGGTTTCCCCATTAAATTTGAGGTTATCTAATTCTGTCATTGAAATAATACTATAAATTCATTTGATAGAACAAAATATATTCTTTAAATAATATATAAAAATAGTGAGTCTTGTTGCGATAAAACAGATGAGAATATGAAATTATGACATTATAACTGAAAGAAACTAGGCACGAATTTGAATTCTTCTTGACCGGACATTTAACAATTTATACACAGTATATCCCTCACTGTTTCACTTGACTGTACCTTCAACACTTCGAGTGTAATTACGACGTATTCCTTAAATCTGGTGTTTACTGTAGATGTGTCACGCCTAATTTGGTGATGTATCCATATGACTGCTTCTTCTCCATATCATATGACTTCTTTGTAAGTCTGGATGGTATTACTTCATTGCAAGTGGCATCCTTCGATGACTCCATGGTAAGCCTTTGCGTCCGTATCTTCAACTAGGTGACCGACCAACTTTGGCCTCACTCTCTCAATGGCCAAAGACTAATGCCTCACTGAGTCTTCTCCATCTCGTTCCCTTAATGACCAACTGTGGCCTCTGCTTCCAGTAGAATAATGACTGTCCACTTATCCATTTGACTTCTTCACTGTTCAGCTTCCGTTTAACTAATGACTGACGCTACAATATGCAGCCACCTTATATAGACGTTGCATGGCACACCTACGTAATCTCCAGAAATAACAATGACCTACTCGCACAACGCGACAAGTATTACATGTAATGGTGAAATCCCCTGGGGCGGGCTGAGTATCTGAGCTCAGTGCTTAATACGCACGATGACGTGGCGATGACTTGACAGAAATGTCAGCAGCATTGCACAATATAGCAATGTCATATCCAACATCTGGTATATAACAATTCTCACTGTACATGTCTTGAGTGTTATTCTACACATACGTATATATGCATACATTTAACTACAATTATGCAAGCGACAAGCGTTGCAGAACTGAATTGAATAATAATATAATAATAATAATAATAATAATAATAATAATAATAATAATTACAATAATAGTAATAATATCACAGATAAAATAATAATAATAATAATAATAATAATAATAATAATAATAATAATAATAATAATAATAATAATAATAATAATAATAATATAATATGGATATCACTTTGTAACGGGATTTGAACCGTTACAATACAGTTCATCTGATTGGTCCCAATATCCTCCTCAGGATCTTCCTCTCTTTTAACTCCAGCTTTCCGAGTGGACCCTTCCTAGCCATTACAAGGCACTCGGAAGCATACAGAACAGATGGTTTGACGACCGAGTTGTAGTGTCTGAGTTTCAGGTTCTTGGAGAGGCACTTAGATGAATAGATACTACGACACGAGTGATAAGCCCTTTCAAACTTGGTACATCTGGCATTTATTGCTAGGTTCTCGCTCTGATTCGCAGAGATCCAATCTCCCAAGTACTTAACTGCAGGCACTTTTCGTATGGTAGCGTTATATATATATATTAATTATATATTTCTTTTAGAATTTGCTTTTACGTCGCACCGACACAGGTCTCTTATGGCGACGATGGGATAGGAAGACCTAGGAGTGGGAAGGAAGCGACAGTGGCCTTACTTAAGGTACATCCCCAGCATTTGCCTGGTGTGAACATAGGAAACCACGGAAAACCATCCTCAGGGCTGCCGACACGGGGTTCGAACCCACTATCTCCCGAATGCAAGCTGATAGCTACGTGAGCCAAGCCCCGCGGTCACTTGCTCGATATCACATTTCTTGCTGGAAGAATAATACCTGACTACGATAAGTAAACGTTGACGTATCTGGTTCCGAAACTGATTTATTTTCTTTAAAAATATTTCTTCAAAAATGAACTTCTTCTAAAACGTTTAAATAACAAATTGTATCGAATAAATAATGTAATGGAATTACGTCGAAATGTCTAGTTTCCAAACTGAAATGAAAGATAAATTAAGAATACAAAGTAGTCAAAATTTGAGAGAAATATTCCGGCTTAATGACTAGGGATTTTAGTTGAATTTCACAACTATCAGATACTTACCATTATAATAAAGCATCAGCATCCACTTTTAGGTCGTCAGCACTGGGACTGGTATACTCTACAGCCGAGTATTATTCTTCTGTTTGGCTGAATAGCCCTTATGTTAAGAATATTGATGTTGCTCTGAATCAGACGATGCGCATTGTCAGTGGCGCAGTCAGATCTACTCCTCTTTTCTGGTTGCCAGTCTTGATCATAACACCTCCAAGGATTCGCAGACAAAACAACCTAATTCGCGAGTTCAGGAAGATAACAATGAACCCAAGTCTTCCCATTCATGAAGACATGGTTGTTAGGTACGGACGTCTGAAGTCAAGATCTCCGCCCATTCAGACTGCAAGGGAACTCATCAATAAGAACTTTAACGGTTCTGATGAATGGCAATTGGAGTGGATGAACACAGCTCCAGATGAATGGCAGACCCTCTTTAGTCTCCAACACCCACCACCTGGTTTTAATCTCCCCAGAAGAACTTGGGTTCTTCTCAACAGAGTCCGTACCAATCATGGAAGATGTGGGTCATTGTTGCATACGTGGGGTATGCGCTCCTCCTCTGAGTGCGACTGTGGTGAGAAGAAACAGACCATCCATCATATTGTCACCGAATGTCCCAGGAGGTCATACTCTGGTCAGCTGAAGGAGTTTGTGTGTGCTTCTGACGGGGTTGTACAATGGTTGGACAGCTTATATTTGAGTTTATGAACTGTTTTAGATATTGGTTGATTGTTTAAGGTGTTATATTGTTTGTTATATTTTTGAATATTTGTATGCAGAGTTATGTACTAGCCATAAGATAAATAAATAAACAAATAATTATAATAGAGAAATTAACATATCCAGTTCCTTGGCTAGGTAGTCAGCGTAGTGGTCTTTGGTTCGAATTCCTGCCGGGCAGGGATTTTTTTGTAACGTCTGGTCAATTTCTATAGTTCGGGGACTGGGTACTTTAAAGACATACTTTCATTTAAGCACAACATGTAGGCAAGTCAGTAAGTATATGCATTTTTTTTCTAATTGTCTTTAGGTTGGCTCTATGGCGCTGTGTGCTCACCAGTCGCCAGAGGGCACCGTTGTCTACGTGTGTGGTAGGTTTCAGCACTGCCACTGCCTTCGTGATGTCCAGGCCGTACTGTAACGAGCGCGGGAAAGCAATCAGCTGATCGTTAGGGGGGAAGTTTAGCACATGAATTAATAGAGTTAAACATAGATTTTCGCAGTTTTATTGATCATTTTAACGATTGCCGCATGTTCACTCAGACATATGTGAGAATGAGTCGTTATCGACTGCATTATTAAGTGGAAAGTGAAGAAAACTTAGTGTGAGCGTGTATTTATGTGAAGCTATAGGTTAAGAAGACCGTTCTTCAGTGTTTTAATTTTGTAGTTTATTTGTGTAAAGTTATATTTATAGTGTAAAATTAATTGAGTTAGTGCACTGTGTGTTTTATTATTAACCACGAATTGTATATACTTGAATTACGATGATCAGTGAGGGAAATCACCACGCCTAAGAGCTGCTGTGTGCCTGGCTGCAAAGCCAATTGTAAACAAGGAGAGTACACTCCGGTATTTGTGTTTCCTTCTGATGAAGAACGAGTTAAATTTTGGAAAAAGGCTATTCCCAGGGATAATTTAATAGTTAATCACAACACAGTTGTGTGTATCAAGCACTTTCCTGAAAATCACATCCTGAGAGAAATAAGAGTGTTTCGTCCAGATGGTGAGTTAAAATTTTTTATTATGTCATAAACATGGGTAACATTAGGTAGGCCCTATATTTTCTATGTAATCACACCTACGGCTTATCTGAATTCGGTGTATTTGAAAATGGAAGTCTTATTTATGAGTATCACCGAGCTCGATAGCTGCAGTCGCTTAAGTGCGGCCAGTATCCAGTATTTGGGAGACAGTGGGTTCGAACCCCACTGCCGGCAGCCCTGAAGATGGTTTTCCGTGGTTTCCCATTTTTACGCCAGGCTGTACTTTAATTAAGGCCACGGCCGCTTCCTTCCCATTCCTAGACCTTTCCTGTCCCATCGTCGCCGTAAGACCTATCTGTGTCGGTGCGACGAAAAGCCAATAGCAAAAAAAAAAAAGAGTATGAGTATCAAACAGCAGTGTGATTTATGTAAATCTTATCTTCTGACAGATTCAGATCTTATTTATGAATTACCTCCAGAAGTAAGATATCTGAATTTCCTAAATCGAGGGGCCTAAAGTATCCATCAGACATGTCAATAGAACTTGGAATTGAGGTGTACAAAGTATTTTGTGTGTTAGTGTCAGATACATATAAGACGGTGTTTCTAAATTCAGACAATCCTAAGTGTGTCACAAAATCCTTGGCTTTCGAGTCAATGCAGTTGGCAGATTCCCTAGTCATGTGTGACTGCGGGAAGAAATTGGAAGACCTGGCCGGACAGTGTATATATATATTTGGGTGAATATATTTTTAAATAACTTTTTCAAAATTCACACCGACTTGTGTATTCAACAAAGTGCTTCAAAGAGAGCAGACCTACTCCATACTGGTGTAACTTCCTGTAAGAGGTCCAGGAAAGCTGCAGTGTTCATGGAGTGGAAACAGTGAGGTACAGAAATAATTTATATTTGTAATAAATAGTAATGGTAATTGGCTGCATGTTTTCTGTCAGTGTGTATGATGTGAATGTTCCAGTTGATCGGAAAATGGATAAAATCGCAAGAATATGTCTCAGGCTGTACTCACTCAAACGAACGTATATACGCCAGAAATAGAACGTTACGGAGAAGGATATGCATTGCATGTCAGAATTAACAAATATTTGAGGATTTGGTCTTATACGTTGTTAACAGTTCTTTAAGTAATTTAAACGAATGTGTTATTCAAGCGGAACGTATGCGTATCGCCTTCAAGTCCCCCCCAAAGTAAGGCTCTATAAGATGGGTATGCTTAGCCGCCATTTTGGTTCATACATGCTCAATGGGCCATGTGATCAAACTCTAGTTTCTCCTACGAGCGTTCGCTTCGTCAAATTGAACGTATTGCTTTAATCACCGCGTGCAGGGACGGAATAGTGCTATATTTGTGTGGATATTTATTACATAATGGTGGGTTGTTCTGCACCTAATTGTAGTAATGTCTCTACTGCGGGATACAGGTTGTTTAGATTCCCTTCTGGTCTGCGTTATGCATCCACTCCCTCTGCTACACCTTCTACTTCAACTGCTGACTTAAACCTGCATCCAGCTCCCACTGACAATACTACATCCCTTAAATCAGTCACATCGATCATTCAATATTCAGTTCTTCCCCCAAACTCCGGGAACAGGAGTTCAACATCCACACACCACAGTTATGATATTTGTCAAAACTAACTTCATATGACAGAAATAATTTGTTTAACGTTGGTGGTAGTACAACAGGGGCTGCCTGTCCGAGGCGGTAAAGGCGTGCTCGGTTCGCCCGGAAGGACGTGGGTTCGAATCCCCGTCAGGAAGTCGTAAAATTTAATAAACGAGATTTCCACTTCCGGAAGTGCATACGGCCCTGAGGTTCACTCAGTACCAGGTTAATTCCTGGGGGCAAAGGCGGCCGGGCGTAGAGCTAACCACTCTACCCCATCACGTGCCGAGGTTAACAATGGTGGAAGCCTTTACCTTCCACTCCTCCAAGGGCCTTCATGGCCTGTATGGAGGTGACTTTGCTTTGTTTGGCAGTTCAACAAATGCATTTTTGTGGTAGGCTTATATGCAAACAGGTTTTAAGCTATGAGCTTTCTGACTCAAGCTCTGAAATATTAAAATTGGGGTGGTTTAAAGAAACCAAATTTTGAAGTTATGAAATTAATTTGTAACTGTGAGGTCGTATACAGGGATTATAAGCATTATATAATGCAAAATTGTGCAAATCTTGTAACGGAGAAAAGTTTGAATGATAAATGCACCAGTATATGTTCTCCAACATTTAAAAGAAAAAATTGTTACACACTTCTTCAAAATTCGATCCTATACCGTAGTGGACTTTTAAAACAATGTACGGAAACGAAGTGAAATGTATGGAACTGCTTCGGAAAAGAAGAGAAAAATGTAAGCAAGGAATGGAATGTTATTGTTTTGTAAATACTGTATGGTAATAAAAGGAGACAATAAGTTTGTAAAAATTACCTAAATATCTTTTTTTTTTAATATGCTGCCTGAGCAAGTTAACCAATGTTGCAAACCTTTGAAGTTTAATAAGGTGAGTCGTGTTGAGAAATCATACTACTTCTCCTCAAAGCAGAGGAATCTCTGTAAAAAATAAGTACTGTTAACATCGCCAAAGTAAAAAATTGTCAATATTCTCCACACCTCGTGGGTCACTCCCCTCACAAGTCACTGGTAACTGATTATCAGTGCAATACTTCAGGTTGGGAGAGAAGATTCAGCTATAGAAGTAGTTACTCTATTCCTATTTTCTTCCCGAGTGTAGTTTATAATAACATAACATCTGTTTCATGAACGTTCGGTTGAACAAACTAAAATCCTCTGTTCGTTACAACTGCATAAGCTGATGAGATTCATAACACTCACCAAAACCGAGCTCGATAGCTGTAGTCACTTAAGTGCGGCCAGTATCCGGTATTCGGGAGATAGAGAGTTCGAACCCTACTGCCGGCAGCCCTGAAGATGGTTTAACGTGGTTTCCCATTTTCACAACAGGCAAATACTGGGGCTGTACCTTAATTAAGGCCACGGCTGCTTCCTTCCCTCTCCTAGGCCTTCCCTGTCCCATCGTCGCCATAAGACCCATCTGTGTCGGTGCGACGTAAAGCAACTTGTAAAAAAAACACTCACCAAATATTAAGTTTATTTTGCACAGAGAATGTTTTTTAAATAGTAGTAAATAATACAAGGGACTAAATTTTAGAAGAATGAAATACAGTTAAAGAATCCCAGTTACTTGGGTGTGTTCGTCTTCGTACATGACATTTCAGCGTTATTTTTGTTCGAAGAATATTTTTCTTATTATTTTGACAGCATTGAAATTAGCGCTGAATCAATTTTACGCAAGTATGAAATACCGACTGAGATCATGTGGTATCAAAATCATCTATCACAATTTATATATCTTCTACACTGACCGATTACCTCGTCAAATTCCACGATTTAAGAAAGACAGTAGCCTATATCAATACCACGGTGTCCCTCATTTCGTTAGACGGTACCGCGGCGCATAGCTTACGAACAACCTGTCTACTTATCAATAATATAATAGCAGAATACGATTTATTAGTAAGCTATTTTTTCTAATATTTCTCCAGTGAGAGTACATGCCTAGTTTGTTTGTTTATTATAAGGTAAATTATGAACGACCTTGCTTTTACAATCACCGTTTCGAGTAAAATTACACAATAATGTACGAAATACACTAATATTTATGTTGAGCAACCGTTTGAGTAATACTGAGAATGAGTATTTTTACAGTATGTTAGTTTAGCATTATTTTCTAGCGTCGAGAACAGTAAAAAAGAGTGATATATTAGGCTGGGGCGGTCAACTGCCTTACCAACGTAGTGCAGGAATGAACCATAATGGCGGGCGAGCATACCTAGTCTTAGAGAGCCCTACCCCAAAGCGTGACGTGGCACTGCCTTGGTGATGTACAAGCCGTACTGTAGCTCCGATGACGTCACTCAAAGAGGCGAACTATTTCCTCCGTCCGACCCGTGGAATGCAAAGACTTGATACGTCTGTACCTTGTAATTATGAAATATTCACAAATTTTGTAATAATATAACAGGTGAGATCACTACCATCTGTAATCTCATCGTAAATCGAAAGTCAGCTTTATGTAATTTTAGGAGAAGTAGGTTTGAAGTGCGATCTACGCGGTCAAAGCTTGAGTGTTTTTACTCGTCAATGTCCCCACCAAATAATTATTATGCATTAATACAAATATGGAGACAACAAACGTACAACAATAATAAAAATAACTCTAGATGTCCAAAAATACAGTAGCTTTCTTGTTTTTTTTTTTTTTTTTTAATTCTTGGCACTGCTGGCACTACCCTTCAAAGACTTTCTTGAGAACCTTTCTTCCACACAAACATTTGTATCATTTTTCCTTACGAATAGCCCACGTTTTCCCAAATACTAATGCAATGACCAGCAATATCTGTTAGTTACTTCCCACATTCAAGGAAACTGCCGAGGAATAATTCCTTAATTATTACTTAAGTAGTCTATTAATTACTTAATTATTAAGGTGCACTACTTCCAACATCTAAATGTTATCTACCAGCAATAGTTTAATTTTAACATTTTTAAATGTATGCATAAAAATGCTAAAATAATTTAGCAGAAGGTTAAGTTTTATAAATTGCATTTAGTTCTACGTTTTTAGACTGGGTTTTGTTTTTACTTGCATTAATTTTGGAGAGGAAGGGCAGGGCGTACTCAACATTACTAACCCAAGAAATAACCATACGTAGGTTCGATTGGTTACTGTCCACTTTTATGCTTTTCCTGTATCAACAATAAAACACCCCGCTGTATGCGTAACAAGAAAGTCAAAAGCAGAACTCATCATCAGCTCGGGAAAATGAGTGAAACATACTCCTTTATTCTTCACAACAGGTACATTTTCAATTGAGATTTTCGTTTTTCATAAAGGTAACCTGCCACAATAGGAAGAAAATGAAAATATCAGTGTATATTTACTTGTAGAGTTGTATTTTCGCCGTGGTACGCACAAGTTCTTAGCATTGTGGCAACTGCGAACTTTCACATACTGTTTTTAAATTCGCAACACATATTTCCTCAAAAAGGTGTTAGCCTATACGATAACAATTACACTAATAAATTCCACGAGAAGTATTACGTCCCTTGAATTTATATTACTCACCACGTAAAGATACCATACCTAGGTACCTATGAGGTCTCATTATCTTAACAACAGCTGTTACAATTTACGTAAAGAACAAACATGCAATATACTTAAATATAAAGTTCTGTCTTTCAACAGTCAGAATTATCCAAACAATTCTCCTAATCCTTATTAACTATATTCACAAGTACAATTTGTAACTTTCGCTTAGCTCGCCTCAGTTGATCAGCTGATGTGCTTGGCGCGCTTTCTACAGTACGGCCTGTATATTACGAAGGCAGTGGTTTCATCGTTACCAGATCATTACAGCTTGCGCTGTTCCGACGTAAAGATGACCGCGCCACTCTCTGAACCAAGGAAGAACAACGTTCCGTAATCCGTTTTTTTTTCTTTTTTGTGGTCTGAGGGTGTACCAGGAGCGGAAATTAAGAGAAGACTTTCAGCACAATACGGGGACAATGTTTTCCCACAGCGAAGTGTTTACCTGTGGATTGAACAGTTCAAAAGGGGTCGCACGAGCGTGTAGGATGAGGAAAGATCCGGGCGTCCATCTGCAGCCGAAACTGATGCCAATATTGAACAAGTGTGTGATACGATCCTGAATAAAAGGCGAGTCACTGTTGATGACACGGCAAACCATATGCACATTAGCCATGTTTCTGCATATGGAATCATGCATAACAGGCTTAACTTTCACCAAGTCTGCTCGAGATGGGTTTCAAAACAACTCAATGAAGAGCAGAAGCGCACTCGTGTGAGAATATGTCAGCACCTACTGAAGCGTCATGCTAACGAAGGCGAAACGTTTCTGAAACGGATCATCACTGGAAACCAAACATAGATTCACCACTTCGAACCAGAGAGCAAACGTCAGAGCATGAAATGGAAGCATCCGCTGTGCCAAAACATTATCGCCGTATTGTGCTGAAAATGTTCTATGATTCCACTCCTGGTACACCCTCAGACCACAAAAGACAGATTGCGGAACATTTTTCTTCCTTGGTGGAACAGCGCAAGGTGTACTGATCTGGTAACGCTGAAACCTACCACAGACGTAGACAACGGTGCCATCTAGCGGCTGGTGAGCATACAACGCCATAGAGTCAACCTAAAGACAATTAGAGAAAGCTTGCAAATACTTACTGACTTGCCCTCGTACTACCAACCACCACAGAAACGCGCGATAGTGAATGCATCGCTCCGCATAGGGTTGGCATTAGGAAAGGCATCCGGCCGTAAAACTGGGCTCATTTCCAAACCCAAGTAACTGGGAGAAGGCCAGGAAGGAAGAAGAAGAAGAACTAAAAACGGAATGTTTAACTGTATTTTAAAACCCGGTGATGTACAAAGAAATTAGAACAGCGAAGACGATGAAGGAAGCAGCATTATCAGTATCACCACAATACAGGGCAGCAGCGTGCTGTGTGTCGCAAACGTGAGCACAGCGGAGAAAGAGCCGACAATGCCCACACGTCTGTTAGGCAGGTCGCTGTGGTGTCTCGTCTAGTATTGTGTGAATAGCGGCCAAATGCAATGGGGCGTCAACTGGACGTTCACTCCAAATATGAGGTGCGTGCAACAATCCGATTCCTATGGGCCAAAAGGAAGAATTGCACGGACATTCATTGTGAAATTAGTGCTGTGTATGGGGAGCGGGCCATTTCCCGGCAAGGTATCGTAAAGTGGTGTCAGCAATTCGAAGCCGGACGCACGGATATCACGGACAAACATTGCGAAGGCAGGCCCGCAACGTCCAGGACCCGTACAAAGGTCAACAGTGTGAATGCGATCATTAGACAGAACCGGCGCATTAAACTGAGAGAAATCGCGACGCAGCTGAACATGTCGTATGGCGGTGTGTTCGCCATTGTTCACGAGGACCTTGGATATTATAAGCTGTATCAAAGATGGGTCCCACGTCTTCTCACCGATGAGCACAAGGGACAACGTTTCCAATCCTCCATGGCATCTTTGCAACGCTATGCCGCAGACGGCAATGGGTTTCTGCGGCGAATCGTCACAGGCGACGAAACGTGGGTCCAAACTTCACCCCCGAAACGAAGCGAACATCAATAGAATGGGTGCACCCCTCATCACCACAACGAAAGGAGGCCAACCGGTAAGGTTATGGCGACAGTGTTCTTTGACATGGAGGGTTTGCTGCACGTGGAATTCATGCCGAAAGGAACGACGATCAACGCGGCGTCGTATTGTCAAACGTTGCACCGGTTGCGTAAAGCGATTAAAGAGAAGCGCCGGGGGAAATTGAGCGCCGCTGTGATTTTGTTGCACGATAACGCAACACCTCACAAGGCCCACCAAACAAGAGAACTGCTGCAGCGTTTCAAGTGGGAGGTCTGGCAACATCCACTCTACAGTCCCGACCTAGCGCCATGTGACTTTCATCTGTTCGGTAAGCTCAAAACGGAGCTCCGTGGTCGACGTTTCCAGACCGAAGAGGAGGTGAAGGCCGCTGTTTCCGAGTGGTTGCAGAACGCTGGAGGAAATTTCTATGCATCCGGCATTGACCGGTTGGTTTTGCGTTCGCAGAAATGTTAGGAGTCTCTTGGAAACTGTATGGAAAAGTGACGTTACAGTGTATGTCGTTATAGTCGTATTACTGTTGTATAGGTGGTGTAATAAATGGCCGTAACTGGGAAGTGCAACTTAATTTCTGATCTGCCCTCGTATCTTGTATAACATGTACTGTATTTGCTTTTTAGTTGTCCGGATTAAAATCCGGATTAGTTCCGGTCCCATTTAATCCGGATAAACGAGGTTCTTGTGTACTAGCAAAGTAATACCGTAAAAAGTTAAGGACTGTAAAGAGGTTGTTCCAAAAATAGAGTTGTGGGATATTATGGTTAAGATATCTCTATTACTGCTGACTGTGTTGTATCTTCCTAAATAGTTTCCAGTGTGTGAGCATCGACAACAACTTTAATTCTGATGGGATATTTCTAAAATTATGTGAAGTTAATTTACGTGCCTGTAGCCATAGTTGTGCAATTGGAATCATGTTCCCATTTACCACTATACAAAGAGCAGAAATTACTCTATTGAAACTACAATATCATACTCTCTCTTCAAAAAGTAATACAATACGTGCAGACAGCAAAAACAACTGTGCGTCGTCTCTTTGTTCCCTCATATGTAATGACATTACAAACATTATCCTTCACCGCTACTCGTTGGTTCGTTCATTGTTAAATTCTACATAATAAAAAAAAGTAACGTCAGCTTCATAACTAAAAAGTTTCATCCCTTTGTTACGGCATTTTTATGCATTCCCATTCATTTTCACACTGTAAAAAGTAGCATATATATATATGAATACATACACCTCTAATTTTTTCGCACCTGTTACAGAAATAACTGCAGATAGTTGAGCCATATTTTATCGTTCTCCAAAGCAATATACTAAAATCGAAGTAGGTGATAGCTTAATAACTGTATCCCTTATCGAAAGCATGACAGGGTGTTAAATTAACAGATTTTTATAATCACAGCAATAGAACCAGCTGGTTCTATTGCTGTGATTATAAGATCTGCGGCCGTGAAAGCCTTTTTTGATGTTGTATCTCCAATGGGGGAGCATTTTTTGAACGGAGAAATATTTTCTCCTTTAGCAGGTTAGCAAACTTGATTTGCTAACTCGGCGGGGCCACACAGTTTGGTCTGCCTCTGCTATGCAGAGTCCTGGAGGGGCGTGCCATTCCAGCTGATGAGTCCAAATGGCACGTCTGGACGAAACTCTGCATTATGCCCCACGGCCTAACCACCCAAAAGCTGGTTCTATTGCTGTGATTATAAGATCTGCGGCCGTGAAAGCCTTTTTAACAGATTTTTATTTAGAAAAAAGGTTTAACCTATTGGCAGCCGTTTGTGGCAATGTTATTATCGTTGTTGCTTAATGCACGAAGTTTGGTATATGTTTGTCAAGAGCCTCGTATACGGTACTCTTATTCTTCACGTGCCATTTCCTCTTGGAAATTTGGTAAAACTGTACAAAAGTGAATTGCTCTCAGACACAAAATATGTTTTCGGACACGCTGATCACGAAACTAACATTAGAACATTGTTGAGACATTTATATCTCACCCTACAGCGGGACTGTTACTTTCTTTGGGAACGGAAGGCGCTATTATCTCCCTGTCTGGGCAACTTTCTTATTATATTTCTTGGTTTTATTACTCTCAAAGAATGTTAAACCCCCAGTTGCCTATTCCGTTGATGAACTACGTGTATGGGGCTTGACTTTTTCCCCTGGTCTTCCATAGATAGTGTAAAGGTTTATGGTAAATAAATAACGAACGAATGAATGAATGAATGAATGAATGAATGAATGAATGAATGAATGAAACATATGGTAGTATGGAAACACTTCTTAAAGCTTTGCATTTTATGAGTACAGAACACGGGTGGCAGATTTGTGCAGATCTAAGAGTGATAGGTATGATAACATTAATGCAGCAAGGAATCACAAAATGTTGTTTTCTTTGTGAGTTGTAAGCGTAATCATTATGAAATTAGAGACTGGTCATCAAGAGAAAGTGTAGTATTAGCACATAAAAGTGTTAAAAGCTTGCCATTAGATGATGTCACCAAAATAATTCTCCCCCATTCGCATATAAAACTGGGGTTGATGAACCTTGTTAAGGCGATAGACATATCACAAAGGACATTCAAATGTTTAAGGGGAGAATTACAAAGGCTGAGTAAAGCAAAACTAAAGGAAAGTATCTTTATAGGGCCACAAATATGCGATGTCATACATGATTCTGTATTCCAACGGACTCTCATTCCTGTTGAAAAAAAACCTACCTTGCTTTTAAATCGGTTTATGTTAATTTTCTGGGAAACTATAGGGCAGACAATTACAGAGATATGGTGTAAATTTGTTGCGGGCTTGAAAGACACTGAGATGCAACATATCCTTTAAGATTCACTTCCTTCATTCGCACTTGAATTTCTTTGCACCGAACCTTGGCGAAGTCAGTGATGAGCTGGGGAAAAGTTTCATCAGGACTTACTAGAAATGCAAAGGTGATGCAAAGGTGATACAAAGGAAAAATCAATGTCCAACACGCTTGCCGATTACTGCTGGCAACTTACAACAGATGTTTCAGAGCCGTCTTTTAGGCGCAAGTCGTCGAGGAAGAAGTCTGACAAAGTAAGAATTGTCACTATATAAAGTCTTAATTGCAGCATAAATACAATTTTAGAATACTTAATATATTTTGTTGTTGTGTATTCTGGATTATGAATGATTTGGGTTGAAACCACACTAAATATATTAACACAAGATAATAGAAAACCACAAATTAACTACTGTATATAGCTATGCAAAGGCCTATCATCATGTAATCTCAAATAACTGTTAGGTGACAGAGAAAAACGAGCTTTAGATTCGAAATCAGCACATGCGAATTAGCTAAACTCGCATATTTTCACTCCTGAGAACGAAAACAAGTTTAAATTTATTGTACTGTGTAATCATCACATCTCTCGGAACTTCTTGAATAGTTATTTCAAATTGTACAACCAGATTTATATCTTCCGCCCCAGTTTGTTTGCCTTGTACTTTCCCTTGATCGATGAACCGTAATAGCTGATACTTCTTGCCTCGCATCAAGTGACCGAGATATTGTAATTTCTTGATCTTCACCGAATTCAGAAATTCATTTCTCTTCCCCATTCTTCTGGCAACCTATTGTTTTGTGACCTGGGCTATCCAGCTAAACGGTAGAATCGTCTTGAATGTCCACAGTTCTAAGGCTTTCAACTTCTTCACTGCGTTTTTCTTCAGGGCCCACGACGATATAAAGATAAGAATTGGTCAAGCCAGAAATGTGTTCAATAAAATGAGAAAGATTATCTGCAGCTGGGACCTTAGTTTTAATGTAAAATTTAGGCTGATGAGGTTCTATGGCCTATAGAAAATTTTTGAAAATCCATAGAACCTCATCAGCCTAAATTTTACATTAAGACTAAGGTCCCAGCTGCAGATAATCTTTCTCATTTTATTGAACACTTTTCTGGCTTGACCAATTCTTATCTTTATCTCGTCGGTACAATAGTTCCTCTTAATATGTGTATTTCTGCACTTTCTAAAGGGGTTCAAAACGGAATGTCGAAATTGACAAGCAATCGGTCAGATGATGTCACATTAAAATGCCCACACACGGTAGCTGAGGCCATTTTCTTATTCTTCTTATTCTTCTTCTCAGTATTATTGTCCCGGAGTTTCCGTGGCTCACAGAGAATTAGGAAGCGCCTGGGATGAATGGCTGAACAAGGAGTTACATAGAGCAACTTTTAACACAACAAATATGGAAACTGGATTCCTTTCCTTTTTTAATGGGTAGAAAATCTGGATAAGAAACAACAGAACAAGTTAGTAATGATCTCGTCAGCTATAACAATAGCGAGGATTTAGAAATCCGAACATCAGGTACATACCTTTAAGATAATTTAACAAGTAGTTAATTTACATGAGGAGGAGCATTATTGCTCCAGACAGGTGCAATAGTTTCGGTCAGTTACACTACATAGGAGTCTGCGCTCCAAATATACTATAATCTAGCCTCACAGAGGAATCAGTTTCTTTTCGCGCACTAAAATTCCACCAACAACCTATCGGTTGGCCTCACATTAAACTATTCATACACAGTGGTCCCGTTGTGGGCTTATCCATTGCTTCACAATAATATTGATAACCGTTCCAAAAGGGAATCGAAACTGAGAAACAGATACCCGAAGAATAACACCTAGAAAACAGAGGCAGCATTACCCATACTACGTGGCCTTAAATGATAAAAGAAAAGGTTGCACATAACCGGCCAAAAAACAAAAGGCAAGGAGGCGAAATACCAGCACAATTTAAATAAATGTCTAAAACCCTAAATTGGGCTTACGGCCCTAAGATAGGGAGGATAATTCTATACTACAAGGGAATGACTACAGGAGGTACCTTTAATGCCAAAACTTTGAGGTTGAAAGTTTTTTCTATTTGCTTTACGTCGCACCGACACAGATAGGTCTTATGGCGACGATGGGATAGGGAAGGCCTAGGAGTGGGAAGAAAGTGGCCGTGGCCTTAATTAAGGTACAGCCCCAGCATTTGTCTGGTGTGAAAATGGGAAACCACGGAAAACCATCTTCAGGGCTGCTAACAGTGGGATTCGAACCCATTATCTCCCGGATGCACGCTCACAACTGCGCGACTCTAACCGCACGGCCAACTCGCCCAGTGGTTGAAAGTTTTAATCACCCAATGCAAGGTTGAGTGGGAAACGACAGTGGGTCATCACTCTTCGTTCCCTTACATTCCGTATTTCTCAATAGGGAATAGAAGCCACCTCAGACTTCATCGAAAATCCTACATTAAACCACCAGTTTACAAAATTACAGTAAATGAACCTGAAACCTTTCCCTCAAACTATCCGCAGGTGCTATTACATGTCTAGGAAAATTCTGCCATTAACTTGTGTCACTGGAACTTCCTCAAGCAGACCTCGCCCCTGCCTCCCGTAAGTCAAGTCGCACTCCCAACCATTGGAGCAATTCAGACAAGACGGCCCTAAAGTGCCCTGCTTTTATAGTTCCATAAGTGGAAGCTTCCAGAACACTTCGCTGATTGGCTAGATTCCTGTACACACCCCCGAATTTAATTCGATAGAGAACATATTTACAAGCCTCTAATAGGCGGATTACAATCGAGGAGGAACCAGCTGAAGGTTTGACAACTTCGGTACATAAAAAATCCTCAGAAAAATTTACCAATAAAAAATTAAAAAATGAAATATCCCGAGGTCTATGTTAGCTTTTAGTCCGAGAGAGTGCACTAATAAATCGACAGTAGAGCCATCTAGCAGTAGAAGAAGAGTTTACAAGTTCAAGTCTGTTGGCATAGATGGCTGTAGAGAAGGCGCGCAGTTTAAATAGCCGGGGAAGGTGTGCCCCTTGAACTATTATTATTATTATTATTATTATTATTATTATTATTATTATTATTATTATTATTATTACTATTATTATTAGCAGATGGAAAACAACAAGTCCTTGTCTCACGTCCCTTTTGATTTCTATTTCATCGGAACGTTCGGTTTTTAAAAATTTCAGCTGTTTGTATAAAGGTTGCTGATAATGCAGATATCTTTCACGTCTAAATTCTTATTTTATAAGTAAGTGAATGAACTAGTTATGACGAACACTGTCAAGGCCTAGTTATAATAGTGTATTCAGTGAGTGCACCCTTATGGGTTGGGGGTTGTAAAACACACCCACGGTACCCCGTACCTGTCGTAAGAGACAACTAAAAGGGAACGTGGCGACTACCAGATCCCGGACTAAGTCTGGCAGTGGCGGTGCTTTTTATTTGTGCCAGCCACTTCGCATTCATCTTTCCTACCTCGTGTTGGTAGATTCACTGGCTCGTAAAAGAATTCCTGCGGGACTAAGTTTCGGCACCTCGACGTCTCTGAAAGCCTCAAAAAGTAGTCAGTGGGACGAAAAAACAAATAACATTATTATTGATCATATTTTGATAGTTGAAAGCAGTTCTTAGCAAACAAAGTAGGGATCCCCATACTATGAAAAACGTAAAATTAAGCAATTTCCTCAATTGTGCGGAAAGTTGTCGGGCTAAAGGGTCTGGAAAGGTTTCAAATTGTGAGTCTTCGATAGCTCTATCAAACTAAAAGAACAAATTTCGAAAATCACTTCCGACCTAGATGCAGTTGCGGAAAAACAGCCTAAAATCGTTTGTTTCTTTACTCCTTTTCTTTTTGATCCAAATCCTAGCCAAATTAACGTGTTTCTTGGTTCAATACCCTCTGGCGTTTTTTTTATTTTTTTGAAAAATGTCCGCACCAAATTTAGTTATAAGGGCTTACGTCAAACTCTGCACTGACGCACATTGGCGCTCGTAGTGATAGAAAAAGGCAAATTGCTAATCTAACTGAGCGGATAACGGTGGTGGTGGTGGTGGTGGTGGTGATTATTGCTTTAAGAGGAAGTACAGCTAGGCAACCATCCTCTATATAACACTAATCAGAGTGAGAAAATGGAAGGGGCCCGACACTTCGAAAAATGAAGGTATCAGCCAAAGAAAGACAAAACCCACGAGGGGCATGAACATGAAAGACTCCCTAGGCCGCCATATGTAATGCCGTCCGGGTCTGAAAAGAAAACAAAAGTTGACCAAGTGACATCGGATCGGACAGATTAAAGTGAGGAGCCTGGCACAAGTAAGTGGAAGCAATGCCAGGACTCAGCTGAGGGCCGCGTGGTCGCCAACACATGCTCCAAAGTTCAGAGCCCCTGGGGCGAGCGGATAACGATGATTAAGAAAAGGATTGTAATATTTAGGAATAAATAAAGAGTATATTCTAACATTTTATTATATTTTCTTCTTCTTCTTTTCCTTACCGCTTTTTCCCCACAACCGTAGGGTCGCGGGTGCGAACTGCGCCGCACATGTCGATTTGGCCCTGTTTTACGGCTGGATGCCCTGCCTGACGTCAAACCTATAAGGAGGAATTTAAGCACTATTGCGTGTTTCTGTGGTGGTTGGTAGTGTGGTATGTTGTCTGAGTGTAATGAGGAGAATGCTCGGACGGGTACATACACCCAGTCCCAGAGCCAGAATAATTAATCAGAAGCGATTAAAATCCCCGACCCGGCCGGAAATCGAACCCGGGACCCTCTGAACAAAAGGCCAGTACGCTGATCATTCAGCCAACGATTCGGATATATTCGTAGCCCATATCTCTAGGGTGTTTTCAACAATGAGTTGCTTGCCTGAAGGGCTAGAACTGTGGATTTTTATTTTCCTTCCCGTTGTACCTTCAAGGAAGTGATGTGTCAAGAACGTGGAGAACTCGGCTTGTCTCTGTTGAGAATATTCTTGCCATGAGTGTACCTTCGCTAACGCTGAAGCAGATGCACGCATGTCTGCCAGTTGAGTGTGTTCCTTCCCATTGTTCATTTTCATGTTTCGCTTTAGTAATTGTCTTTCAGAATGTCCTATGAATGGCGCAGCTGTCGAATTCGTCTTCCTTGTGTACGTGATTTCCTTAATATCGTTCCTACCTCCGTGTTAGCAAGTGCATCTTCGTCGTCGTAAACGTTTATCTCTCTTCCTCTTTTTCTTCGTCGTAGTCGTCATCGTCTTCTTCCTCCCCTCCTTCTACCGCCTTTTCGACAACCTTGTGGGATCGCGAGCGCGAGTTGTGTCGCACATGTGCATTTTACACGGTTTAATGGCGGGATGCCCTTCCTGACGCCAAACCTACCAGGAGGGATGTATTCACTATTACGTGTTTCTGTGGTGATCGGTACTATCCGCGAAACTTTTAGTGACACTTCGGCTACCTAATGCTGAATCGGTAGACCTCGGGTATCTTCGAGATTAGGATTGGCAACGTATGACATCAAAAATGAATCGATTATGCATCGCCGTAAGACATCTGGCGGTGTAATCGCAAAACTTCGAATATTACTGTTATTTTTACAATAAAGCAAAGAAATGAAAATGAAAATCCACAGCCTGTTTCCAGTCATTTGACCGGGTCAGGAGTGGAATGAATGAAGCCCCCGTCTAGCGGCGAGGATAGCAAATGTGCCGGCTGCCGAAGCCTGTCGCACTCCCCTGGGGCAATGATTAATGAAATGAAATGATATTGGAGAGTGTTGCTGGAGTGAAAGATGACAGGGAAAACCGGAGTACCCGGAGAAAAACCTGTCCTACCTCTGCTTTGTCCAGCACAAATCTCACATGCAGTGACCAGGATTTGAACCACGGTATTCAGCAGTAAGAGGCCGGCATGCTGCCGCCTGAGCCACGGAGGCTAAAGCAAAGAAATATAGGGGGAAAATGAACTTTTGAAACCTTTTGTAATGGCTGAAGAAAATCCAAGTACATCACATGAATACCTTAGAACTCTATATACAGTGAGGGCAGAAAAATAATAGCAGACGTAATAGACTGTTGTGATACAAGGAAAAAAAAAAAAAAAAAAAAAGGACAGCTGCTCTTCCCCCCCTCAGAGTAAGTCAATTGAACGATCTGCCGCAAATACAGTGAAATCTGTTTCCACCGTAACGGATTACGCGTTGTATGTACTAGAGTTGGTTTTTTTTTTTTTTTTTGCTACTGGCTTTACGTCACACCGACACAGATAGGTCGTATGGTGACGATGGGACAGGAAAGGGCTAGGACTGGGAACTGGGAAGGAAGAGGCCGTGGCCTCAATTAAGGTACAGCCCCAGCATTTGCCTGGTGTGAAAATGGGAAACCACGGAAAACCATCTTCAAGGCTGCCGACAGTGGGGTTCGAACCCACTGTCTCCCGAATACTGGATACTGGCCGCACTTAAGCGACTGCAGCTATCGAGCTCGGTACATGTACCAGAGTAACTCAAAAGGAAAATGAAGGAAGGCAACAGAGCGACGACTGTGCCCGACATTGCGAATGTATTTATAAAAAAAGAGAATGTTAAGTAACTTAGTTATTTTAACAACTCATGGGCAAAAAAACAAACAAAAAAAAACAAAGCCGCATCCATTTTCTTTCTTTCATAATAAAACATAAATTACATTATAATATTCCTTAATCACGAGGAACTGTGTGTTTCTAAGAGGGGATGGGGGGTTCACTCCTTGAAGATCCGTAAGAGCAGTACTGTTTTCTTAGCACTGAATGATCTATAACAGCATTCGTAACTACGTTGAGTGTAACGCAGCACAGCTGTAAACCATGCTTGCCCTTGCCGCCTCTCGCACATTTTTCAGTGCTGTAATCGAATACATTATTATAACTGAGACTTCCACATCGACAACTGAGTATAGTTCTGTAGTTACTGAAACATGAAACAAATTAAAGTAATATACGTCCAGGATCCTCCGGTACCCGAGGGCCGTGAGTCAGCGTGACATCATGGGAGGCTGAGATGAAAATGAAATGAAATGGCGTATGGCTTTTAGTGCCGCGAGTGTCCGAAGACAAGTTCGGCTCGCCAGATGCAGGTCTTTTGATTTGACTCCCGTAGGCGACTTGCGCGTCGTGATGAGGATGAAATGATGATGAAGACGACACATACATCCAGTCCCTGTGCCAGGTGAATGAACCAATTATGGTTCAAATTCCCTAACATCCGGGAATCGAACCCGGGACCCCTGCGACCAAAGGCCAGCACGCTAACCATTCAGCCACGGAGCCGTACGGAGGTTGAGATTTACAATAATGAATAAAACACGGCAATATATTGCGTTACTTCTACCTGCTGTAATTAAACGCATATTAGTTATTTATAGGTTTTACATTTCATACGAGGGGGCCAGCATTTTTATTTTGGGCAGGCGGATCCATATGCCTCCGGCAGGAGTATCTCCTTGAAGCAGAGTTTTCAACTTCCATATTTCTCTTCCACCACAGTCCACGGTTGCTTTAAAATGAACTCCACGTCACTGGGTATCACGAAACGAATCTGATCTCTTCTTTCCAACTGACAATAATTCACAAAATTGAACCAATCTAACGTCTGAATACAACATTAGAAACGAAAGTAAGTCGTTTATATCCTTGTAATAGATGAGCATACATCTCGAAGAGGGGAACCAAGCACAGTCGGAGGAAAAAATTCCTGAATGCTTCATAAAATTTCCTGTAAGGTGGAAAGAGACATTCATTACTTCGCAGCACCTTGGTCAAATGCGATGTTAATATGTTATGTGACAGATTTATGCGCTTGGTTATCTTAACTAGGATTATAAATTTTAGAATTAAGAATATTACATGTCCCATATTCCTACTAATTGTAAAATGTCAGACTAGGATATGAATATAATTGCCGCCACGCACGAACAGAAGTGAATGTACATCAAGTCTTGTCCCTGCGTGTGCTACGGCCATTTCAGCTGTCACAGCAAGATGGAGTCTTCGATATGGTACACAGTAACTCGCATAAACAACCCACGTCCTACAATTACAGAGAAAAACCCTGATGACCCCTTGCATTGCATTTTATAACGGTTCTCGTTTAGAGTAAGTATACCCTGCGACACCAGTCGTAGATGATAACAGAGTGCGTTGTGGAGTCCCGATAGAGAAATACTAGAGCAAGAAACACAGTTCCCTACCTTAATTTACGAGCATATAGGTCAATAAAGAAAGTAGAACACTCAATATTAAATACAGGCTAACATCAAGCACTGAGTAAGCAACGGGTAAAAGTAATTGCAATTAACTTTGTGGTAAGGAAAGTTATAGTTTCTTCCAAGTGTTACGGGACATTTCAAGTTACTTTATTTTTACAATTTCCTTTCCGTGGCACCGACGATGAGATAAGAAAGGGCTAGGCTGAAGTCTGTGGCTGGTCGCTTGGTCGCTGGTTGAGCTGCTATTGGTCGGTTGGCTTGGCGGGCCAGGCAACCATAGCTTTAATTACGGTACAGCCTCAGCATTTGCCTGGAGTGAAAATGGGAAACCACGGAAAACCATCTTCAGGGCTGCCGATAGTGGGGCTCGAACCCACTATCTCCCGAACACAAGCTGACAGCTACGTGACCCAAACCACGCAGGTTTTAGGTCATAATATGAGTGCGAGGGAATCTTGTACGATACCATCTGCTGCCGTGGTTAGCATAGTAATTTCGCACAATTTCGCACAATTTCGCACCTGACTGGTCCCAGATCGAGTCCCAACTCTGTCACGAATTTAACAATGGCTTGAGAGAATGGAACCGAGCATGGAAGCCACGGCCATTGGATTCCCAGCCGGCAGACTGAGTTGCAGTGGAACACAGTTCCATGGCTAAATGCTTAGCGTGCTGGCCTTTGGTCACAGGGATCCCGTGTTCGATTCCAGGCAATGTCGGGAATTTTCAACATCATTGGTTAATTTCCCTGGCACGGGGGCTGGATGTATGTGTTGTCTTCAACATCATTTCATCCTCATCACGACGCGCAGGTCGCCTACGGGAGTCAAATCGAAAGAACTGCACCTGGCGAGCTGAACATGTCCTGGGACACTCCCGGCACTAAAAGTCATACGCCTCATTTTTTTTTTTTTTTTTTTTTTTTTTTTTTTTTTTTTTTTTTTTTTTTTTTTTTTTTTTTTACTTGGAAGATATTTAGGGCGCATGCCTGGGCTTCTAGTAGCAGACTGACTGTTCACTTTTGCAGAAAGGTATCTGCTTGTAGATGCAATTTTTTTAAAAAAAGCCTTTCACAATACACTTAGATACTAGGATGTACTAAAGTCCATGTGGAGGAGCAAACAAGATAATTGGCAGCGATGCTTGTTTGGGAATAGCCCCTGTTTCATGGGCCTAGAGCCTTTTAGGTTTTTAGTGTTTATTATCTTGATGTGCAGGGTACGCCTCCATTCATTTTGTGTTTGGGCCAGTTATTTAACCTGTTCCTTTTCTATGAAGGCCCCCGTAGGTTGGGTATTAAATACCCCTGTTAAATCAGTTTTCATATCGCAAGTTGTGCCTTGAGAGGCCAGTGTTTGTAAGTTGAGGTTAGGCAGTAAGAAACTGAGAACCTGTTAGCTCTTTTCCAAGTTTTGTAACTGTAAAGTGTGTCTCTGGGAGGCTAGATATTGTGATTTAGGGAGCAAGTGCTCTTGAATTAGGGGATTTCTGCCCCTCATTAAATAATACCTCTTCCTTTCGTAAAATTGTAAAATTAGGGGCTTAAAGCCCAAAGAGTAAAGGTTCTGAATCTTGGATTTTCCCCAATCTTGTTTAATGAATGTTACTTGTACCTGTATTATTGTCATAAAATATTTTAAGTTTGAAGTTCTGAAAATATAACCTTCAGTTTAAGTTTTAAATATTTAATTCTTGACATTGTAGTTAGACCCATTCACCCCGGCACCTTCTTTAACCTCTGCGTTCCACGGATACCCCGGAACAAGTTCCATTGTGTGCTATGTTAAGTTCGTAGAAAGGGGATGAGTAACGGGATGCGAGGACTCCAACCTTGACTGCCTCCTTCCCTTCTCTATCGCCAACTCAGTTTAAGATGTGACGAATCAAAGCCTTCTGACGTTCTGCTAATGAAACGGTGGTATGAGATAGGGGATAGATAAAGATGCCAAAAAAATAAATAAATAAAGAAGAATAAGTTTTCAAAAACGTAGTGAAATATGTACAGTGTAAACATGTGTACTATGAACCAAGGTTTTTTTCCTAGATGTGTACAGTAGTTTGTTTATTAACATGCTTCGTTAGCTTTGTATAGGGCCTATTTATTGTCTTCATTTACTTAATCTAAAATGTCAAAAAACGTTTCTTAACTATAAAAATTACATTATAATTATTATCCGAATTTTTCATTAACCGAAACCACCTTTCTCCCCTTGTTCCGGTTAATAGAGGTTCTACTGTATTTTATTGTTGCTAAATGTTAGATTAATGATGTGATACATCCCGAAATCTGTTTACCAAGCTCTTCTATGTTAAAACTGGCATCTAATATTCTGAGTCACATGCGGTAAGGAACTAACTCTAACGACGTGCACATTTTGTGCGCTCTAATAAAGTTAGACGCACAACTGAACTCTTAGGCCACTCCTGTCCAATAAAAATCTGTGTGCCTCAAATGTTCCCTGAGCTATTATAAACACATTAGCATGAAATCAATATTCGCAGCAGGCAGCAGAATGCTCGGGATTTGAGAGTGGACTCCAGTTCCATAAATACCGCTTGAAAGATCTCCGTCCCAGAATGTAATTACAGATAAGACTTTTCTAAACCGTCTTCTGTGTTTGTGCGGCTAATTAAGAAGAAACCAATGATAACGTCCTTCAGGACAAGACTTTAAAGGATCAGATAGGAGCTGAAGAAAAACTCCAGTCACAACTGTGATGCAGTAGTTATTCTATAAGAGTTTCATGGACGCTATCAGGTCAGCCATAAATCGAGATTCTAGTAACTGACCGAAATAAATAAAACTACTACTTGGTTCTTCCGTGTGGGTGCCATGCAGCGCCCAGCAAGATATTGGGAGTCGAGACAAAGCTGAAATAGCTTGACTTAGTTTCAAAGTCTCTCGCCGTAAAATAAATTTACGTCAGAAGTTCAAACGTTGTTGCTTTTTTGCACGCTGGACTTTAAAATCGTTAAACAAAACAGAATAATGCAGGGAAACAAAGGTCTTGTGGTGTCTAAACTTTTGGCATCAGAATAAGAAAAGAAAAAAGAGGCTAGTTTACGTTAGACTTGCAGGAATAGCGCGTCTGAAACGGTAATCTCGTGGGGGGGGGGGGGAGGAGAAAAACATAATTTAAGACAACATGCTTGCCGGTCCTCGGTGACCTGAATAGTGACAATGCTACTGAGCGAGCTGGCCGTGCGGTTTGATTCGCGTAGCTGTGAGCTTGCATTCGGAAGATGGTGGGTTCGAATCCGACCTTCAGCAGCCCTGAAGATGATTTTCCGTGGTTTCCCATTTTCACACCAGGCTAATGTTGAAGCCGTGCCTTAATTAAGGCCATGGGCGCTACCTTCCCAATCCCAGCCATTTTCCATCCTTGCATCGCCGAAAATCTCTATGTTAGTTTGACGTTATAAAGCAAAGTAATAGCAAAGCCATCTCCGTACAGGCCATGAAGACCCTTGGAGGGGTAGAAGGTATAGGCTTCCACTATTTGCAACCTCGGCACGTGATGGGGTAAAGTGGTTAGCCCTACGCCCGGCCGCCTTTGCCCCCAGGAATTAACCTGGTACTCATTTTTGCTATAGGCTGAGTGAACCTGAGGGCCATGTGCACCTCCGGAAGTGGAAATCTCGTTTCTCAAATTTTACGACTTCCTGATGGGGATTCGAACCCACGTCCTTCCGGGCGAACCAAGCACGCCTTTACCGCCTCGGACAGGCAACCCCTGGTTTGACGTTACACCAATAGCAAAAAATAAGTGACGATGTTACGCCTGTAATGACTTCAGCTCGTTGGTTCCATGGTCAGCGTCATTTCATAAGTTCCTAGATTCGACTACAGGCCAGGTAGGAGATCGTAATGGTATCTGGTTAATTCCTTTGACTCGGGAGCTGTGTTTTCTGTTCGTCTCAACACATTCCCCCTCATACACAACATTCGACTGTCCTAAGTGTACTTCATTTCCTGCACAACCTTTTGAGTCACCCGGTGTAAAGGCCTTAGAAGCGCTTCCATGATGTGCTCCTGGCATGAAATGAAGTTCTAAAGCGACATTAAAATTCGGAATTTTTTTTGTAAAACTGAAATGCTATAAATAAAATACATGTTCAGAAAGAGAATGTGACTAAGTTAAAGAGCATTTTTTTTTTTGCTAGTTGCTTTACGTCGCACCGACACAGATAGGTCTTATGGCGACGATGGGACAGGGAAGGGCTAGGAGTGGGAAGGAAGCGGCCGTGACCTTGTACAGCCCCAGCATTTGCCTGGTGAGAAAATGGGAAAGCACGGAAAACCATTTTCAGGGCTGCCGACAGTGGGGTTCGAACCTACTATCTCCCGAATACTGGATACTGGCCGCACTTAAGCGACTGCAGCTATCGAGCTCGGTAAAGAGCAAATTTTATTTGTGTATCCGATTTCACTGTCAGCCGTTGGAATTCTGTAGCCAGGTAGCGGCTGCGATCTGCACTGAGGTCAGCAATATTTGAGGGTATTTAAAGGCGAACACACTGTGCCTTTCGAAACATTAAAGGATCCCTGTCGATTAAAATTCCGACCCCTCCAGCATCGGTTGAGAACTTCAACAGTTTGAAGTACATTAATTAATAGAATTATTACTCGATTGTATACAGTATTTCGCAGAGTTAAGGACTTGCCAAATTACAAGATACAGTTGAAACCGTGTTATGCGACAGCGCTTTTAACGACGTCTGGGATATATCGGCGAGATCTAACGACCCCGTCTAAATACTATACAAACACTAAATCGCTTAGTACGACATATCGTATAAAACGGCGATTTTTATCACATTTCGAAGGAATGTATCGACTATAAAGTCCAATGTTGATTTTTGTATGTTACGCGTTTGGGGTTTTCTGACAACTATATAAAGCTTATTTTCAAACTGTTGTTTTCAGTAGATCGTAGATTTCAAATCAGCCTGTCTCTTAAAGAGTCAAGGCAAGCATCGATGTAAAGATGTCGCAAAATAAAGGGAAAGTGCTTAATATTGAAGAAAATTCACAGATAATATGGCGGTTACAAGATGGGGAAACAAATGTCAGCATCACGAAGGAATTCGGTGTATCATACTCAACGACTCTACGATTTGGAAGGACAGAAAGAACATCTCATTTACCAGGCCAGATCATGTGCGACATTACTGATCAATTTACATCAGGGCCTCCCAAACGCCCAAAATTTCACGCGTGCAAATCGAGGCGCAAGAGCTCCGTGCACTGTGCATCGGTCCCGCTCGGCTCGCCTCGGACCAACACTTCGTCTCTGGGTTACTCGGCTAAGCTCGGCTCAACTCGGCTCGGATGTGGAGCGCTACGGAGCAAGTGAGGAAGAGGGAGACAGGGGGAGAGAGCGAGACAGGCGTGGGGAAAGAGAGAGTGGGGGGGGGGGGGGTCTGCATTCTGGTCAACCAAACGAAGTCGTCTTTTGCACCGTGTACAGTGCATGCACCAGGCGCATGCACTCTGAGAGGCCCTGATTTACATTGTTGCTACTTCTTTCCTCAATTATTATTTTATATTTTACTGACATTATTGCCATAGGTACTGTGTAAACATTAGAAGAAAAAAAATCCCCTCAGTTCCACTCCACAAATACTGTATTTTTGAAATTTTAACGTATTCTCTAAATTAAAACTTACAGACAGAATATTTTTTTTAGCAACAAAAAGAAAAAGACCGGTTTGTGCAACTATTGTATCACCTATAACGAATATTTATTGGCGTTTTCGACTGCATCTGTTTCTTATAGCAATTGATGGCGATAAAGAAAGCTCCGAAATGAAACATTTTTACATGTAACCACTCAACCACAACTTAAAATTCTTAATCAAAATTACATCAAACTCCCGAAATTCTCCTATGTTAGCATTATGCGCCTGCAGTATATCTCGTGGTATCGTCTCCTTTAACTCGAGTAGAAGTATAATGAATTGGTAGAGGAGAAGCGAGCACACCACCACCTGAAGGAGAGAAAGGGTGCATAACATTAATCACATTTCTGATACTAGGTGAGTATCGGTCGCGACCGAGCGTGCCTCATACTTCTCTATAGAGAAGAGAGAGAGAGAGAGAGAGAGAGAGAGAGAGAGAGAGAGAGAGAGAGAGAGAGAGAAGAAGAAGAAGAAGAAGTAATCGCAATATAAGCGACGAACGAAAGAAGGAAAGAAGTTAAAATGGCAAGCAAGGAATAAGAAAGTTAGTAAGAAGTGAAAACAGTACGGTAACCAAAGGAAAGGAGGGGAAGATAAAATAAATAAAATAAATAAAAAAATAAATAAATAAATAAACAGTTCAAACAAGAAAACAAATTGGTATCATGAAATAGAGGAAGACCTAAGGCATCAGGCAACAGGCAAATGATAGGAGAGAGAAAATAATTCATAAACAATATTAGGAATACAAAATTTATAGTAAATGGGAAGAAGAATACAGGAACATTGTGGACAGAACAAAGGAAACAGGAGCACAGCCAAAGGATGAAGAGATTTTGGGAAGAGAAGAGGAAGAAGGGAAAGAAGTGAAAATTGTGTCATCATGAGATATTCGTGTTCAAACACTGTCCATAAGGGCAAAAATGATATGAAAGGATGAATGAAATAAATACATTTTGATAAAGGTTCTAAGCTTAAATGTTTCACATAGACTTTATCGCAGGCACAACGACGATTTCTAAATCATTCTACACCATTTCGATAATATCGCATAAGTTAGAACTTCATGATAACAAAAACATATTTCTGAAAGACCATAGGTTGAACGCGGGAGTCCTCCGCGATAGTTTATTTCTGGAGACGAAACGTGGAGGAAACTCGACTGAGATGTATGTGGAAGTGAGAGCTGGGGAGAAGTGAAGAAGGACGAGAAAGAAAGGGCACACTCTTCACATTAAATGGATGAACCATGTAACAAATAAAGGGGTTCGAGGGAATGTAGTGGAATGGAGCCCGGAGTGAAGTACGTAAACAGAAAATGATGGAAGTTATAATATCTATCAAGTAAAAACAATGATAACTAACTTGAAATTTTAGGAGGAAGCTTCCATTTACTAAAGAGCATCAAACAACCCCCTCAGGAAATAAGAAAATAATAACAGGTTCTTGATATATCCATTTCGATCATGAAAACGATTTCTCCTTTTCACAACTCTGGTACGAAAATAAGGATAATCGAATTGTTAACTTCTTACTCTCAAACTGATAAAAAAAACTGGTGAGCTCTTAAATAATATTCTAACTCTACTAATTCTAATTCTACTCTGCAAATAAACAATATCTTGAATTTTACATGAAGTAAAGCCATCTCCGTGGCGGCCATGAAGTATCTTAGAGGAGTGGAAGGTAAAGGCTTCCACTACCCGTACCTGGCCACTAAGTGGGCTACTCTGTTTTACTCTGGTGTAGGCTGAGTGAAACCGAGGACCATGAGCCGCTTCAGAAGTGGAAAACTCGTTCCTGAATATTTCGACTTCCTAATGCGGGGTGGGGGGCAGGGTTAAACCAACATACTTCGAAGTGAACCGAGGAAGAAGTACAATTGTCGACGAGCTTTTAGTCACATAGTCAGCCATATCTGCAATGAAGAGAAAACATAAGAAACTAACAGATCTTGGCGTTGCTCTATGTCTTCAGATTAACAGTTGAAACCACAATAAGAGGGGGTTTAACACATAAGCAATAGCAGAAATCGTAGCAAGTAAATACCTGTGATTTTGACGCAAAATGAATAAATGGTATTGTTACTGAAGTGGCTGTAAAATTTTAAAATAATATTGTAAATTTTTATGAGGACGTAAAAAAAAAAGATTTTTGAAGTAAATTCTTTTCCAGTCTTTTGTCAGCCGCAAGTATATAAAGGTTGAATAACTTCTTTGTAGACGGTCAGTATTTTGATTCATCCCACTCATAGAAAGGAATACTAGACCCCATAGATTTGACTGTGAGAGCGCGAACGTGGGCTTACACAATGTTTTTATCGCTGAAACTTCGTAAAATTTGGCTATCTGCCCTCTCGATTAGAATGTCCCTGTAAATCTGTTAGGGGTACGAGTAGGTTCACAATATCGTGCGGAAGTGGAATACACAAGTTCATTACTACAGGGGAGCGGGGAAGTGATTTTCATTCCACACAACTAGCTATCAATACTTTCAACACCAACCAGATGATGTAGAATAAGCGTACACAAACACAAAAATCGTCCAGCCTAGTGCTGATGGGGGTAGAGTCGGATAGCTCTTAGAAGCTCGAAAATAATCGGACGCTGTATGTAACATACGAACAATTTCACGAAATGTTAAGTTTACAGTTTAAAGCTATTTAATCTATTTATTTGTGGAAAATTAGTTTTAGCTTGTTTAACCTCACTTTTTAATATTACGTTGGCCTCAAATATTTTTCTTTTAATTTGTCATATCGTTTCTCTTTTTTTTTCCTACTGGTTTTACGTCGCGCAGAATCAGACAAGTCTTACGGCGACAATAGGATAGGACAGAAGTAGGTTTAGGAAGGAAGGGCCAATAGTCCCAGTATTTGCTAGGTGTGAAAATGGTAAATAATGGAAAACCATCTTCAGAGCTACTAACATTGGGGTTTGAATTCTTTGTCTCTTGAATGCAAGCTCGCAACTACAGGACTTGAACAAGACAGCCAACTTGTTCGGCAATATTCTTTACCTCTGCATGAAATTAGTTTTCATTAAAGGAAGTAAATATTAATAGAAGTACAGGGTGACCCAAAAGCCCGTTAACATTTGACGAGGCACACATGGAGTTTTATTGACACCAAAATAAAGTACACAAAATGATCAACAGATGGCGCCTCATACGATACACAAGCAATAATTAGCATAGCAATCGAGGTTTAGCAAGGACTATGTTCTTTATAACACACGCTCAACATGTCGGCCGTCATTCATCAAGAATATCTGTAGTCGAAGGACAATGTTGTGAACAGAACTGTACAGCATATCCGTAGATCTGGTGAGAAATAGCCCTCGGATGTTTTCTTTTAGCATCCCTTATGAGGTCGGGCGATCGCGTTAGACTTGCGACTTCTTGTGTACTTTATTTTTGTATCAATAAAACCCCATGTCATGCCAATCATGTGTTTCAACTGAATCGATTATTTCAGAAAGCAGTCAAGTGCCAAAAAATGAAAAAATGAGTTAATGGCAAAATATGTTACTAGGAGGGTATACGCACATTTTGGTGCTGAAACCAGTCAAGAAACGTTCTCCTATCATGGTCAGGCTTTACGTTGAATATCGTATTTAGTTCAGAAACCAGTTAAGTGACACCGCTTGGCTGGTTTCTGCAGTAAACTGCTGGTACATTTTGTGATGTGCCTGATCTTGCCAGTTGGCGCTGCTGTTCTGAATCCAGAATAGCCAGCTGTTCAGCTGTTTTTATTGTTATTGTAGTGTTTCTTGAATCGCATGTTCGTAGTTTTGACGAGCGTCTAGTGGTAGTCCAGTCCTTGCACCAAACAGAGAGAGCGCATGCCCTGTGTAGTTTTGTGAACAACTGATTGAATAAGTGTTTCTTTTGTTTAGTGCAGTGTTTTTATAATTGTAGTGATATGTCTGAAACTTCAGAAGACGAACCTGTATCTAAAAGGAACCAAGGAGTGGTAGACAAGCAAACTCACATGCGTAATATTATTCGGAATGCAAGGGTAAAAGGAGAAGTTTATATTTCTTACTCAGGCAAGGAATACCTGGTCTGAGCCCTACATTATTCTTTGTTACTGTTTGTTTTAGGTGTCCATCAATATCAAGAAGATATGATGGGATATGAACACTTTTATGAGAGCATTTTACAATGGCCTACTACAGAGACAGAATGTGCTGTGGAGTTTATTTATGAGGATTGGTTATCTCCTGTCATGATGAGCAGGCATTGCTGATTTCATCCTTTCAATAATTATATTTGTAGTCTAAACCTATTAAAATATTTTCTATTTCCTCAAATATGGGTTTTATGTCAAAATCCTTTCAAAATTCAAAAATTATCCCATAAAAATATGTTTGCAACACTCGTTTATTTCAGAAACCAGTTAAGTGGAAATTATTTTGGATTTTTTTACAGCGAAGTTAATAAGCACAAAATAATTTTCCTTAGATATAAAGTATTAAAAGATAGAATAGGCTACTTTCAAGCTAAAATATTAAAACCCCTATTATAACATTTTGTCTGATGCTAGACAGTTTTTTTCATTTTCCCAAAAATGACAGACTTGGCGCTTGACTGGTTTCTGAAATAATCGATTCAATTATTACCTCTCTATCTCCAATATTCCGTGAAGTATTGCCTCGTCAAATGTTAACGGACTTTTCCTTCACCCTGTATTTAATAAAATAATAAAGTAAACACATTTGACAGAAGTTCCAAAACATATTTCATGTTATGTGCACT
The DNA here is from genome assembly GCF_040414725.1 of Anabrus simplex. Taxonomy (NCBI): domain Eukaryota; kingdom Metazoa; phylum Arthropoda; class Insecta; order Orthoptera; family Tettigoniidae; genus Anabrus; species Anabrus simplex. Next base: position 53,328,484 of record NC_090269.1, read on the forward strand.
TGCCGTACATGTTACCATGGGAGAATACAAGTTTGCGAGATGGATGAACAGCAAGGAAGGACGTACAGAGCCACGCGTAGAGGCGTCATAAATTAGACATTTACGTAAAACTTACCACGCAGCTCTCGCAAACTTCATCACTACCTTTGGCATCCGGCAGATGGAAGATTTTATGAAGTCGAAATGCGAGAATTAAAGCGCCAGTGAGAGCATGCTGAGCATGAATTTCATTTTTTTATTTTTTCCTGTTAGAACTTAGAATCGAATATAACAATAATTTCTGTTCTTTTAATGCTACCATGGACTTTCTAATTAACGCCAGGGTATTAATTAAAACGTGCTGGAGAAGGTCCTTCTCCTCAACACTACGAGTAGATTAGATCTCCTGGACGTTATGAGGGCAGCTTCGTTGCGATGTGCTGTATAGTTCAGCTGCTCTTGCAGCGGATGACAAAGTAACCCGACAGGGGGATCTTGGCCTGTTTGTCATTGTCACATAATTGTGGTCATTGTAAGGCCAGCGTACGTTCTGCTTTTGTAAATTGTAAATAATGGACCGACGGGAGGGATTATTAAGTCCTGTGGCCACAAAATAGCACGCCACTATGAACACTGCACATGTTCTCCGTGGATGCGTCTATGTGCATGTACTGTATATTAGGACCGTGAATCTACAGTATTCAATAGACACCAATGTGTATTGTAGACTAATTGACTCGACATGAGTCAGTGGTCTAAGTCGTAGGGACCGCTATGTGTTACAAGAAACACCCACCGATATAATTTAAGTCATAAAACTTCCCTTTAGATAAAGGTACTCGAAGGAGCTCCTAGATAATAGTTACACCAAATAAATGCCAAATAACTTGTAGTCTAGTTTGAAGGAATGTTCAGTTTACCGACAGGGTAGCGTATTTGGTTAGGCGTCCACTTTCTGTGTGCAATGATGATGATGATGACGATGACGATGATTGTTGTTTAAAGTGGCCTAAGATCTAGGTCATCGGCTCCTAATGGTACGAAATGTAATGACAATTTAAAAGTCCAAAATCATCCACTGAGCAGAATTCAAAACATGATGATGAAGAATGAATGGATGAATGTGAATTTAAAACAATCACTTGATCCGATCCGACCTTCCCAGAAACTATCTTGAAACAATAATATTACTGACCAACGGGCTGCTTCCAAAGCACTATCCTGAATCGATGATGCTTCTTGTCTAAAGGGGGTCCAAAATCCAGGTCAGCGGTGTTCCACACATTATGGTACTAATCACAAGTATTGTACGTCGCACAGGTAACGCAAACCTCTGGTGTTTCTCACCATAATAGCGCCGCTCATAGGTAACGCAAACCCATGGTGTTCCTCACGTAGGTGCACTAATCACGCGCGCCGGTATTCCCGTAGTATTCCTCACATAGTGGGCACAAATCACAGGTGACTCAGACCAACAGTGTCGCTCATATAGTGGTACTAATCACAGGCAACGCCCAGACCCGTGGCGTTTCTCACATAATGGTACTAATCAAGGGCAGCGTAAGTCCGTGGTGTTCCGCAGTTAGCGGTACTAATCACAGATACTGGAAACCCACAGTGAACCACACTCTGCTACTACTAATCACAAAGTTATTGAGTACCTAACATAGTGGTACTACTCGCAAGTAAAGGCGACCCATGGTGTTCCCCGCGTGATGGTACTAATCACAAGTAGTTTCATGGTTCTGATTCAACCATCCCTTGGTCACCACTTTTAGTCGCCTCTTACGACAGGCAGGGGATACCGTGGCTGTAGTCTACGTCTGCATCCCCCACCCACAGGGGGGTTTCTGTGTTCAAGAGTGTGGGAGCCAAGCACAGTGCAGTCGGTTGATGGCATTAAACAGTACTTGCCAGTAGATACAATTGGCTTTACGTCGCACCAACACAGATAGGTCTTATGGAGACGATGGGATAGGAAAGGGCTAGAAGTGGGAAGGAAGTGGCCGTGGCCTTAATTAAGGTACAGCCCCAGCATTTGCCTGGTGTGAAGATGGGGAAACCACGAAAAACCATCTTCAAGGCTATCGGCAGTAGGGTTCGAACCCACTATCTCCTGGACGAAAGCTCACACCCGCGCGCCCCTAACCGCACGGCCAACTTGCTCGGTCATATCGCCTTTCATGTAAACCATAATGTTATTGATTATATGTCCCACTAATTACTTCTACGGTTTTCGGAGACACCGAGCAACTTTATTGACAAAGTGTGTACTAGACAAAATTATAAAAGATGAAAGAGAAGCATTTTATTACGAAAGATTAAAGCACGGGGCTGTGATTCTTTTGTACAAGTCACCACTTCCGAGTGAGGAAGTGTTCAAGACATTCGCAGCTACAAAGGCCTCCAGTTTTCTCCGCTAGTACGTTCAGGTCAACGAGACGTGTCTCATAAATATTAGATGCAATGCCTTCAACTTTTAGCGGATAAAAAGTTCTAGACAGAGAGCTCATCAAAAAGTTTTAAGTACAGCGACCAACATATAAGACACGTATAAGGAAGTCTCTTTCGTCAGTATTTAAAAAACCTGCATACATTTTAAAACTACCGTAGGCCTACCACTCAATGAATTCATAACTTAATTAAAAGCCATACTTGCCGAAACTCCTAAACTATCTCTTACTCTTCTTCTGCGTCCTGGTCTTTTCACTACTACTTGAGGTCAGCACAATATTTGGACTAAACCCAGTTTAATGACCAGATGCCCTTCCTAACGCCAACCCCCTGTCGAGGGAGGCATTCACTATTGCATGTTTCTGTGGTGATTTGGAGAGTGATTTCTTGTATGTGAACACCCAGCCCCTGAGCTGGAGGAATTAACTACATGCTTTTAAAACTCCTGGCACGGCCGGGAGTCGAATCCGCGGCCCTCTGAACCGAAGACCAGTACGCTGACCATTCAGCCAAGGATCCGGATCTTGGAATTTTTGTATTGTTAAAAACTAGTCTTTCCTTTGAACGACTTTCTGAAAATATTAGAGACAGGCTCGATAGCAGTTTGCACGAAGCTATTTTTATTTGTCACACCGATAAGTTGTAGAAATCAACATCCGTGTATATCGCAGTTCTGTATCACCTAACATAAGTTGTACGTTTTCTCTTGATTCGAAGTAACATAAGCCTCGTGGTGTCATTGAATAGTGCCAGATAACTCATTCTAATAGTTTAGGCTAGACATGGAAGATAAATGACTATTTAATCCTCGTAGCCACACACAGAATGTTTTGAAAGAAATATATTTAACTTCAGGACTGACCTTCGACGAGGAATTTAATCGGAATCCTTTTTCTTTTTCCCGTCGTCCTTCTCAATCCAAGTGGCCCAGCGGGTTCGGAGTGTGTGTCGCACATGTAGACATGGCCTAGTTTTACGGTCAACGGTCACCTTTCCTGACGCTAACTCTATGTGGAGGGATGTATTCACTTTTATGTATTTCCGTGATGGTTGGTACTGTGGTGTGTTGTGTTTTCTTGTGTGTCAAAGAAGAGGTATGAATTAAGATAAACACGAGCCGAAAGAATTAACCAGACGCAGACGTCGCTAAAATCCCCGACCCGGCCGGGAATCAAACCAGGGGTCATATGAACCAAAAGCCTCAGTGCTGACCATTCTGTCAAGGATCCGGACAAGGAATTTAATTGGAATATGAAATAAAAGAAGGCTTGATTGACGATATCAGAAAATTTATAGTCGTTCTTTGTTTATTACAATGTAAAATATGCTTTTTTTTTTTTTTGCTTTACGTCGCACCGACACAGATAGGTCTTATGGCGACGATGTGACAGGAAAGGGCTAGGAGTGGAAAGGAAGCGGCCGTGGCCTTAATTAAGGTACAGCCCCAGCATTTGCCTGGTGTAAAAATGGAGAAACCACGGAAAACCATTTTCAGGGCTGCCGACAGTGGGGTTCGAGCCTGCTATCTCCCGAATACTGGATGCTGGCCGCACTTAAGCGACTGCAGCTATTGAGCTCGGTGTACAATTTGCTCAACGTCGCACCGACACAGATAGGTCTTAGACGACGATGGGATAGAAAAAGGGCTGGGAGTGGGAAGGAAGCGGCCCTGGCCTTAATTAAGTTGCAGTCTGGTGTGAAAATGGGAAACACGGAAAAAAATCAGGGCTGCTGACAGTGGGGATCGAACCCATATCCCTCGAATGCAAGCTCACAGCTGCGCGACTCTAAACCGCACAACCAAGTCGTTCGGTATCGTTCTTTGTTTTAATTTAATGTATGTATTATGGTTGCAATTAGTTGCGCACATCAGTCTTTTCCTTCTACCGCTTTTCCCTACACCTGTGGATTTGCCTTGTTTTACGACCGGATGCCCTTCTTGACGCCAACCTTATATGAAACTATGTAATCACTATTGCGTGTTTCTGTAATGTTTGGTAATATAGTGTGTTGTCAGAATATGAAGAGGAAAGTGTTGGAACAAACACAGCCGAGCCGGAAGAATTAATCAAATACGATTAAAATCCCCGACCCGGCCGCGAATCGAACCCAGGACCCTCTGAACCGAAGGCCTCAACGCTGACCACTCAGCCAATGTGTTAGTAGCGCACATCAGTGTCCGAAGACAAATATTAATTACCTCGTTGATCTCTGCCACTTCTGCGTTGTCTCGTTGGTGAGGAGTCTGCTTCATGGATCATTGTCCTATAATACGGAATTCATCAACAATATAATAGAAATATTCGAGTATATTGTACGCGAAGGACAAAGCTTTGCGTTTGGTTTTCATGTAGATGGAAACTTAGTGCTATGATAACAAGTAGCCAGTAGGTTAAAAACCATTAACCATATGAGATGGACATCAGACAATGATATAGTGATAAACGGGGCGAAACGTCAGGTTATGTTTCATCAAGAGGAAAAGTTCTCACTGTAAATAGGTCTACTTACGCGTTAATATAAAGAAATATCTTCGTTGGGGTAACCACAATAACGGGATTGTATACAGGTTACAGATCTCTTCATATGGTTGTGAGGGTATTTAGTGGTTGCATTAAGGATGTAAAGGAGAAGGCGAATAGTCTTGACAAGATCTATCTCAGCATGGTCCCAGTGTATGGAATTTATACCAGGATTAGTTGATTCGAGAGCTCGAAGAGATTCAAAGGAAAGCAGCACGATGACATATAATGAATATGAGATGTCAAGAAATTTTGAAAATAATGTCCTTTGTTTTTAAGATGGATTAATTTGAAACTTCAAGGAGTCACGACGAACGAAAAATACTACCGACTGGACGTAAGGGTCGGAAAAGCAACAAAATAAAAGTACAATGATACGGCGTTGTCAAGAAATGTTTGAAATGTACTATATCCTTCCTTTGTTCTTTAGATGGATTACGTCTCATAAGTTAAGAACTATTATGACAAATCTGTTAGGAACCGGGCGAGTTGCCCGTGCGGTCAGGGGCGCGCGGCTGTGAGCTTGCATCCGGGAGATAATGGGTTCGAACCGCACTGTCGACACCCCTGAAGATGGTTTTCCGTGCTTTCTCATTTTCACACCAGGCAAATGGTGGGGCTGTAGTTAGGGTTAAAAACAGTTTCCTTTATTTATTATGAGTAGATGCCAAAAGCAATACAAACAGAAATGTAAAATGACAAGGCAATTTAAAATCTTCTGATGAGACGAGGCCGGAAGTTGTGGCCGAGTACAGTAATCCATGAGGATTCGTTACCGATTTTTAAAACTCAATCATGAAGAGTGGTCCAGAACTTCGCGATGGACCCACCTACTAAACTGAGGTGCACGCACTTCTGGCTGGAACTTACTATGGATATTTTCACTCGGTTTTAAACATTCAGCTACCAACTCAATCAAACCTTCCCCAATTCACCGGTAGATTAACTATACTTCTAGTCTAGGCAGCTACTTGATTGCTCCATGAACTGGAAGACACCCTGCCGATCAGGTCAATTGGATTCTCCAGTTACCTTCACGCGGCTTGGCCAGTCACGTACCAAACGTTTATACTGACAGGACCAGGAACCGAAACCAGTACATCTCAATAAACTGTAACCACTAGAATAGGGAAGTGGGCGAGCGTTTCTTGAAGGGAAGAAGCGGCTGCTGCAGAGGAACTCGGGCCGGGGACCTAACAGGTAAGTGTCTCAATTACTGTTACCTGCGATACAATGAAGTCGTATGTCATTTTAAGACATTTACGGCTAGCTGCATTCTAAACAGAGGAGTATATAACACCGTTATTCTGATTTACGTTTCTACCTCACCCCTTTTCTTAATAAAAGAACAGAGTAATTTATGATTCTCCCTTTGAATACGAAAAGTAACATACACAAAAAAAGAAATACACGTGATTATTCATCGTGTTTCGACTAGAATACGTGAAGAAAAATAAACATGATGTATTGCTTGCATAACTCCACTAAAGTTTATTGGGCTTGTCTTGGCTTGGAGCCGACAAAGAAGGGGGCCATGTCATGCATCACGCGACGATACGGTCCAATGGTCTCGGACACGGGATATCCCCTGGGGAGAACATGGCGGCCAGCATGCAAATTGCGAGGTGCACAACTCCAAAGCCAAATTGAATATTAGCCACACGATATGCACAGTATGGCACAGCACCACTAAATTACATGGATATAACTGGCTAACTTAGGGGGATAAGTAACACGGGATAAAATATGTTATCTAGAGAGCGAGGGTGCTCTATCATAATATGTAACCTCCTGCGACCAGGGTTGCGAGTTTGAATCCCCGTACAATTTAGTCGGTATCTAATGACCTCGGCTGTCAGCTGCAAATATTTCGATTTGGCGCCACTTGGGTAACTTACGAGCAATGAACCGAAAACTTAAAAAAAAAGCAAATCTTACATAAACTTTTACAATCGATATACTAATCGATATGGTATAGCGTATATTTATGTTATAGGCATTATAATAAGCTTTGGGCATGTCATGAAAACAAGGTGAAGTTCTTTACGTTTCGCAGAGAACTTTGCTCTGCGTCTTCAGAAGAAAATCTCGACTGTTCACGAGGAACACTTCTCCAATTGGAGGTGTCTCTCCTGGAATGTGGACATTTCCAAGAAGTAAGTGGAGAAACAAAATTTATTTAGTCCCCAGATTGACAAAGCGTTGTCAAGATTTTCAAGTCTCCGTATTCATCCTTAAAGTTGCGGTAATATCACGTGCGTGAATGTTTCAAAATCCTCAAACATGTAAGAAAATGACTCAAAAAAGTATAAAATAGTCTTAATAAATTCCACAAAATGACCAAATAATAACGTATAATTTTAGAAAATTACCTAAAAATGTAAAGTGGCAAAAAAATACAAAAATATGACCTAATTAATTTCTACAATGTGGGAAGTACAAGTTAGTAATGTCTGTTGTGAACCAATTAAATATGATATGTCATCAAAATCTTAGCCCTGCTTATGAGTCAATAGATGCGGTCTGTTCTCCCTACCCTACCTACAACCAGTGCTGCAATCAGCGCTTCTAGTGGTGAAACAGAGAATACCATAGATAGTAACATGATCGGAACGCTGGGATGTAGACTTTTGCCAGCCAGCAAAAGGCGAAAGGCGGACAGCCAATGCGATCCTTTACATGGCGCCATGAACAACAGAGGGATTTAGAGTTTCGATATCTAGAAAAACTCAACGCTCTTCACCGGGAACCTACCACTTCAGGAAAACGATTCCATCCACTCGTAAAATGACAGAACACCGAGATGGATAGCTGCAGTCGCTCAAGTGCGGCCAGTATCCAGTATTCGGGAGATAGTAGGTTCGAACCCCACTGTCGACAGCCCTGAAAATGGTTTTCCGTGGTTTCCCATTTTCACACCAGGCAAATGCTGGGGCTGTACCTTAATTAAGGCCACGGCCGCTTCCTTCACACTATTTGCCCTTCCCTGTCCCATCGTCACCATAAGACTTATCTGTGTCGGTGCGACGTAAAGCAACTAGCAAGAAAAAAAAAAAATGACAGAACAAAATCTAATGCAACCCTCAGAGAGGGGGAGGATAAATATTGGCAGTACAAGGGAGATTCCTATTCCTCCAGGATGGGAGATAATTGATGAAGTAGTAGCCATCGGTAGGGTTCGAACATACCATCTCCCGAATGAGGTATTTCTTCACAATTAAAAAGTAAGGCAATAAATAATACAATAAGAACTGTCTTAGGAATGAAATTATTTATTAACATGTGTTGAAGCCTCCGTGGTTCAGGCGGCAGCGGGCCGGCCTTTCACCGCTGGATTCCGTGGTTCAAATCCCGGTCACTCCATGTGAGATTTGTGCTGAACAAAGCGGAGGCGGGACAGATATTTTACTCCGGTTTTCCCTGTCATTTTTCATTACATAAACACTCTCCAATATCATTTCATCTGTCAGACATTAATTATTGTCCCAGAGGAGTGCGACAGGCTTCGGTAGCCGGCACAATTCCTATCCTCACCACTCGATGGTGGCTTCATTCAGTCCATTCCTGACCCGGTCGAATGACTGGAAAATGCTGTGGATTTTCTTTGACATTTCTGAAAATATATTTATTAAATATGACCGACATCCCCCACATTCAACACATATTTTGAAAGTTACTACTGTTTCCTCTTCAAAGCAAGAGATGGATTACTTACACGAAACTTTTGGGGCCTTCCTATAATTATATGGAAGTGAAACGATTTGTTCAGTTTTTACAACTCGCGCTTTTACTTATGGAACCGTACAGGAACTAAATCTCTGCGCATATTAGTAGCTACACAGCAGCTTGCTGAGTAGCCATGTGAATCTTGTGCGAACCGTCTCGTAAGCAACGGTGCGAACTCGGCCTCACCGTAGTAACGCCTTATTGATTTTTATATGTATACCATTCTCAGCCCCACAAATTTGACAATGCGATTCGCCGAAAATAGAAACATTGATGTATTCAGATACGTTTTCACTATGAAATTCAGTAAAACGTCGTTCACACGAATTCCTCGGGACCGAAAGATCAAGTATTCGTGTGAAAACAATTGGTGTTAAAGGAGTTTTTTAAATTTACCTTACGTGGCACCGACACAGATAGTTCTTAGGACGACGGTGGGACAGGAAAGGGCTATGAGTGGGAAGGAAACAAGGAAAACCATCTTGAGGGCTGTAGACAATGAGGTTCGAACGCACTATCTCTCGAATACAAGCTGATTGTGTTAAACGATACTGGTACCCAAATTTGAGAGTTAGAATTTCAGTCACTTTATTACTGAGTACTGGTACATAGCACTAACACTACAAGTAACTGTTAGGTTCTCAGAACTCATTTTTGGGAGAAAAATTCGAGTATGTTTGTCGTTCTTGGGAATGAAAATGCCTGGTAACATAACGGCCAACTGTACCCATAGCTTCCGTAAACTCACCGGCGACTTCGGATGTTGCAGCAAAACGTTCCAAAATATTCAAAGCGATTAATATTTCCTGGCGGCTAGGAGGAATTATATCATCCTCTCCATTGTCTTCCTCTGACAACAGCCCTTGCACGTCGGATGTATCAGCCTGTAGACCTCCATCACATATGGGAACACATACGGCAACGTCATCGCCTGCATCAACGAATTCCTCCAAACTAACACCAGGGCTCGCAACGTCTAGCAATTTTTGTTGTTGTTGAGGGCAAGTAAATGAGAGTCCCAAGGCGAAAACTATGCCCTTTTACTCATCTGCTTCCAAGAATGCCCAATGAGTCGGAAAAATCTCTGTTTACTGCACTGGCAGGGGAAAATCGATCTGGCTAAGAGGCGGTATTTTGTCTCCCGTCAGAAGAGAAACCCCGCCTCTTCGCTTAGTTTTAAAATTTAATGCCAGAGTATTAGAAGGGGGTAGGGGTGGGGGGTGGATAATCTCACTTCTTAATAATCCAATTTCTATTTGTTAGTGGCAATTGGTTTAAATTTGGAAAACCCGAAAGATTTATTGTTTTCCTATTTAAAATCCCCTTTAGGCAAGCAAATCAATGTTGAAAACATCCTAGGGATATGAGCTACACATTTTAGGTAAATAAAATATAATGAAGTGTGAAAATATATTCCTTATTTATTCCAAGTCCGACTCGTTGGCTGAATGGTCAGCGTACTGGCCTTCGGTTCAGAGGGTCCCGGGTTCGATTCCCGGCCAGGTCGGGGATTTTAACCTTCATTGGTTAATTCCAATGGCCCGGGGGCTGGGTGTTTGTGCTGTCCCCAACATCCCTGCAACTCACACACCACACATAACACTATCCTCCACCACACTAACACGCAGTTACCTACACATGGCAGATGTCGCCCACCTTCATCGGAGGGTCTGCCTTACAAGGAATGCACTCGGCTAGAAATAGCCACACGAAATTAAATTAAAATTTATTCCAAGATATTACAATCCTTTTTTTAATCATTGTTATCCGGTCGATTAGATTAGATCACCGCCATCTCGATGAGGATCGAGATGGCGGTGAATTAGATTAGCAGCTTGCTTTTTTCTGCAACTACGAGCGCTACTGTGAGTCGATGCATAGTTTCACTTAAGCCCTTATAACAACATTCAGTGGGGACATTTTTCAAAAAATCAAATACGCCTGAGGGTATTTGAATCAAGGAACATATTACAGAAAGAATTATGTAAATAAGTTAATTTGGCTAGGATTTGAATAAAAAAACGAGTAAGGAAACACGTGATTTTAGACTGTTTTTCAGGAACTGAATTTAGGCCGGAAGAGATTTTCGAAATTTGCTATCCAAGACTCACAATTTGAAACCTTTCCGGCCCCTTTAGCCCTTCAGCTTTCGGCACAATTGAAGAAATTGCTTAATTTTACGCCTTTCGCAGTATGGTAACCCCTGCTTTGTCTGCTAAGAAATCTTTTCACCATTAAAACAGGTCATAAGTGAGCCTACGGCCTCGATGTTTGAATCGTGTGTTCAGTATCTTGGTCCTTATATCTCGTTTTAAAAGTAGGATGCTAGGGTCGTTGGAGTGGCTAAGAAGGATTCTAAATTTGGTCATCTTTACTATTTTCTGAATTTGGGATCTAATAAACGCATTACGAAGATCGTGCCGTATATTTTTATTCGATTTTAGTCAAGGGGCTCTTGACATCATTCTGAGTGTTTTATTATGGAAAATCTGTAATATTGCTAGTGGATTTTTGGGGATATATCACCATACCTCTCAACCATACAGCCGGATAGGCCTGAAAAATCCTCTTAATATTTGCAGAGATATTTTATTTTCTAGAAGCGGTCTCAGGGCTGCCACCCATGCCGTAGCTCACTGCAGGGCCTGCCCTGCATTGTGTTTCCAGGACAAACTACGGTCCATTATTAAACCGAGATGGTTTATTTTGTTAGTCCAAGACAGTGAAACATTGTTAATAGTAAGATAACCAACTTTAGGCCGAAGCTTGGTGAAAATAACTGCTTGAATTTTTGTAGGGTTTATTTTCACCTTGTTTCAGACACACCACTCCCAGAATGACATGATACATTGTTGTAACGCGAAGATATCATTCTCCACTTAGAGAATAGCCCATTCTTCAAGTGAAGCGGTATCGATGTCACCATCTTATTCCTGGACATGAGGAGCACCAACTCTAGGCTTATGTCAAAGCAGATCTATTGCTGTTTCCCGTAGGCCATGGCTCGAAGTCTTACTTATGGCACGTTTTATGTGTTGATGAGATACACTGATCACTACCGCTATATCAAACAATAACAACTGTTGATCTGCATGAAGGCATTCTGCAATTACTGAAATGAGTTTGTAGGCAAACAACAGAAGCCGATTGTTGACTCGGTACGTTCACGGATGTCGATGTAATTGTATCAACAAACGTCAATGTTAACCCACTTACTCGTAGCTTAACATCCAAATAAACTACCGTTTGACAATGGATTATTTATTTATCGACACAAATTTCTTGCATTCCTAGCATAGAATCAACTTGAAGGGCACAACGAATAGCGTGGGTCGTTCACGTTAATTGGGATATAATGACGCAGGGGGCTAAAAGAGTTCGTACTTCGTGGTTAATGGAAATTCGTCTTAACCGAGGAGACCTTTCATAAGAAATAAAACACTCACCCCGGTACCAATATCTCGTCCATGAAACAGAATGTTCGTGTTAATGAGGTTTTACTGGAAAAATAAAATTGCAAATTGCCAAAGAAAAAAGTTAATGGTTAAGATCGTCCTTAATTCATACGATTTACTTATAATTAAAACGCACATTTTACACGCGTGAAAATAAAACGCCCATTCAATTTTCTAATCAACTGTAAACATATTTGAAACTTGCAGTCTCCCCGGCTCAGGCGGCACCGTATCGACCTCTCACCGCTGGGTTGTTCCGTGATCCAAATCGCGGTCACTGCCTGTGAGATTTGTGCTGGACCAAGCGGAAACAGGACAGGTTTTTCTTCGGGTACTCGGGTTTCCACCGTTACCTTTCATTCCAGCAACACTCTCAAATATAACTTTATTTCATCTGTCAGTCATTAATCAATGCCCCGGAGGAGTGCGATAGGCTTCGGCAGCCGGCACATTTCCTATACTCGCCGCTAGATGGGGCTTCATTCATTCCATTTCTGACCCGGTCGAATGACTGGAAACAGGCTGTATATTTTCATTTTCATTTGAAAAAGTGGCCATCGAATTTAAGAAAAATAATATACGATTACTTAACGACTTGTTGACATAAATATGTCTTACGGCTGGAAGACATATAAAAATCTGAGTAACGAAATTAGCGATACAAAATGTGTGACACGAAGTTACCTAGCAACCGTGCAGACTGTGATGTCAAGTACTGATGGATGGCCATGACTAAGAGACACATTATTTACGAAAGGAGTTTAGAGTGCAGATGGCCGATGTAATCTTTTCAGGTTGTGATGTGGAGTACTGATGGATGGCAATGACAGAGATTTATAGAAGGCTCTTTTATAAAAAAGACCTCATCTCATCATACTGTAGAGAACAGATTATTTCATTGGTGGTAGTTTCATAGGCCCCGAGTCATTTCTCCCTCCCCCTTTCGATGCACTGAATGCTACACTTCTCGACTCCGAAATCCATACAGATTTCTCTCGAAACCGATTTTTCAGATGCAAATAAATTAATCGTTATTAATTTGAGTTTCGTTTATTAAAATACATATTTATGTTAATTTGATTTTCCAAAGCTCTTTTTCTGCAGATTTTTGTCTGACTTGGCGTGGAATGTGGTGGAGCATACTGCATCTGCATCAGCCATTAGAGCTTCAGATGACACTAGAGTGACGAATCGATTACATAAGGGACAGCTCCAAGCCAGACGTCCTGTAGTGTTCATGCCAGTAACTCCGAATCACTGCCATCTGCGACTTCAGTGTTGCCAAGCTATAGCTAGGGCGGAGTGGAAATCTATTGCGTTCTCAGATGAGAACCACTTCTGTCTCGGTGCCAGCGGTGGCCGTAGAGTCGTAAGATAAGAGGTCAGGTGAGCGCTTGGAACCAAGCTGTCTGCGGCGTCGAAACACTGGATCTTCACCAGGAGTTATGGTCTGAGGAGCAATTTCCTTTTTAACAGCAGGCGCACTCTCGTCGTTATCCCAAGAACCTTGGCAGTGGATTTGTACGCCAGACTGGTGAATGAACCAGTTGTGCTGCCATTCATTCTCTGTATTCAAGGGGATGTTTTCTAACAGGATGACACTCGTCCTCACACCACGTTTTCTACAGAGCGTCGATCAGTTGCCTTGGCCTGCGAGATCACCAGATATTTCACCCACAGAGCACGTATGGGACATTATGGGATGACAAAACCAGTTGCATGCAATATCAGCATTAACCGTTGCTGATTTGACTGACCAAGTGCAACAGACGTGGAACGCCATACCATAAAATGACAAAGTTGACACACGCCACCAGTACGACACAATGGATGCGCGGTTACATGCTTGCATTCAAAATCGTGGCCACTACAGCGGTTATCAATGTACCACCATGCCATGTCTTCTCGCGCATACTTGAACTAGTGACCTGAACATTTTAATCAAATAAATATGTTACCTAGACAATTTACTTTACAAAGGTAAAATTAAGTGTATCCACCTAATTCAATACATCATATAATTCCATCATTAGATGGAATAATCAAATTCAAACATGTTTCGACTCATTTCAGCCATCTTCAGTGAAAAAGGTGGAGAGTGAAGTAATTTACATAACGCAAGCTAAAAATGTGCCAAAAACTTATGAAAGAACAAATGAAAAAAACAAAAGAGAGACATGATGGAGCAATAAACAACTCGCTGCGATAAAATTCATTGAAAACGGGAGTTAAGACAAAACATAATTGAATCTAAAAACTGTGTTAACCTAAGAAGAAAAGAAATGAAAACAAATGATACAGATGGAAACGAACAATAAGTGCACATAGCGAGGTTGCGGATCTCGTAGCCAGCGAATTGTCTCTTCCCTTGAATTTTCTTGCAGAACGCTTTCGTTTGTTCTCTGCTCAATCCATTTCATCCCGAGTATTCGTCTCCGGACCCACATCTCAAACGCCTCCAGTCGTTTCCAATGCTGATCTCTGATTGTCCAAGATTCACAGCCATGCACAAATTTCTTCCTAATCTGCACTGATTAAAAGATTTTTCTTATAATTAAACGCCTGTTTGGCAAGCGCTATTCGCCTTTTGATCACTTTACTGCATCTGTTGTCATTGGTTATCAGGATTCCTAGATGCTGGTGACTTGTTTCACTATCTGGCCAATAAGCTTGTCGATGGTGTGAATTCGTTCAGGATGTTTATTCGCAACTAATAAAACAATACGCTTTGCTGACTACACTGCTCTGATGCAGAAAAGAACAAGATCTAAAGATCCCTCTAAAGAAATTGAATGACCTCTTAAGAAGCATCAGCAACATGAAAATAAACAAATAAAAAACGTAAACAATGTTGTGCACACGTGATGGAAATCCGACTGCAAATGTCTGCTTCGATAAAGAAAGACTTACCCAAGTGAAACAGTTCAAATACTTGGGAAGTCTCATCTCATCAGATGTAAGATGTAAAAATGAGGTCCGCTCTCGTATTGCTCAGGCCAAAGTAGCATTCAATAAGAAGAGAAGCTTTGTTTGGAGCACTGCAACATGCGCCTCAGAAAACTGGACTCTCTTGAAGAGGGACAAGGCAAGAATAAGAGCTTTTGAAATGTGGTGTTGGAGGCGCACCCTATGAATACCATGGACAAGTAAGGTAACAAATGATGAAGTTTTGAACAGAGTGGAAGAGAAAGGATAATTGTTAACAGTACTGAAAATCGACGGAACAGCTGGGTCGGTCATCTATTGCGTCATTCATCCTGGTGCATCTCACTGATCGAAGGAAAAGTGGGAAACCAAAAAGAGGTCCAACAAGAATAGAATTTCTAGATGACAAAAAAAGATGATGCCCCTACCAGCTAATGAAACACCTGGTTCAAGAGCGGAAGTCACTGGGAGAAGATCATGTTGCCCACCAAACTTCGGGTTGAGGAGACAAAGAAAATATTTTGGTCCTCTTAATTTTAATGTTTAGGCGTGTATCTGACAAGGCTGATGACAATACATTCACCATCTTGAACAACTCTTTCTCGAGGTCTGCTACAATTGCTATGTCATCTGCAAATCGAATGGTTTGGATATAGCGCCCATCTACGTTTACTTCTTTGATATTTGTTTAAAACATATTCATGGCTTCCTCAATGAATACGTTAAAAAGATACGGTGAAAGAGAGCAGCTCTCCCTTATTCCTAAATGTTGCTGTCTGGATACTTCCTCCGATATCTACCATCGTGGACTGTCCACCACAGAGTTGCAGTATCAGCCTCGTATCTTCCCAGTCCAGGTATAGCAGAATGTAAACAGACAGGTACCGTATGAGAACATGGGGCGGGAAACCACACTATATGAAGAGGGAGGCACTGTGAGCACCTAATATATACCAATAAGCCATTATTTGGATTTAAAACATGATGAAGATAACAATAACCAGTAATTTCTGAAAACAGAAATGATGTAACAATAGTAACAATGCGCATATTTTGAAATTGATGTTCTCGAACTGCATGTCATGCTTCTTCTCAACGAGGAATACCTCAATTACCTCAGTAAACACAGTATGAACCTGTATCACATTCAGGGACAGTTAATCTATACAAAATTGCCACATTTTAAAACATGCATTCCTACCTCAGAGCAACTCGTCACCACCAGAAGAAGACCTCAGCTTAGAATGTATGTGATCCTTACCTGGAAAGGAAATAAAATATTGCACTATTAATATTCGGAAGTAATGGGATGTCATATTAATTTCATTATTTTCAACAATTTAACCACACTTTAGAATAAAGCACGAATTGAATTTAGGTAAATTTATGTGCAGTAAATTTCATTCAGCATGTAAGGACAAGATCATATTATAGGGTGAAAGGGAATGTTGTACGATAGCAGAGAATGATAAGTTAATGTTTACGAAAACTTGCTGTTTATCACGGACTTAGACATAAGTGCCATGGTCGTTCGTCTGGCAGTCAGACACCCATGTGCAGTGAGAACGTATTTACAAACAGTCGCTACGTGTGCAGCGTGAAGATTTTTTTAATTATTGTTGTTGTTGTTATTAACATATCAGAAATATCATTTAAACAGTTCAATTATGCATAACAAACTAACTATAACACAGATAAAAAATCAAAGCACTTCACACCAATCTCTACCAGAACCTAGCAACATCAAGTACAATTCATGTTGCATGAAAAAGATAATCTTCCGTGCAGGAAGATGGATACAGTGAACACTGGAGCATATGCTGCATAGTTTGTTCTTCGCCACAGTCACATTTGATGTTGCTAGCATCGATATAGCGCCATCTTGCTAGGGTGACTTTGAATCTGCCCACTCCTGTCCTCAGTCTGTTCAACGATTTCCAGACAGACCAGTCTTCATGACATCTAGGTGGCAAACGTTCTGTAACTGTCATCTATCCTTGGATGACGGGGACTTTGGCTTTCCAAATCCGTACTGTTGCAGTTTCAGGTGATCCAGTTAGTTCCTCAGGGAACTTTTTCTTGACTTCAGTCCCTGGGCTGGAGGTGGATGGCCATGCAGGGGATGAGTACTTTGTTACATCACTCTAGTTCTCTTCTTGTCTACAACTACTTTCCTTCGAATACAAGGTGGGGCAATCCCTGCAAAACAACAGAGTTTGTCAACTGGAGTAGACTTTAAGCAGCCATTCACTAGCCTGCATGTCTCGTTGAGGGCCACATCCACCTGTGGCAACGTCAGCCAACTAATGAAACACTGGCGGCTGATCCTTTCACACAAGAAATATCAACAATGGAACACTTTCTTCAGGTCTACACTTAACGATTATCTCTGTTAATAGAGAACGTAAAGTAAAACGGAAAACATTGGCTTTTGTCATCTCATGATGATGATGATGATGATGATAATTACGTCCTCCTCCACGAATCCGTCTACGGCGACATCCTGGCATTATTTTCTGGAATGTGTACAGATGTGACTAGCTAACCCAATCTTAGTCTTGAATATTCGTTTGCACTGTGCGCAATACTACTGTCCACTACCATTATCGACATGTATGATGACTTCGACTTTGTCTTTATGAGATGACGCTTCGCATCAAGATCATGAAGAAGCTTCTGTTCATACGTTCGGACACCCACCTCGATCTCCTCTCGCCAGAGTGGCCTTAGTTGTGCTTATCTCTCCCAACTGCAAAATGATATCCTCATGACGTCAGGTGTCGCTTCAAGACGTCTTTGTAACTGACCACCAACCTTATGTTTACCACTCTCAAGTTCTGAGTAGAGGACATCATTCATGTGCACCAAAGTAGTAGCAGTAGTAGTAGTAATAGTAGTACTAGTAGTTTTCGTGGTCGGTACCGATTCTCTTCAGACGAAGCGGAAACGTAAAATTTTCCGCCAGTTTTCACCACTCAAACGCCATAAATTCCAAAATACATAATGCATCTTATCATAATCATTATTGATGAAGCTGTTTCACATTAACTGGCTTCGGTGGTGGAGTAACGCGAGACGAATAGACGACAATGACAGAAAGAGAGAGGGCCACAGAGGATAAGAGAAGTACAGGAAGACCAAGACGACAGTAGTTAGACTCAGTTTAAAATCATTTGTTTGAAATAATGTCTGGCTAACCTGCTTTCACTCAGGTATGTATGTATGTATGTATGTATGTATGTATGTATGTATGCTGCTATGCAAAACTTAAGGACGAAAGTAACTTTCACATGTTGTGTCACTGCCAAGTAACATAGCTCGATGAAACTTGAACCAAACATAGGAAGAATTGCTGCAGTATGGTACGGTAGGCAACCAAAAGGAATATGAGATGAGACGAACAGAAATTGCACTTTTATACAGAGACAATAAATTACACGTAAGTCACTACGACTCATGATGGTCCCCTCGATATCACAAAAAAAAAGGGAGATGGTTCTTAAAAGGGTGTTTGATCACCACGGACAGTGACGTATGCTCTGCAACTTGTTCACATGCTACCCACAAGATTGGTAAGGACTTCTAGTGGTAGGGCGTTCCATTTCTCCACCAGCGCAGTTGACAACTGCTGGATGGTCGTTGGTGCATATGAACGTGCTGCAATATATCTCTCCAACATGTTCCACACGTGCTCGATGGGATTTATGTCAGGGGAACGGGCAGATCGGTCCATTCGCCGAATATACTCTCGTTCCAAGAGCTCCTTCAACCGCGCTGTTCGATGCGGTCGTGCATTGTCATCCATAAAAATGAAGCCAAGGCCGAATGTACCTCTAAAAAGACGCACATCTGGAAGGAGTACACTGTAACAATAACGCTGACCGGTGAGTGTACCCCGTTCAAAGATTTGGAGGGTGGTAGGCACATGCAACATTATGCCTCTCCACCATAACACTTCGACCACCAAAATGATCATGTTCGACAATGTTCTTGGGTGCATTACGTGTTCCCACTTCTCTGCAGATGAAAGTACGTCTAGAATCACTACTCAAACTGAATCTGCCCTCATCTGAGAAGAGCACGCGACCCCACTCCTCGTCGGTGCTGCGGATGTGCGGGTGTCAACGGAATACAACGTAACGGTCGTCAGGCAAACAGACCACCCCCATGCAGTCGCCGTGCTACTGTGGAGCGTGATATTGGGTGCCTTGCAGTCCAGTTAAATGTGGTTGCAATTGCACCTGCTGATTGACGCGAGTCTCTTCTTGCCTTATAAACAATGTAGCGGTCATCTGCTGCTGTAGTTGACCATAGTCGACCCCCTC
Source organism: Anabrus simplex (assembly GCF_040414725.1). Classification (NCBI taxonomy): domain Eukaryota; kingdom Metazoa; phylum Arthropoda; class Insecta; order Orthoptera; family Tettigoniidae; genus Anabrus; species Anabrus simplex. The sequence continues at coordinate 53,347,870 of NC_090269.1, forward strand.
CTCTCCAATGCCCGTGGTTCGGAATGCTCTCCATGCAAGTGAAACAATGCTGTGAGTAATACCAAACTCCTGGGCTACACTCCTCACACTTCTTCCAGTTTCCCGATGATTCTTCTCCATGTGAAGTCATCCAAACGTTGTCTCCGGACCATGCTGTAGTGAATAACATCACCAAAGTGCCCCGTAATAGCTCGTTGATTGACTCACACTGTCTTGTCCCGTTACTTCAACTGCCTCGTTTTACGGGGCCAGACCCATCTGGCGCTATAGTTGCACTGACTTCACGCCAGGTTTCTATGGACATGTGGGAGACCTCCGGCGGTATGTTACCGCACTTTCATTCATTTCCACCGAGTAGTTGATATGTTATATTGTTTTATCCATCTCGTCCTTAAGTTTTGCACATCAATGTATGTATGTATTACAATCAGACCGGGTTCCCAGCAGACAGGTCGCTCGCTATTCCATGTTTCTCATACAGGCTGAGAATTTCTGTTGTGACTGGAACATGTCTATGGTGTGTACTAAATTACGAGCATGTAGGACCAATCTGACCTCAAACTATTTTGTAACGACCATACATTCCAACCAGCGTGTATTTTCTCTTCGCTTTATCACCATATTAATATGGCTCAGCAAAGTCCAGCAGAATATTACGCAAACCATTTGTACTCTCATTTTCGGGTTTTATATCCCACAATAATTTTGTATCAAAATGGTATATAAAAGTGGATAACGTTGAGATCAGCTAATACTAGAGCTCCGCCATTTAGTTTTGGGATTATGTATAGTAGAACACGTCTATTTACTTTTTATGGCGGGAATGGCTTCTTATTCTGAACAGAACGACCAGCTAGACACTTTAAAACTTGAAATACTCTCTTCATAATGATGGTAACTAACGACGGACGAGATTATGGTTGGTTAAAGGGGCCCTTGCATTTCAATTATGAACTTCTTGTTATGCCCGTAAATACGAACAGTAATGATGACAAGTATAATAATGATGATGATGTCTCCAGAAGAACTAAAAAAAATTGAAGAAATTCGAGACATTGGACAGACAATGTGGTCTAACACAGAATATAGCCAAAACAGAAATTACTATAGCTCATCGAGTAGACAGCAATTCAAGAGTAGTAGCGAGTTGACCGAGCGGTTAGGGGCGCGCAGCTGTGAGCATACATTTGGGAGATAGTGGGTTCAAAACCCACTGCCGGTAACCCTGAAGATGGTTTTCTGTGGTTTCTCATTTACACACAAGGTAAATGTATCTGTAACTTAACTAAGGCTACGGCCACTTCTTTCCCACTCCTAGCCCTTTCGTATCCCACCGTCGCCGTAAGGGCTATTTGTGTCGGTGCGACGGAAAGCAACTTGTAAAAAAAGGAAAAACTTAGAGTATTGCTCTCTTTGAGGCAGTGAAGTAACTTCTGTATTGGCATTACTCATAAAAAGTATTTAGGAGATTGCACTGAATAAATAAGACACAAATTAGCTGTTGAAAGGATAATCACTCGCTAGCAAGTGTAAGTTAATGAAGTCGTTCGGGTGCATCAATTTTGTTGATTTTGGGTTCGAAGATGACTGAAGAGACCAATATCAGAACCACAAGGTCTGCATCAATGCTGGCATGTATCTATCGAAGTCCTTTGTTTTTGTAGGCGCAGTGGCCATTTTTTCTCATTTTCTCCTACCTTTCTAAGAGCTCTCTTATCGTACTCGTCCCTTCATCCCTGATTTTCAAAATTTTGTGGGTTCTAGTGAAAAGTATGTCGCCATATCGAGCGATCAGATGCTGCATCATCCTAGTTCCTGAGTTCTACTATTGCCTTTACTTCACACAGACTCAGAAAAGGTTTTATAGCGGCGATATGATGTGACAGAAGAAGCGACCGTGGCATTTCTTAAAGTACACCCGCATTATTTGCCAGGCATGAAAGTGGGAAACCATGGAAAACAATATTCGGATCTGTCGACTGTGGGGCTCGAACTCACCATTCAGCTGAATGCAGGTTCGCAGCTATGTGACCTAAAGCACGCAGCCAACTCGCTCGGTAGTTACTGATATCAGTTTGACACTTCGGAGTATGTCCTTGCATTGTGTTTGCTCCCCTCCCTGAATATACCCCCTGTGGGTTAGAGTGGTATAATACACCCATGGTATCCTCTGCCTGTTGTAAAAGGCGACTCCCCCAGGGGTTCTCAACTTGGGAGCGTGGGAGGCAATCACAGGGCCCCAGCTAAGTCCGGCATTGTTTCCACTTGTACAAGTTTCAACACTTAAATCTTTCCTATCTGACCTCCCTTGGTCAACTCATGCTCTCTTCCGACCCGAGCCCTATGTAAGCATTGGATCTCTTCCTTTTATCTCTGATTAGTGTTCATAGAGGATGTCCGACTCCTTGGCTGAATGGTCAGCGTTGAGGCCTTCGGTTCAGAGGTCCCGGCTTCGATTCCCGGCCGGGTCGAGGATTTTAATCGCCTTTGATTAATTCTTCTGACTCGGGGACTGGGGTGTTTGTGTTTGTCCCAATACTCTCCTCTTCATATTCATACAACAGAACACAACACACCATCAACCACCACAGAAACACGCAATAGTGATTACATCCCTCCACATAGGGTTAGTGTCAGGAAGGGCATCCGGCTGTAAAACTGGGCAAGTCCACTTGTGCTACACAGCTCGCATCCGCGACCCCACAAATGTGGGAAGAGCGGTAGAAAAAGAAGAAGGAGAAGAAGTGTTGATAGAGGATGGTTGCCCAGTTGTACTTCGTTTTAATATAATAATCACCACCACCTCCCTGAATACGTTGCCAATCCTTTCATTACGAATACATCACTTGTTTTGGAGGGCGTATGTTAGACAAGCAGGCGATGTAGTCCGCCTATCGAAATGAATATTTGCCGCAATGTCTGGGGTAATGGCGTCTTCCAAAATACTTATATTCGCTCGACAGTCGTTTTATTACAAAGAGCACACAAATGATGCCGACCAAGGCACTGATGTTTCCATCCGCAATGTACACCCTTGAGATTAGGATACTTGCGAAACATGATCATAAAATGAGTCTTCAATTCTTCAATGTACCGGAATGCAGGAGTAACCAAGCAATATTTTGGTCGAAACTTCGGACCAATGAAAGTTTCTAAAATAAAATCACGAGTCGAGGAAAGACATTTGACTCATATGAAATAAATGTTTTATAACCACAGGATCACATAATCAGAAAACAAGTAACTTTCATCAGTGTGGAAGATATACCTACTTGATGTAAGATTAAGAGGATGGCTTGCAGCTTCCTGGAATGAGTAGAAAGGTATAATGGGACTCCCTGAAATTCAAGCTCATAATCCGGCATAAAACAGAGCGACGTGATGGAAAAAAAATAAATTTAAAACTGTGTTGTCTAATTCCTCAACTACACGTACCACTACACTCGTAAGACTGTTATAAAGACTGTGGAGGTACCCATTCAATTATTACAGGACTTAACAGACGCCAGAATTTTGTCCTAAAAGGAATACTTCAATTTACCAATAAATCTACTAACAGCTACAACAGCACTGGTAGGCAACCAAAGATTTGAAACTAAAATTGGAATGGAAATAAGACAAGGATATGGATTATCGCCATTATGATTTAACATCTATATAGAAGAAGCCATGAAGGAATGTTTAGCTACCAACAATCATGTCATACATGATAATGGCAAACTGTACAGTACCGTACGATTTGCAGATGATATAGCACTGATAAACTGAAAATGAAAAAGATATGGAGAGGGCACTGACTGAATCACATGAACGAACTGCTATGGGAGAGGTGTGGCGTGACAATACACAAAAAGACCAAGGGATAATTATCAAATCACCGATGTGCTGATGGATGGAGTAAAAGTATATCAACTAAAGGAAATATCTAGGAAGTCTGATAACATCTGACGGAAATGTGCGAGAGAAGTAAACGCCCGGATTGCACAGGCGAAGGGAGCTTTCTCCAAAAAGAAGTCTGTACTAACTTCTAGGACCATCTGCATGGAAGTGCGAAAACACTTCATGAAAAGTTTTGTAAGCTATGGCTCAGAAATATGGACGCTCCGAAAAGTGGAACTATGAGATGTGGTGCTGGCGACGACTCCTAACAATACCTTGGACTGATAGAGTAAGTAACGAGGACGTTAGAGCAAATGAGATGCGTACCTTGGTCGAAACTTTGAACAAAAGAAGAAATAGTATAGCCTGCCACTTGGTTCGTCATTCTGACTGGTGTATCACCCTGTTTCAAGGGAAAATGGAAGGTAGAAGGGCCAAAGGAAGACCTAGAGCGCAATTTATCGACAACATTAGAGGCAAGCACACCTATTGCCACTCGAAGTTGCTGGCCAGAGAACGGAAATACATGGAAGACATGCATGTTGAGGAGGATAAGAAGAAGAGTTACAACTAAGTACATACTCTCAAATGTCAACCGACTATGTTTCTTTCGATCCCGTATATTTGAAAATACGAGCGAAGTGTAAGGTCAGCTACGTAGACAGTCAGCGGCCAAGAGAGAGGCACATAACGAACAGAAAGAATAGAGTGTCCAAGGAGTAAACAGGAAAACATATTCAGCTCATGAATCCTTCCGAGTAGCCATTTCCGGAAGCCATCATACGCGAGCCCTTGCAGGATGTGTATTCGTAACGTTACGTTACGAGCATACAAATGGACTACAGAACGTCACTGTCTCTTACGCCTGGCAGCAGGGAATTTCAAGTAAGCTTGTAGTTTTACGCGACTGCTGATATCGTGATTTAAGCAACAGAACCTCCAAATTTACATGGATTCTGAATCATAGGGATGCGACTTTTCATATCAAAACTCCCACAGTACATTGATGGGAATTCGAACCGCGGGTGTCTTGATGAGAATCCAGTGATGATGCCACTCAGCTATCCAGCCCCCTCCAAACTACACGAAGAGTGGGACAAAATAGACTAGATCCGATCCTTCAATAAGTGAAGGTAACGAATCAGGAAAGAGAGTGTAAAAATATATCTTCTCAATGTGGACTAGGTGATACGAATATCTGTAAGCTTGAATTAATAGGTGCAGTATGGATGACCAAGAATAGAGGACACTATAATTATTAAGAAGTCATGGCCTCAGTGCAGTGCAGTTCATGATAGCACTTTCCTACGTGGTGGTGGTGGTTATTGTTTTAAGAGGAAGTACAACCAAATACAGTAGAGACAATACGCGACACTCAGCGAGATATCGAGGGACAGCTATTAGATCTCTCTCTAGCGGATGGACCTGAGAACTACTGATTCTGTCACAAGAGCACGTGTATTTGTGTGTGAAATTTTCGGTCTTATTTATGCGTTTTCAGTGAGTTGACATAATTATATAGTAGCGTGTGTCATTCCTTGATATCTCCTTTCAACATGAGGGGAAGGGTATGTGCTGTGTTTGGCTGCAGTTACTATTAAGTAGAGAAGAATACGCGGCCTTTCTTTCATTTACCTCGTGACAAGAAAATGTAAGTTATATTGTGTTTGCATATATATTCCTCCAGTGACAAAGAGATTTTTATAGTACTTCATAATTTTCTGACCTGCTCGACCCATATTTTAACTGGCTTAAAATATTATACGCATATTTTATTGTATAGTGCAGCAGTTAACCTTCAATACCGATGTGTTGTTGTAGGTGTGATCTGTGGGTTTTGAAATGTCACAGACGTGATTTGGATAAGGTGTACAAGAAAGAAGGGACGTTACGCTTATATAAGAATTAAGAGGAACATTGTCCTACTTTTAAATGTTAATTCATTGCATCATGTGTGTAAGGAATGTGCCGATATTTTTTATTGGCAAGTGTCTTAATGTGGTGATAAAACGTTTTTTAAATGAAGAAAAGACAAATGTAACCGTAAAAATTCAGGCAGGAATGCTAAAGCAAAAAAATATATGCATAAATGAAAGATCAAGCCATATCACAGCAGTCCATTTCACATCTTGTTTATATGTCTAATTTCAGTCTTTAAATAATAACCTTTTAAATAATTCTTCATTCATGTATCCAGAATTGCTTTAGCAACTTCGAAGTCAATATCTCAATAACACTTTCTTTCTAGACGTAATTTATTTATCCATTTTCGTATATGCATTTCCATTGATATTTGAATTTAGCGCGACTTTTCAGGTCAAGTCACTAGGAGCGCCACCATTGAACTGTCTCCCATTTTAACAAGGATAAATCCGTAAGTGTCGCGTATTGTCTCTACTGTATTTAGTACAACTAGGCAACCATCCTCTATATCACAGGTTATCAAACTGTGGTAAACGTACCCCTCGGGGGACGCCTTAGACTTTTAGTGGGGTACGCGAGCAGCCTTCAGAGGGAAAAATGAACGAAAGGATGGAATATGGTAATAAATAAGAAGAAAGTTGAACATGTATATCTGGAGCCACGCTTCACTTGATAGTTTCATCTGGACTGCGACAAATCAGAAAAATTATATCACGCCATGCAGGCACACCCATCCCATTGAAATTTTGATGGTTTGTAATGTTTGAAATCCAGAATAAAGATCAAGCATGTTTTATCCTTATTTACTGGTATGCTATTGAGGTTAAAATCTAGCGTTTAGTGAAACTTGTATTCAAACAGGGAATGCAATGTTACTTCATTTTTATGGTATTATACTTGATACAGACACAAACTCGTACATATCCTGTGATGTGTTATAAAATGTATTTAATTTCACAATCCGCCGCTTCCTTCCCAGTCCTAGCCCGTTCCTATCCCATCGTCGCCATGACACCTGTATGTGTCGGTGCGACGTAAAGCCAATAGCAAAGAAAAAACATAAAATATAAGCTAGGTGCTCATATTTTTAAACCTATAATTTACGATTCTTTTTCGCGTGGGTACATTGAACTTTTGGCCATGAGTGGGGGATAAAATCTCATAACAGTCTGAGAACCTCTGCTCTATATAACACTAATCAGAGAAGAAAATGGAAAGGGTCTGACACTTCGAAAAACGAAGATACGGGCCCAAGAAAGACAAGGACTGCGAAGGGTGTGAAAATGAAAGATTGCCCAGGTCCCTATACGTAAAACCGTCGGGGTCGGAAAAGAACAAAAGTTGACCTACGTGAGGAGCCTGACACAAGTAAGTGGAAGCAATGCCAGGACTCAGCTAAGGGTCCTGTAGTCGCCAACCCAGGCTCCTAAGTTAAGAGCCCCTGAGGCCCCGTTTAGTCGCCTGTTACGACAGGCAGGGAATTGTTCTACCGACCCCACCCATGAGGGGTTAGCCTTTCCCATTATCACATGCTGTGGAAAAAAAGCACCTAAATAGAACGGCACATGAACAGCTCTTTTGGGGCAAGGATCCCATTTTATGAAACTAAAGAACCGGGATATATTTAGCCCATAGAATGAACAAATAATGCGAAATGCAAATACTGTATAACATAGCATCAAATTTGCTTTGTTTTACATATGTAAGAAGTTCCATCTAATTAAATATTTTCTGCTAATTTTACATTATTATAGTTATCTGAAGTGTTTGCCTCTGTATCTTCGATCTTCGAATACCTTTCCGAAGAATGAATTTGCTCGATAAGCTTTGTACAAAAAATGAAAGAAGTCACAATATAGCATGCCCTTAAATACGTTTTCATTAATAATAAATAACTGTTAATAGTTTTAACCTATTTCTTATATCACTCGTCGTATGACAACATTGAGAACATCCCATCAACTAAAGGATCTGATTGTAGTATCGTCAAGCAGAAACTAACAATATTGTGGTCTATTAATATTTTCACTGCTCATACCGTGTCACTGGTTAAATCTGTACAGGGTGCAAATTTACAGTTTAGTGACATACTGCTGATATTAGTGCTTTCACAATCAATTTACGCTGTCTCGAACGAATAAAAATTGATATGCATGCGAATTTTATATTTACATATCGATACCTTAAAATATCGAAACGACATATCGGTACTGAAATACAGAATATCGATAAAAATAATTATCAATATTTGCTCATATCGAAAATATCGCAACATCCCTAGTCCCAGATAGCGACAGCCTGATGTACTAAAATATCGATATTATATTCGATACCGATACTATATGAGAGTATCGATATGCTGACATTATCAAACAAAAATATCGATATTTCCCGATATCAAACGATTTGTCCAAAATACAAGGATCTGAACTTACACTTATGTAATTTCAATTTGGGATTACGGCAATTCCAATAAATCAAGGTAATTCCGAGAATCAAAATAAATATAACGATCAAAATATTCTGTGAAAAATCATTATCAAAAGTTTTTACGGAATTTGACATGTTCAGAGCATTATTGATTAGACTATGACACTTAACTATTTTTGTCAAGTACATCGACACTGTGCTAGTCGATAGAGCCATTTCCGCAACTGAAGGTACCTTTCACGAGAAACTATCAACGCAGAAATATTACATGCGATGAATAATTCAGATTTAGCGCAAAGTTAAAATGCCTGTAATAGGCCAACAATAGCTACACAAACAGAGACTACAGATAAGAAGATGAATAGCCAACAATATAAGGACAAATTTCCTTGTTATCGGGCACTGCCTTTTTTCTATATAAAATACAGTGAGTTTCTCTGATCGGCTGGCCGACAGGCGCGCCCAGCTTATCTGCATTCCGTTGACTCATCACTCCCCGCTCCGCGGCATGGCAACAAGGACAGCACCGCCCTCACTTTATCAGTGCATGACATGAAATAATTAAAAATAAGAAAATAAGAATTGAGAAAATTGGTCATTAATTAAACGAGCTCGTACCTTATGACAGGAGATGTTGGAAATGTTGTTCTGCATTCACACATTTCTGACATCGTCTTAGGAAACTCCGATTCATACGCATAAGTTCGTCTTCCGTAATTAAGGCTATTTCTCTCCGGATACGTTCTTTAACATTTTCGCCCGCGATGCTGAGCTTCTTGTCCAACTCATCTTAGGGATTTTGTAGACGCGTGTTCTAATCTTTCTGCAATTTCGTTAACGTTTTCCTCGTTAAGTACACGTTTCTTAACACTTCGTTTCTTATCGAGTAAAATAACAGTTATTCTCAATTTGTTTACGAGTTTCTGCACGGTATCTCTATGTGCAGGGCATACACCTGGAAACTGTGTTACACATCGCCTATAGTCCGTACGGCTCTACTTCTAAATTGACGTTTTGGCAGATTTTGGCTCTGTCTGGTGGTTATGCGCTGAAGCATAGACATCCAACGAATCCCAATCTGCCATTCATATCGATTTATATCGGCAGAGCACGATCTCGAAACCTAGTTGCCAACTCTATTATTTATATTCACCACGTGGTTAACCTATCTCGCTCAGCGTGTATGGTATTCGGTACGGTTCGCAATCTTTTGCATTGTCCTTCAATATTTCTTGTGTTCTTTATATTGTTGCAGGGTTCTAGTGACTGAGATCAGTAGAGTGTTCCCTTTGTAGGCCATAACCTCCTTCCTGTGCCAGCCATTAGCCGTTGGTGACGTGTTATTTCCTCATTCTCTTTTATTGTTAATAATATACAGTATTCTCTTTTAGTGCCAGATATTGTTAGTAAGTGTAGATTTTGTGAATTTCTTTTCAATCCATATTCATTCGTTTTTCTGAGTACTGTATTACAATTTAAAAGGGCTGTTTACCGCGATCATACTGCATCAGCTGTTCTCACAGGCGTAGCACGCTGGCAACAGAGGAAAGGTGATGCTCATTTGTTTTGCGAAACTTCAATTTAGAAGTAAGGCCGTGGGGAGTATAACAACTTCCCTGCAAAACTCGGTTTTCACATAATTATCATACATAAATACCCTTTCCTCTACTGTGTGCACATGTAGAGGCATTATGAGAATTATACCCCGAAGTAATACTTCACAACTCGCGAACAGTTGGAGCGACAGATCAACACTTAATGCACGTTCTAAGCACGGACCTGAACTGCGAAGTGCGGCTATTCCCGTGCTGTCGCTGCGCTGTGTAACGGGAAGTAATGAGTCAACAGAAGGCAAGTAAGCTGGACGCGCGTAACGGCCAACAGATGAGAGAAACTCACTGTACTTCAGGTCTTTCTTTTAGGGTAACAGGGATTCGTGAAATTACTCTGAATTATACTTTCGTACCCAATGTGCAATTAACACCACTAGTCTTCAATTTTCCAAACGATCTTTCCTATATCAGTAAGAACATTAAGTAGTATCGATACCTCAAAATATCGAAACGAAATATCGGTAGAAAATATCCATATTCACTCATATCGATATCGCAAAGTCGTAAAACTTTCATAAACGCGCGTATCACACATGCCCACGTGCTAGCGACGACAGGCAAAACGGTAACACTTCAATACTGTAGTCAAGCTAGTTATAGATGGCACTACTATACTAGCAATGTTGCTTACAACAATCAAATTAAAACAATTCATCCTTATTTTGCGGCTAGCTTACACATTACATTTTTAAATGCTCACGTTTTTATAAGTAAATAAAATATTATAAGGACTATACGAAATTAAATACGAACTAATATGTATAAAATGCGTCACTATTTGACATAAAAAGTAACTGATTGATCATCCTGATTGACGGAGGAAGTTCTTCACTTATTTTTTGTAGTGGTGCCAACATGAATTACAAGTGTCAAGTGCAACCGTGCGCCTGCCCACCTATAGTTCCAGACGAAGATTGTTGAAACTCCGGGACATGCTATTCAAAAGTAAACTCGCATACTCGTCCCGAGGCACACCCCCGGTGGAAGTGAGCTGTACGTACATTTTTAACCATATACCATCTCTCCTGCCATTCTTCAACTTTTTTTTTAGTATCGGCAATCAAACCTGAGCCTACGAGGACGGCAGCTAATAGTGCTAATCGTTACACTACGAAGGCAGACCAGGACATTTCATTGAAACCTGGGACGAATGGAATCCTCCCTACTTGAACTAAAAACAAGTCTTTCTGCTTTTTACGGGAGTTTTCCATTTTTGTGGACGAAAGTACTACTACAAATTGACTCATGGAAATCATAAACCTACTAAAACCAGTAAACCAAATTCTACAGGAGGGACAAAAAACTATTTTATGACCATGATTCTCATTAAATCATCTTGATATTTTTTAAACTGCAGTACTCTCTTAGTATAAACAAACTACGAATATCAAACTAACAATAGTTGGATAGGTTTATATGTTTTAAATATTAGGTGCCTAAATTAGGTGAATTTAACTTCCATGGTATCTGAACAAACTGCAAACTTCAGAAGACTCTTTGAGGCCGTCTGCTTCACTGTTCATATACATTATTTGTTTATTATCTGACATTCGATGTGCATCTAAGTTATACACCCACCTCTGCCTGAGGTAGAATTCATCACAATCTTTTGTGATCGGAACAAAGAAATTTCGCTGGAATAGAAAGTTATGGTTTCTGAGTCATTCTCATCTTTTGTTGCCATGCGATAGTGCTGCCGACTAATAGTAGAATATTTATGGAAAACAGAAACTCGCTAACTCCACAGAATAAGCTGGTTAGTGATTTGCATGAGATAATAAATAGCTTGAGCTGGCTAATTACCTTTGGATTCGGCTGTTTTATATTATAGGTCATTCTATGTTAAGAAAACAGTATTGCTCTTATGGACATACAAAGAGTGAATACACCCCTCTTAGACACCCATAATTCCTTGTGATTAAGGGATATTGTAATGTACTATATATCGTATTACGAATGAATGAAAGAAAGAAAGAAAGAAAGAAAGAAAGAAAGTGTACTGGTTGGTACACCTAGACGCCGCACATTTGAATTTTCCGCCTTAAAGTACTCCTCTACAGTTGAAACTCTGAACCTTGAAACTGAATTAATTCAACCGTTTATCTGAAGATGTCACCGTGTTAATTTCGAGTTGTTTTTGTTTACTAATTATCAAGAAGTGTGGCCATTCTCTCACAGATGTCTCTACCAAAAACTATGATCATGCACCCTGGTGCGAAGTGATGGAACTTTTCTTGAAGATATTTTATACTCATAAGTTTTCCTATTACTAAATGGTGTTCTTTCATTTGTGGGTTGGCAATATTAATCTTTCTTTCCGCCAGTTTTGAAATTAGACAATCGTAAATTTCTGTCATTAATTTTTAGCCAATGGCGTCTTTCTTCCCCATTCTTGATGTGTGACTGTAAGCTATCCAACAAACGACAGTGGGTGTGTCTTAATCATTCATGAAAGGTCTCGAATCTTCCCCGAGAGTATAAAAACTGCTGATTTTCCTGGCTCTCCGCCACTCGTACAACATCTTGCTTAGTGTATGGAAGTATAGCAGGAGGCGGGAAGCGCCTCTTTCATCCGCCAGCAGCTCTTCTACAAGGTAATGGCGTTTTAACATCTTTAATTCTTGCTAGCTCAGCAGTGTAGCCCTCGGGGAAGGTCCGAATCCTTTTCATATAAACCTACCTTTCTAAAAATGTAACTTAGTGCCGGCTTATGTAAAACCTTCTTATTACTTTAACTCTAAATCGGGGATAGAGAGTGCTTTACCCTCTCGAGCTCCCCTTCATCTTGAGTTGAGGTGACTACGTTTTCATAACCGATTTTCTACTCTTTATGTCTTAAAATTTTCTTATACGAGTCACCTCCATAGCTTGGGAATAGCCCCTGTGTCAGCGGCCTAGTGCCCCTTAGGTTTTATAAGGTTTCATGTAGGAGCGCAAGCAACGCCTCCATTCATATTGGTATTTTGGGCCATTTATTTAACCTATTATTTTTCTTTTAAGGCCCTGTAGGCTGGGTACAAGATACCCCTGTTTAATTCTTGCAAGTTGTGCCTCGATGGCAAGTTACTGTAAAGTTTGGTATTGCCTTTAAGAGGCTTGAAAAATTGAGAGCGGCTCAGTTCTTTCTTGTGTTTGAAAAGTGCCCCTGGGAGGCTTGGGGTTAAAAGTTGGGAGCAAGTGCTCCATGTAATGAGGGGTTTTCTGCCCTTTGGTAATTTGTGGTTGTGAGCTGATGGCTCAGGAATTATAACTTGGGGCTCCAAGCCCAGAATTTCTAAAGACCTCTTAACTTGTGCTTTCGTTTGTGAAGTTACAAATTGTACTTGATTTTTTCATTGTTATTTCACCTAGTGAAAATTAGTTAAATCTTGTTGTTTATTGAAAATATAACCTTTATTTAAAATTTAATTCATCTTTCGGACTTGTAGTTAGACCCATTCCAGCCCACACCTTCTTTCACCTCTGCAGATCCACCAAACCACGGTAATAGAAAGAAAGAAAGAAAGAAAGAAAGAAAGAAAGAAAGAAAGAAAGAAAGAAAGTAAATTGAGGCAATTTTTGCCCGTGAGTTAACTACTGAATATTTTCTATTTCAAATAAACAGGGAGGAAGCACAATGGCTTTATTTCCTTCCAGCATTTTCCTTTTGAGTTGCTCTGTTACATATAATACGTAATCTGTTACGCTGCGAATCGCCCCAGCAGCTTATCACTGTTGAAGAGAACATGTGCGATTTCTTTCTTTAATATGACTTAATGATGTTCATAAAAATAAGCAAAGACAGGTCTTAGGAACAAACAAAATCAAACTGTGCCTAATGTACTTAATTATCTTTCTCGAAAGAATCCAGATAAAAGTCTCAGCTGGGCAATTAAAAGGAGCTCCTGAAGCAACAGGCTTCTCTGACAGGATCCTTGTTGCTGTAAAAACCTACACTACACCCCTCTAAACCCCCGTTCCCTTGAGCCATAAAAATAGGTTGCAGCTTATTTTCTTCTGTATTTTATGTTGAAACTGTACCGGTTGGTACACCTATACGCCGCATATTTGAATGTTCCGCCTTAACTTACCTCTCTACTGGAGAAACCCTGAACTTTAACAACTGAACTAACTCTGCTGTTTATCAGAAGATGTCACTGTGTGTTTTTGATTTACTTTTGTTTTTCATTGATCAAGAAGTGTGGACATTCTCTAACAGATGTCTCTACCAAAAACTATGATAATGCGCTCTGGTGTGAAGGAATGAACTTTCTTGGAGAAATTTTGTATTCATAAGTTTTGTCTTTACTAAATTTTTTTCTATCATTTGTGGGTTGGCAATATTAATCCTTTCTTTCCGCCTGTTTTGAATGTAGCCAATCAGGAATTTCTGTAATTAATTTTCGGCCAATCGGGGCTTTCTTCTTCAATTTTGTATGCAACTGTGTACTGTAGCCAATAAAAGTTTGAGGGCGGGTTGTTATCATTCATGAAAGGTCTCGAACTTTCCACGAGGGTATAAAAACTGCTGATTTACTTGTCTCCGGGCCACTCGTATAACATCTTTCTCAGTGTGTGAATATGTAGCAGGGGGCGGGAAGCGCCTCGTTCTTCAGGCAGCAGCTCTTCAACAAGGTAATGGCCTTTTAACTTTATTTCTTGCTAGCTCAGCAGTTTAACTCGCGGGGAAGGTTCGAAACCTTTAATATGTAACCTATATCTTTAAATATGTAAGCCTTTTCAATCCTTGTAAAAACTTCACATAACTTGAACTGTAATTCGAGGATAGAGAGTGCTTTACCCTCTCGAGCTCCCCTTCATTTTGAAGTTGAGGTGACTACGTTTTCATAACCGTTTCTTCTCTTCCTTAATGTGTTAAAGTTTTCTCATACGAGTCAACTCCCTAGCTTGGGATTAGCCCCTGTGTAATCGGCCGAGAGCCACTTAGGTTTTAAAATGTGTATTTGGGAGTGCAAGTTCACGCCTCCAGTCCTCTCTGTACTTTGGGCCAGTAACTTACCCTGTTGTTTTTCATTCACTGCGAAGGCAATGTAGGTTGGGTACAAGTTACCCCTGTTTATTTATAAGTGTGCCTTATGGGCAATTTGTAGTAAAGTCCGTTTATGGCCTCTTAATAGGCTTGAAAGATTGAGAGCGGGTCAGCTCTTTCCGGTATTTTGAAAAGGTTCCTCGGGGAGGCGTGACATTTTGATTGCTGGGAGCTAGTGCTCCATGTAATTAGGGGCGTTCTGCCCTTTGGTATCTTGTGGTTGTGAGCTGTGAGCTCAAGGATTGACGAATTTGGGCTCGTAGCCCAGAAATTGTAAAGACCCCGTAACTTGTGCTTTCTTTTGTAAAGTTGCATTGTACCTGATTTTCTTTCTTATTTCACTTAGTGAAAGTTGTTAAATGTTGTTATCTGTTGGAAATATAACCTTTATTTAAATTTTAATTTTATCCTTAAGACTTGTAGTTAGACCCGTTCCGGCCCGCACCTTCTTTCACCTCTGCCTTCCACGGATAACTCCGTAACAGAAACAATCCTGAGTTTCATAAATTTATGAGCCACCGTTTTGCCCTGATGCTGTTGAGCAGAGCAGTTCGATTCGGCATAAGAGCAATACTATTTTCTTAACATGGAACGACCTATATACATGCTACGTTTGGAATATTTTTCCATCATAACCTCTAAAATGACAAAAAAAGTGAAGGTTGGTGGTTTTTGATTTTCATGATTCAGTTATGAACTTGAACTTTGTATAGCTTCTGGCATATTTGATAACCACCCTGTACTACCTCCGAGAGGCGATTAAAGAGGATGTTAATACCAGCAGGGTTACGGCTACGTACACAGTACCGATTTCCTATGTTGTACCTTGTCAAACTCTGCTGTAACTGTTGTACTCCTCCAATATGGTGCAGGTAAGTTGAGAGGATGAGGTAGAGAGAGGCATCTGGCTCCGGAACTTGTGGCTATGACCGCAAACCGCCAACAAGCGCGGTCACAGCTTCCGCCTAACGGAGTTAATATCAGCACAGCCAGGATTACACACTAATAGGATTCGTTATCATGCTTGTCGCAAACGATACATTTTCGCTCCTTCTCTGCCGTCTCAAATATTTCATTTGCGCCTTCCCTACTTCCTATCGAAAACAGGCGCACCATGTTAGTTCACTTCTTAGCCTACGAGCTTCCAAATACATTTGATACATAGAGTTGCTAATTCGCCAAATCGAATCACTCTGGAGCGATCTGAAGTCATTCACTTTACCATACATCCACATTAAGATATTCCATCTACAGGGTGGTCGGAAACAACGTGGACCGGGTATATGAGCGATAGAAGGTTGGTCGTACTGATATACAATCTAAAAAAAAAAAGTCGATACTTCAAGACATTGTCATTTTAACAGCTGCTGAAATTGGCCGCGGACGAATTCAAATGAGCTTTGCGAGGTGGTGTTACTAAATCTGCGCGTGGCTTAAGACCGGCTTGAGAACACCAATCGAAGGAAAATCTTCGCCAGGGGAGGGACATGATCACGGACCTCCGAGCTGCCAGGATCGGGCCATAGAAAGTACGCTATGGTGACACCGGCTGAAACCCACGGTGTGTTGTCATTGATCTCTTTATTTCTTTTTTTTTTTTTTTTTTTACCATTCTCTTTACGTCGCACCGACGCAGACAAGTCTTATGGAGACGATTGGACAGGAAAGGCTAGGAGCGGGAAGGAAGCGGCCGTGGTCTTAATTAAGGTACAGCCCCTGGTGTGAACATGGGAAATCACGGAAAACCATCTTCAGGGCTGCCGACAGTAGGATTCGAACCCACTATCTCCCGGATACAAGCTCACAGCCGTGCGCCTCCAACCGCACGGCCAACTCGTCCGGTAGGAAATTCAAAATTCACTCGATGGTTGCACTCCTGTGTACAGTGCTAAATAAGGAAGTAACAATTAACAGAACAACGATACACACTGAAGCCTACAGCTACCCAAGCCAAGCTCTCATAATTAATTAAACTGGCAAAGCCAGCGTACACGGGAGATAAGATATAAGAGAATGCGACACATCAAATAAAGAAAGGAAAAAGATACAAAACACGGACATGCATTCCTATTCTAAGGGGGATGAGATGAGAATTAAACCTCGAAATCCAAAATATTCATTCCTCCCAAACCATTCGTTGTTCACAGTTGAAATTTCCAAAAAATCGTTTCTCTTTTATATCATAGACCTTAAACAAGACAGAAGTTTGAGGAAATGTCAACTTAGAACTGAAAACAAAAATATGCATTGCCCCGAAACCGTCTAACTTACGAAGCTGAAATTTCACATGCTGGACACTTCTACGACCGAGAAGTAAAATAAGAATATCAAACTACTTTTCCCTAAGGGTGTTAAATGAGGGTTAGCTCCGAAAACACAAATATTCATTCTTATGAAACCGTCTCATGTAGGAAGGTGAAATTTCACATGATGGTTGCCCAATTATATCCTAGATGTTAGATAAGAAATATTTTTAAACATTCTACTCGTAGGCCTGCGGGGTTTAAACCGGCGTTAGCTGGGAAACAAGAAGTATTCAATTCCTCCGAAACCGTTCGGTTTACGACATCAAAAGATTACTAGATGGTCACTTCTGTATCCAAGGGGTTTTAAATGGTGGTTAAGACACGAAA
The DNA here is from genome assembly GCF_040414725.1 of Anabrus simplex. Classification (NCBI taxonomy): domain Eukaryota; kingdom Metazoa; phylum Arthropoda; class Insecta; order Orthoptera; family Tettigoniidae; genus Anabrus; species Anabrus simplex. Next base: position 53,365,377 of record NC_090269.1, read on the forward strand.
TATTCATTCTTTTGAAAGTACTTTACGCACGATGTTGAAATTTCGCATGGTGATCGCTTTTTTATTGTATTAAAAGTTAAATAAGACATATTTTAGAACATTCCACCACTGAAGAGTTTAAATGGGGGTTAGCTCCACTGACAGCGGGATGTATATAATTTAAAAGTGTTAAAAGAGAACCTCCAGTTTAAAAACGTAGCACACCACTAGTAGTTTGCTAGTATCTATGAACAGCGTTATTATTTGAGGAGTTCGTTGGCAGCGCAAACAGGCGTAGGAGTTACGATACTTTAAAAACAATTTTTCCTTGCATTCATTATACAACATTAGTGGGTGGCGGATTGAAAACGCCCACGTCATCCCCCGTCTGTCGTAAGAACAGACATAAAGGGGTCGCTGTCCAGGACTCTCTGCTTCAGAACGTAGCTAAGGCGATCAAGGTCCCAGATCTGATTCTGGCGCGACTTCCATTTCCCTACTCCTCACTTGTCATATCCGACTTCCCTTGAACAAATGTTCTTCATGTTTCGTTCCTACAAGAATATCATCAGATTCTATCATCCACCTTTTATCTTGCGTGTTATAACTTCAATATTGTTTATGTTCTGTATATGTTACCGATTAAGAACTGGTGACTGGGTGCGGTTAGGAGCGCGCAGCTGTAATCTCACTGTCGGCAGCCCTGAAGATGGTTTTCCATTGTTTACCATTTTCACACCAGGCAAATGCTGGGGCTGTGCCTTAATTAAAGCCACGGCCGCTTCCTTCCCACTCCCAACCCTTTCCTATCCCATCGCCGCCACAAGACCTATCTGTGTCGGTGCGACGTAAAGCCACTAGCAAAAAAAATAAAAATAAAATAACTGATGAGTATTATGAACAAGTGCGAATCTATTTTATGTTAACATTCTGTGTTGTGCCTTAAAAAATATGATAGTGTTTTCTGAACCTTTCTTACAGCATTCGTTGTACGTCAACTTGTCTCAACTGTTAAGCATGACAAAAACCGATTGATAGAATCGGATGATGTGCTTTTAGGAAATAAACGTGTCATTCCGTTTGAATACATTCTTTTCCATGCATTTTGTGATCGACTGGGCCAGAATTCGATCCCTGAATTTTAGAAAGATACGAGCGTATAATCGACAACGCCACTAAGTTGCTCAATCAAGCAATAAAATATATCAATCAATCAGTCTGTCAACCAAAATGTTCAATTGTAAAAAGACAATCAGGAACTATTGTTCGCCGTTCGGTACCATTATTAATGTTTCTCTTAGCTTAAAACACAAAATTTCTCTTGTAATATTAAACAAGAGAATTCCAAGCTGACAGCTGATATGCAGACATCGCTGCAAATAGAGAAAAAGAACCCCAATACGCCCGAGGAAGTTATCCATAATCATGGGATCTACCTGGATATAATAATTAATGTCTCGTGTGGCATTCGCTGTTGTATCATCATTGCTAATTCAAGCGTGCTCTCTAGCAACAAGATATTAATCTGGCGAGGAAACAACGGCCGGAGCCTCTATTCAGACGACCAAAATACGACCATGAATAGCGGCATCTGGCGAGGTATTCAATACGGCCCGCCATACTGGTGCTAGCTACCAGCGACATAGCCCGTTTTCATTTCGATCTTCCCACATCCGTAATTATATCGCACTGTGTTTTCAATATTGCACCTTGTTTTGTGTTACAGTGTGGAAGTATTTCTAAGAAAACCCTCTCTGTTTGCGTCTAGTACTGACTTCTCTTAAGGTCTTTGACCTAAATACGGAATTATTATAACAAACCATTTCTCAGGCACAATTCACGCCAACACCTGATGAAACTAGTTTCTTCCGCTATCTTTTCAACGCAATAATAATAATAATAATAATAATAATAATAATAATAATAATAATAATAATAATAATAATAATAATAATAATAATAATAATAATAATCTTCCAGTTTTCTTACATGATAGATACCAACACAAAGCTGACGTATTCCAGCACTCTCAAATGCCACCAAACTGAGCCAGGATCGAACCCACCAACTTAAGCCCAGAAGGCCAGCACCCTACCGTCTGAGCTACTCAGCCCGGCTCTGATCAACTCAGACCACATAGAGGAGAAAACATAAAGCGTCAGGCACAATTGCAAAATCGTAATCTCCGGTCTCACAAGCCGAAACCCTTTTCTAGTACTGTAGTGGAGATTCTAGAAAACCCCGCTCATTTTCTGACCAAATCTACTTTATAAGTCAATCAATCAATCAATCAATCAATCAATGATCTGGATTTAGGGCTATCGCCCAGAATGCAGATTCCATATAAATTATTTACTTAGCCTTTTCTTTCTTTTTTTTTTTTGCTAGTTGCTTTACGTCGCACCGACACAGATAGGTCTTATGGCGACGATGGGATGGGAAAGGCATAGTAATTGGAAGGAATCGGCCGTGGCCTTAATTAAGGTACAGCCCCAGCATTTGCCTGGTGTGAAAATGGGAAACCACGGAAAACCATCTTCAGGGCTGCCGACAGTGGGGCTCGAACCCACGATCTCCCGGATGCAAGCTCACAGCCGCGCGCCTCTACGCGCACGGCCTTAGCCTTTTCTTAAATGTTTTTTCTTTGATAGTTTATTCCAGTCCCTTACTCCTCCTCGTCCTATAAATGACTACTTGCCCCAATTTGTCCTCCTGAATTCCATCTTTTATCGTCGTATTATGATATTTCCTATTTTTCGAAGCTCCACTCAAGCTTATTCGCATATTAATGTCATTCATTCCACACCATCGCTCGACTGACAGCTCCCCAACACACCACTCCCAAGTCTTCCCACCCAAAATTTCCAACATTTTCGTAACACTGCCGGGCTGAGTGGCTCAGACGGTAGAGGCACTGGTCTTCTGACCCCAAATTGGCAGGCTCAATCATGGCTCAGTCCGGTGGTATTTTAAGGTGCTCAAATACGCCAGTCTTGTGTCGGTAGATTTACTGGCACGTAAAAGAACTCCTGCGGGACAAAATTTCAGTACTTCGGCGTCTCTGAAACCCGTCAAAAAGTAATTAGTGAGACGTAAAAACAACATTGTTATACTAATACTAATTATTATTATCATCGTAACACCGTTCCGTTGTCGCAGATCGCCCAGAACAAATCCTTTGTATCTTTACCAGTTCTCGTATCAAGTAACCCTGTTGTAAATTCCATACACTGAAACCATGCTCTACTTGGGGTCTTACCAGAGACGTACTCAATATGATTACCCCAATTAAGATATTTCTTTATATTGACACCGAGGTACTTACAGTGATCCCCATGACGTACTATCACCACCAACACAGTAACTTAAGTTTGAACGTATGGAGGACATTATTTATTCACGAAGGAAGACGAAAGGAATACAAATAAGCATGTAAAAACAAACAAACAAACAAACAAACAAACAAACCCGCCACGTTATCTTTGTGCATGTCATGAAGGCCTCGGAAGACGTGAAACATTGCCACTGGGTAGTGTCCAGCTCTATGTCCGGTCACCCCCGCAATCACGTATTTACCCGAGAGTCCTTCCTTCCCACGTCAAGTAATCTTCAATTTGCTTTACGTCGCATCGACACAGACGGGTCTTACGGCGACAACGGGATAGGAAAGGCCTAGAAGCGAGAAGGAAGCGACAGTGGCCTTAATTTATGTACAGCCCCAGGATTTGCCTGGGAAGTAACCTTCAGGGACCCATGTCTCTCCTGTAGCAGTAATCTCGTTTATACTTAGCCATGTGCCTAAATTTTTAGACTGTGTGACAGGGAATCGAAACTATGTTCTTCTCATAGCGGCTACACGGACATCCGTAAGAGGGGCAGTAATCAGCTGTGGCACAGGTATTGGACAAAAAGCGAATCATAGGTTTCCCGAATCTAAGATTGTTTTAATAATAATGTTATTGATTGTTATGTCCCACTAACTACTTTTACGATTTTCGGAGACGCCGAGGTACCGGAATTTAGTCCCGTAGGATTTATTTTACGTGCCAGTAAATGTACAGACACGAGGCTGACGTATTTGAGCACCTTCGAATACTATCGGACTGAACTAGCACCGAACCTGCCAGCGCCCTGAACCACCTGAGCCACTCAGCCAGGCAAGATGGTTTTAAAACACCATCGGCGATTTATTTATAGGTATTGGGTTTACGCTGGTGACCGTGATCGTTAAGGCGTGAACTCTATATGGTCTGACACCGAGATTGGCCGGTTCGTGTCCCGTTGATCGAAAAAATTCTCACCATCAAAATTTTGGCAGGCAGGGTAGAAGAGGTGGTGGAGTACAATTTCTAGTCACTAGATGGCATGCCAAACCTCTCCGCAGTGTTAATCGGAGTGAGGGCATATGACTCTGTTGATGGTGATTACTTCATTGGATGTACGTCTTGAGCAGACCCCTTCGTGCAATTCGATAGGAGTAGGCTAAGTGCCTGTACCGGGTTTCAACCTCCCCACTTTCTACTATCATACAACCTTTGACATTAGAGTTCGGTGAATGAAATCAGAACGGTCGATCCGGCAACATTGGCGAAACACAACGCTGCACCTGCGTAGCAGCAGGTTTTGACTACCTGCTCACCTGTTTGACACAGTGCGTGTTTAGTGCGTTGGTTCTGAACTGCGAACAGGAACAACGACCGAAAGATCAATGCATAGTTTAGTTTTAAGCTTGGCAAGACACCGAAAGAAACGCATGCGATGCTGGTACGTGTTTATGAAGATAAAGCACTGTCCTTGAAGTGTGTGTACGGGTAGTTCGCCCGTTTTCGAGGAGGCCGCGAAAGTGTTTCTGACAACCCCCGTAGCGGAAGACCGGCGACCACCGTCAGTGACGAAAACATTGAGAAGGTGAGGACATTAATCACGAACGATCGGCGATTAACTGTGCGCATGATAGCGGATGAACTGCAGATTAACCGTGAATCCGCGCGACAAATCATTACATAGAAGTTAGGGAAGAGGAAAACGTGTTCACGTTTGTGCCACATCACTTGACTGACGATCAGAAGCAGGCACGTTTAGAAGATTCAAAGGATTTTGTTGAAACGGCGGATGCGACACCAAATTTCTTGAACTGTATTGTCACTGAGGATGAAACCTGGTGCCTCAGGTACGACCCTGAAACGAAACCGCAAAGCATGGAATGGCGTCCTCCGGGATCCCCTCGTCGGAAAAAGGTCAGAGCCGAAAAGTCACGCATCAAACTCGCTTTGAAAGGAAAGAGATTCCTGACATCTAACGAAACGTGACGAGGCTTTTGAACACCATTCCAAAGGAAGCCTTCTTGCAAAGTTTCCAGGACATGAATCGCCGATCTCAGCAATGCATAATTATGGGAGGGGACTATTTCGAACGACAGTAAGGTCACTGTCGTGCACTGTTCATCTATGTTGATAGCACATGACTATTCACCGAACTTTATTGTCACAGGTTGTATATCACGTCATTCATTTAATCTCATTAACTCATCTGATGAGGTTGACGTCAGGAAGGGCATCCGTAAAACCTCGCTATGAAGATGCACCTCACTTCATACCAAACTCCGCAGGGAAACGGGACAAGGGTCGCTTTTTTTACTATTTAATGTACATGTTTCATGTTTTCCCTGTTGCAGACATCATGACGGCCTAATATCCGTTATTCTGGATCCAATGTGTTACGTGTTGGCATAAAATAACACAACATGACACTGCAAAAAAAAAAAAAAAAAACAAGAATTTTCCACATACTTCTCTTCCATCCCCGACTATATTTTCACGACCTGGACACACTTGGAAACTTGACAGCAAGGGACAAGAACACTTCTACAAGCCAGAAACCGTAGATGACAGAGCCACTTGTCTAGTGTGGAGAGGAACCCACATAAGATACGCCCTAAGCGGACAACTCTCATTGTCTTGAGAGGTTTCTTGCTGTCTGCGCCCCGCCCTAGGCAGACAGACTGTCGCGTGCTGCGGCAAATGGTCACACACTGTCAAATACAGTACCATAGTAGCTATATCATGAAACATAAGACCACAAAAGGCTAATATTTTTTAGATGCTGTACTGTGTGAACTGCACTGTGGTAAATCCAAGCTCTAGTAATACAGCAGTTAGCCACAGACAAATAGAGGCGGGCTGTTCTTTTACGGAACAAAATAGCGAGACCATATACTTAGGAAAATCGAGGTATCGTTAATGGAAAGAAAGGGATATGAAAGACTCCCCTTGGCCTCACAAATGTCACAAATCTCTGTGAGTCAATGCATACTTTTTGTTGCAATCACTTCTATCCTCATTACGTATGTAAAAACTAAAAAAGAAACTCGTTCCCTTACGTGACTATTGATATTATTATCATAGCCGAGGAACCTCCAGTTTTACATGGAATCCGAAACATAAGGATGTGCTTTAAATGTCAAAAACTCCCACATCCATTATTAGGGATTCAAACTTCATGAGAAACCAGTAACACTGTCACTCTTTTATCAACCAGTAACAACACAACTCCTTCGCTCCGTGAGACACTGAACGAAACATCTGACCCCAGAAAACCTCAGTTAAGAACTTCTGTAAGTAGGCCACAAGTTATCTGTAGATAACTACATTTCCAGTTTTATATTCATAAGGTTCCTCTGTCACGTTTCGTAATCATTGTATACCAAATCAAAGTACTGCACAGAAAATTCTGTTGAACATGTGAAACTACAATAATAATTATATTTCCACTGTATTACTTATTCTAAATAGCCTAGAACATTCAAATGTACGTGAAATTTACAATTAAATTTTAAGTTGCAGCATTAACTAGGGTTACCATATTCCTGAAAAAGCAAACTAGGATACATCTAAAAATGTGACTCGCTAGGCTCTAGATAAAGGTGTACCATGTATATTTTCTGAAGATGGAACTCTGCCTATGATTGGGAAGGTAGCGGTCGTGGCTTTATTTTAAGTACAGCCCCAACAATTGTATGGTGTGAAAATGGGAAACCACGGAAAACCATCTTAAAGGCTGCCAACGTATGATATCTTCATCACTTTATTAATTTATGAAAGTTACTGCAACTGAAGCCAGAGTTAAATTTAATTTGTAGCACAGATTTCAAACATTCTGTTATCGTGAAGCCTCTTTCAGTTCTGCAACAGTTCTTCATCAGTGTGAAGACCATTTCTGTATATACTGATTTTACAGGCAAACAAATAAAGCAAAGTCATCTCCGTGCTACGGGCTTTACGTCGCTCCGACACAGATAGGTCTTATGGCGACGATGGGATAGGAAAGGCCTAGGAGTTGGAAGGAAGCGGCCGTGGCCTTAATTAAGGTACAGCCCCAGCATTTGCCTGGTGTGAAAATGGGAAACCACGGAAAACCATATTCAGGACTGCCGATAGTGGGATTCGAACCTACTATCTCCCGGATGCAAGCTCACAGCCGCGCGCCTCAACGCGCACGGCCAACTCGCCCGGTAGTCATCTCCGTACAGGCCACGAAGGTCCTGGGAGGGGTGGAAGGTAAAGGCTTCTACTGTCCGTAACCTCGGCACCTGATTGGGTAGAGTGATTAGTTCTACGCCCGGCCACCTTTGCCTCCAGGAATTAACCTGGTACTCATCTTTTGTGTAGGCTGAGGCTGAGCCTCGCGTAGCGACTGCTGAGTGAACCTCAGGACTATACGCACCTCCGGAAGTGGATGTCTCGTTTCTTAAATTTTTCGACCTCCTGACGGGGATTCGAACCCAGCACGCCTTTACCGCCTCGGCCAGGCAGCCCCTTGTACAGGCAAACACAATATGCATTCCAAAGTTTAGAGGAGACTTGGAGTATCATATAGCCTTTCAGGATACTGAACATTCTTATCCATTTCTGCGACAATGCTAAGAGTTTCAGTTCATCAAATTAGTGAAATTAAAATGAAGAAATTTATTGAAGTCACTTCATCGAACAACAAGCCTGTATTGGTTTTCAAGTAATGGAAAATAATATAACATAGATAAAGAGAAGTATAGCTTCACACGGAAAATCAAGGACACATTGCGAATATTTTCTTCTGCGTCCGGACCCCGGACACGATTTAAATTCGTGTAACAGTCCGATATAAATGACGCCATAAAATAAGGCAGCCCTACATTAATAGCAGTATCAGAGAATACTCCTATGAACTGTATGAAATAAGTGACTTCCAAAATAAAAGAATTACCACCAGCTAAAGTTATTTTCAAAACATGAGTGTTAAGAGAACCTGAATCTCAAAAGCTGGAAAATCGTTACACATCAGTAGTTACTGTAGTGAGAAGAGAGGGCAATAGGGTATGCTATTACGTACATTGTGAAGGTGCGGGAGAGACGAAGTTCTTAGCGTAATTAGAGGGATGAGCTCGCTATCGCGTACTGTTTCCAGAAGGTACCGTGCACTATCCCTATGCTAGGGAGACAGAGTTTATAAGTGCTCTATACCTTCTGGTGGGTTTTTTCTTTACGTCACACCGATACAGGCAGGTCTTATAGCGACGATGGGATAGGAAAGGCCTAGGAGTGGGACGGAAGCGGAAAGTACTGTAGAGGTATTCAGATATCGACAAGAGACAAATTTTAGGCCAATAAAATGTTCTAACTGTTGTCAAGGGGAGTCGGATCAATGCAGGAAACCATGGCTACCAATATATCCAAGCACTTTCTAAAAATAATGTCGATTTCTTAACGAGCGTGTCCCAGATGGAGTTTTGTATAAACAGACGTCTTGATAAAAGACTGGCTCAGATACGTTGTGTCGGGCAAGAAAGTTGAAGTTTCATTTAGATAGTGTGATTGATTTCTTATAACGGGGCAGACCTAACATGCTTTAACCGAACTGCCAACTACAGTTAATGGTAGTGGTGGTGATTATTTGAAGCTGTTTTAACATGGTTGTCTTCACTAGTCTAATATTAGTAAAATTAACTTTTACAGCTAATCAACAACATATATACATATTCGTCATAGATTGTCATGCCTTTCAGCGTTCAGTCTACAATACGGTGTGAATTTACTAAACGCTTCCACAATCGTGTATTTGAAACTAGCTCTGTGGTCACGTCTATTTCCATACCGCATATCTTAAGTCATTAGAAACTGAGTTTAAGCATTGTCGTTTTGGTCTCACTCTCCTTTTTTTCCTTACAACTTGCTTTGCGTCGCACCGACACAGATAGGTCTTATAGTGACGGTGGGAGAGGAATAGCCTAGCGGTGGGAAGTAAGCGGCCGTGGCTTAAATTAATTTGCCTGGGGTGAAAATAAGAAACCACGGAAAACCATCTTCAGGGTTGCTAATAGTGGCTTTCGAACACCAACTCGACAGGCCCTCTACTTCTCTGACCCTCTATGACCGAGTCCATTACTCATATAGGTCAAATATCCTCCTCCATTCGCCTCACATTACCCAGCACCGACGCCGGTTAATGCTTCATCTATCGAGTCCTAAGTTAGTCTTTATATCCACATTCCGTGTACTCTCCTGCCATTGTTCTCACTTGTTTGTACTAACGATCATTCTCCCAACGTTTATGTCTTTTATTTCTAACTTAGGAATAACATAATCATAATTCCACCCAGCTTTCACTCCCGTACAGAAAAGTTGATCTAAAAACAGACCCGTGTAAGGATAGTTTCGTCCGGGAGTTGATGTCTTCTTTACTGAATACTGTTGATCGCAATTGCAAACTCAATTGAATTAGCTTCGCTGCACCTTGATTTAATCTCATTTACTATACTACCTCTTGTTTAAAGGGACCTGACCTCTAGGTCATCGGTCTTACTCTACTACCACCCTAAATACCAAAAATTATCTACGTGTTCAAAGCATTCCCAGCTTGACATTCAGTTCCCTTAGACTTCTTCCCTACTGTTATCACTTTCGTCTTGGAAAGGCTAATTTGATATCATACTCACTGCACGTATCGTCAAGTTCTAATACATTTAACTGCAGGTTTTTCAGCAGTCTGCCACTAAAACCAAGTCGTCGGTATAGGCCAAACTGCTTTCCACCTACCTGAATCATTTCCTGCCACTTTATAACTTTCAGTACTACATGATCCATGTAAACTAAGAACAACAGAAGTGAAGTATCTTACCCTCTGTAAGTACCTAGAACGAGGAACGAGTTCTACCATCAATTCTCACTGTAGCCCAATTATTAACATCAAGTCTCCGAAAACCGTAAAAAAAATGTCGGTGGGACGTAAAACCAATACCATTATTATATGTATCTTCTAGTCTAGTGTACAAAAATGAATATTTGTTTGTTCGTCTCGACTGAACTCAAAACCTACTGGACGAATTTCGCAGAAATTTTCACAATTTGTTCTTATTACTTCTGGGAGGGTTTATGAAGTGGTCTGAACGAAATACAATGGGTAGTTTTTTATGATAAGTAATTTTATGTAATTAATTTTAACTGCAAAGCCGCACCAAGATTGAATCGAGTTGCTTGGCAGTTTGTCGCTAGGGGACAGCGGCTTACTCTGTGTCATAATAATCCAGTAAGAAATGCTGTATTAGGATGGGAACACGCCGCCATGTTTTATAAAGTACATTTCGTACTAGGAGGTTCATGACCGTGCAAATAAATATGGCTGACAGTAAGAGCAGGCTCTGTAACCTAGGCAACGCCGTGAATGGAAAGCAAAGTCCACATCATCATCGTGTTTTCCATGGTAGTGATGGCAAAAGAAACAAAATGGCTGTAATTGGTAGATCTACCAGCGGAGGACTAATTAAAATCTGTTAAAGGGTACGTAATTTATTTGTACGTAGATTGTAATTAATTAATTAATTAATGCTAGTTGTTTTACGTCGCATTGACACAGATATGTCTTACGGCGACGATGGAATAGGAAAAGGGCTAGGAATTGGAAGGAAGCGACCGTGGCCTTAATTAAGGTACAGCCCCAGCATTTGCCTGGTGTGAAAATGGGAAACCACGGAAAACCATCTTCAGGGCTGCCGACAGTGGGACTCGAACCCACTATCTCCCGATTACTGGATACTGGCCGCACTTAAGCGACTGCAGCTATCGAGCTCGGTACGTAGATTTTAAGCTGTGCTCTATTACATTTGAAAAATATATAATTGACAATATTGTTGATTTGATTGCAGTTGCTGTTGCTTTCTCCATCAAAATAATCATGTCTCCTAAGCGCTCATCAATTGGTAGATCTACCAGCGGAGCACTAAAGAAAAAGCGATTACGAGCCACGTATTCCCATCATTCCCACCGACGTAATTTCATTTAAAAAGACTGAAGTTCCCCGTTCACCTTGCATTCTCAATGACCAGTCAGTCGCTTCAAGTGTGTGGATTAAATCAGGAAAATCCGTGCTTTTCTCGTGTTCAATTGTATGTTCCTTACTCACGAGTGGGACAGCCGAAAAATTCATTTGTTTTTGCAGAAGACGGAAAGACCAAAAATATTGTATATCCTAAAACACTTGAATAACCTTTTTCAAACTTAATTTAATGCACAAAACATTATTGCCTTTCTTTTATTTTGTACATATAAATGTGTCCATTATTTTACTCGCTTTTGTCTTGCCTTCTTCTAAGTAGGTATACATATAGAAAGCAGACACATTTATATGTACAAAATAAATGAAGGAATGATTATTTTGAATTACTTTGAATAAAGTGTATTCAATAATAAAAATAGAAATCGAACAGAGATAAATAACGTTAAAACGACATAATATACCGTAAAATTACAATCAACGTCTCAATAAGGAATTCTACAAAAATTCACTTCACAAACAGTTAACAAGTAATATACATGGTTATTCACCTAACGTGTTACACGGAAATAACTTCTAAACCATTAAAGATATCAGCATTCTGTTTTCATATTCGTAAATGGTACGCAGGGTCTTGTAAAATAACGTGCTACTTAGTCTCATGGGGTGATTAACAACCGAGATATTGATACTAACTCCATATTTTTAAATGGAACGGCACAAATTCATACAGCTGATTTAAACGTTCATCTGCGCAAAAGTTCAAATATGTAAGTATTTTCAAAATCGGACAATTACTTTTTGAGATATAAGTAAGAACAGCATGTGCTGTTTTGCATGCCGCATTAGACGGCGTTAAGTCGGGCAAGGATATATTGAGGCGCAAGCAGTTTCCTGGGGGTCAGCCACAGAATGGATACCAATCATGTAAGCACCTCGTACACATGTGATGGGTTTGCAAAGTGTGTATGACAGACGAACACATGACAGGACAGAAAGGGTTGATGTGTTTAAAAGGAATAAAATAAGTACTTTGCCTTGAAAGGAAAATAACGAAAGCTATAATTGTCACTGGTTTTAGTGTACAGTTCATACTACTCTATGAGTTGAGAAATAAACATAACATAAAATACCGGAAGACCTCGTTCTAGAAAAGCAAATGGTCAGAGCTGATCGTGGTGAGATGGCAGCAACACTATTATTTATGTTTTATTTTACACGCATTAATCTCCGCAGAGCTCCAGCGCGACTGTAGTAGCGTGCATTCGGGAGAGCTTAGGTTCGAGTCCTGCCTCGCCCAACCTGAAAGTGATTTTCATGGTGTCCCATGTCCGACACCAGGCAAATACCGGATAGGTACCTTTGTGATAGGCCACGGTCGACTTCCTTTCCAAATCCTTCCCATTCCCATCCGTGAGAAAAAACGCTTAACTGATACATGTCAAAACAAAACAATACAACTTTAATCTCCCTTCCCCGTTGTGTGTTCGCCAGTCATACAATAACGTTGCACACCCAGGGATGTTACGGTACATCACATTTATGTTTACAGTACATGCCTGGTATCTGTTCTGTGGCTGGAATCAAGACCAGGAAGCAGCTTGCGCCTCAATATGTCCTTGCCCGACTTCACGCCGTCTGATGCGGCAGCAAAACCGCGCATGTTGTTCTTATTTATATCTCAAAAAGTAATTGTCCGATTTTGAAAATACTTACATATTTGAACTTGTACGCAGTTGATCTTTTAGGCCAGCTGTATGAATTTGTGCCGTTCTATTAAAAAAAATATGGAGTTAGTATCAATATCTCGGCTATTAATCATCCCATGAGACTAAGTAGCACGTTAATTTACAAGGCCTTGGGTACCATTTACGAATATGAAAACAGAATGCCGATATCTTTAATGGTTTAGAAGTTATTTCTGTGTAACATGTTAGGTGAATAACCCTGTATATCTAGAAGGTAAACATTCAAAAACTATCCGGGCAACACCGGGTACTACAGCTAGTATATACTGTATATGCGAATAAGCCCATTAGGACTGCGCAAAGTACTTAGAGGTGTGCATCTGCCTTCCTCTCTGCTCATATTTCTTTCATTATTTTACTATGAGCTTCCTTTCTGTCTTCAGACCAGATTGTTCCAGTCTTATTCTTTGGTCTTTCCTCTATGTCAACTTGCCATTGTGAATTTTGGATCTGAAGATTACCCTGTTTTACACAACTGCTGGTGTAATTCCTGTCTGTTTCAAATCGGTTTTGATTTCGCTAATCCTTTTCAATATGTCAGTTTTAGCTTTAAACCTGTTTTCAAGTAGGCTTTTTCATTCTAGACCATGCGACTCTACAAACTATTACGTGGCTAACGGTGATACGTTTCTTCAACATTCTACAATGTAACGCTGTGCCTACTTCAGTTTTAATGTAGGGAGTTTAGTACTTAGTTTATTTCTGTATACTGCCGGAATGAGTGGCTCAGACGGTTGCGGCGCTGGCCTTCTGACCCCAACTCGACAGGTTCGATCCTAGCTCAGTCCGGTGGTATTTGAAGGTGCTCAAATACAACAGTTTCGTGTCGGTAGATTTACTGGCACGTAAAAGAACTCACGCGGGACTAAATTCCGGTATCTCCCATCTCCAAAATCCGTAAAAGTAGTTAGTGGGGCGTAAAACCAATAACATTATTATTATTTCTATATAATGTATGTTTATTTAAGTTTTTTAATCTGCAGATGCTCTATTGGGTGTAGTGTCTTAAAAAGAAGTACGAGCGAGTACCATCGCTTCCCTTTCCTCAATTTTTTCTTGAGACTAGGATTTTCTGATTAAATCTTTCATTTTTTCGGTCAGTAATTTTCATTCCTTCCAGTCACAAGGTAATATGGGGGTTATCTTCTGTTTCGCTAGGCCTCGTGCCACATTAGGCTTTTTCTTGGGCTGTGCAATTCATCCCCTCTTTCCTTGTGTGTTGGTCTATTTTCCAATTTCCTTCCTGGTCTTTTTGGTATTTAACTTATTGTTGGGCCATATTTGTCCTATGAGGTTTGGCTCCTGATTAACTGCCGATTCTTCCCCTTCATCTATGTATTCTCGTTGGCTTTCCTGAGAGAGAAAAGGGCAACGAGTGTTCAATAGAGTTTATGCTGCTATGTGAAGCCTCGTAGGTTTTGGAAACTGGGAGCTCAATTGTGAAGCTTATTTCCAAAAGGTACCAAATACACAAAAATCGAAATTGATATTATGATGGAAAACGTACGTTGGTAGGTAGCTCCATCATATGAAAGAAAAAGAAATAGCCAAAACGACCTAAATCCATATCAAACGGGGCATTAAAAATCTCGTTTTATGCCAATAAGTACCAAATCCTGTGGCCTGAATGTGCCAATACGTACCGTATCCATGCAGCCAATGAGAGGCCATTTCTGGGTCACGTGAACAGCAGCAAAATGGCCGCGCTAAGTTTACATGACGTGAAGTGACAATTTTCTTACGAAGTTGGTTTTGTTACTGTGTGCTACTTGTTTTTCAAAAGTATGGAATCAGATATCTCATATGAGTACTGTGATACTCCTGAAGAAGTAAACAAAGCAAGGAAGAGAGTATTAGCTCGAGATAAATGGAGGAAGACGCGTACTAAAGTGCAAAAATACGAGAGTGAAGCGAGTGTTAAACCAAAAATTATTTATCATTATTTATTTCACTTTTAGTCCTGGATAATATCATCCATTGTCTAGTTCACAAGTTATTTAATATATTCATCTTATTTAGACACAAACTACAAACATAATTCCTTAAGTTCATTACTGGTACTTTGCATTATTTTCATTGTTTTGTTCAATTTTATTTAATATTATTTAAATAATCTATGTCTTTACTGTAAATAGCTTAAATCTAATTATTGTATAACTAAATACAGCCTGCTTTATCGAAGATTCTGATGACTGCGGTGAAATTTATTTCGTTCAGGTGAAGGTATTTAGAGTTTCAATGTCAATAAGTACCAAATCCATCATTTTCTTTGAATATTTCCTAAACCGCAAAAGCTTAAACAGAAATAATTTGTATAACAATACATTTATTCTATCTGAACATAATAAAAATGCTCAAATGAATTTTCAGTTGAAATTTTACACTCTGAACGTGTTTCCTCTCTCCTGTAATATATTATTCTTGGATTTGGTACCTTTTGGAAATAAGCTTCTCAATTCTGCCTTGTTGTTGATGAAACTCTGAGATGCCACACTGTTGTGAAATCACTATTCGTGTTATTCATTGTTACTAAGGGTGATATATTATCATTGTTAACCATTTTTTTTTGTTAAAGGAAACGAATCAAAAAGAGAAAGAAAACCGGAGTGTCATTTACTCGTTCACTGCCACTTCCTTCCCCACACCCTGTGGACTGCCATTACAGTACAGATGAAGAACCTTAACATTAAGTGGATTCAATTCCAGATTCAATTGGAGTCTTTTGATTGGCAAGTACGTTGTGAACCCCGTCCCTCGTTGAAAAAGGAGCTGTTGCTGGTAAAGAAAGGTGTTAACTTCATATTGGAACGCTTCTTCACAATTTACGACTTTCCGCTAAGAAGACAAGACGTGTTGAACTGAACTGTCGACTGATTGCAAGGGAGTTCATCATTTCGACATTCTGATGCGTTATGATTCCGCAGAAGACGCGCCCAGCTTAGTAGTCGCCGGTTCTAAGTCTCTCATTACGGACTTTAAGGGGATCGATGCGTATCAGAACCCCTCGCGCCGATAAAGAAGATTTAGTGCGAGGGGAAGAAACTCTAGCCACCAATTACAACAGGGTGACCAACGCCCTGGAAATGAAATGTGCTCGGAGTTTACAATTAAGACTTCAGTAATCTACAAGACTGCAATGCAAATTCCTTTTACAGTTTATATACGGTCAACTGAATGTTGGTAGACCACAACGAGTAAAGCTGTTAAAGACAAGCTGACTAAGGGCGGTGCAGAGTAACATGGAATATACCGTAGATAGAATGCATTCGTCAGAAGTCGCACAAAATTGTGGAGTAGAGCCTATATGAAACTTCGGCTTCTATGTTCAAGGGCGTGGGATGGAATTCTGACGCAGTTAGATGGCAATAGGAATTATTCAATGCGAGAGATTCATGCCAGTCGATTTAGTGGTGCAGTAAAGAACCCTTTAACAGGTTAAATTTCTGACACTGGGGCGGCGGTTTACAGCAATTACATGTATTATTATTATTATTATTATTATTATTATTATTATTATTATTATTATTATTATTATTATTATTATTATTATTATATTTTATTTTTTACCGAGATGAGTACTCAGACGGTAGAAGAGTTGACCCAATGAGCCCAAGTTCGTGGGTTCGATTCCCCTTCAGTCTTGTGGTATATGGAGGTGCTCACATACACCAGTCTCGCGTCCTTCCGGCATTTCAGCGTCTTTGAAAACCGTAAAAGTAGTTCAAGGTATGTAAACCCATTATTATTATTATTATTATTATTATTATTATTATTATTATTATTATTATTATTATTATTATTATTATTATAAACAACTTTCTATCGGCGATGACAGAAACTTGACTGAATATAAATCGATCTCAAAACAGGCAACATGTGTATACTTCAACTTTTCATGGTATGGTTAACGTGTCACACGCCATCCTGACCGCTTGTCATTTAGTTGTTCGTTTCATTCCAAAGAAATGGCACTGGACGGCACCCCCTACGATTTACTCCATTCCTTCACAAAGCGTAAACAACGTGTATGAGTACACAAAGTTGTAATCACTAGCAAAAACGTTACATGGACATTCAACAAAAGAATCCCCATCGCTCGCAGCTGCTGCTTGTCTGTCAAATCCACAGGTCTGTTTGACAGGAGGAGAGTTTTCGAGATTTTCTACAAACACTTGGCATGCCACGTGTTGTGCAATTTACAGACACACTCTCGATTAAAACGGCTTGTTTGGTGATCTTTATAGAGACCCGTATAATTCTGTTGTGAGCAAGCGAATTGGCCGTGCGGTTAGGGTTACGTAGAGCTTGCACTCGGGAGAAGCAAGCAAGCAAGATTTCTTTATTCGAGGCGAAGTACTGACAGCAAATATGGGGATGGCAATAACAGAAATAATTATACAATGTACATGACAAAATAACTGATAGCAACAGATTTAAAACTAACAACAGTAATGATAAAAGAAGGAAACTATAACTAGAAAATACATGTACTGTATAACGTTT
This sequence comes from Anabrus simplex, assembly GCF_040414725.1. Classification (NCBI taxonomy): domain Eukaryota; kingdom Metazoa; phylum Arthropoda; class Insecta; order Orthoptera; family Tettigoniidae; genus Anabrus; species Anabrus simplex. Next base: position 53,382,911 of record NC_090269.1, read on the forward strand.
TAGGGAAATATGCTTTCACGCACCCATTCACACTTCACTCATCATACAACTCAGCTGGAAGCATTCAGCAAGTGATTTCGGCAATCAATCTTAAATCTCCTACGAGAATGCAAATCTCCAATGTTGACAGGGAGGGTATTCCACAGCCTAGCAGCAGCGACTACGAATGAGCTGTTATAAGCCCCGGAGAGAATGAGAGATACAGAAGTAAAAGAGGAGCCAGAGCATGCGTCGTGGTTACGATAGGAAGAAAAGTACTTCAAGAGCGATGAAAGGCAATTCGGTTCACCTGAATTTAGAACTCCGTGCCATTCTGAGTACACTGTTCCTGCTAATGCTCGTTACCAGCGGTCAGTGAGAAAGGAGCTAAAAAATTTAAGAGATAACACATTAAAGTTGAGACTACGGAGTTTGTGCAGTAGAAAATCAGGGCTAACTGTGTCAGAGGCACTGCTTATGTCTAGTAGTGTTGCTACAGTTACATATCGTTGCTTTATTGCATGCCTGATATCGTCTGTAACTTGCAGTAAACCTGTCGCCGCACTACGTCCTTTTTTCATGACGGATTGGAAAGGATCAACGAGGGAATTCTGGGTCAGATATTCGGTGATTTGTGCATGAATCAGACGTTCGAGTGCTTTTTAGAGGGGTGCGAAAATGGCGGTAATCTGAAAGGAGAATCCAAGGTAGTGTTTCTCACGATAGGCTTTATATGTGCATCTCTTCACACGTCAGGGACTCCACTGGTCTGTACCTTAACCAGAGCCATGGTCATTCCTTTCCCATTTCCAGCACTTTCCTACTCCATCGTCGCCATAAGACCTATCTGTGTCGGTGCAACGTGAAGTAAATTGTAAAAAAGTATATATTATCAAAATAAAGTACCTACTCACAACCAGAACAGGAAAATTTGTACTGTCAAAGATGTACCCAATATGTCCGTTAGTTAATAATGCCTCCAGACAACATCCAAGTTTTGAGGAAAGTATACTTATCTCTTGAATCGTGTGACCTTGATGTTATTACAATCGCAAAGAATAGTTTAATTTCTTTTATTTGGCTACCAGGCCACGCCCAATTGCTCAATCAGCCAAGACTATATGTTACAAAATGAAAATACAAGAGCATCAAAGATGTACAATGTTATAAGAGAAATTAAGTCATTCCGTTTAAGGTAAACCTGAAAACAAACACAAGACAAATAAAACAGATACACGCTCAGAGGGGTCAAACTAATAACTGAAGGTCTTTTAGAAACGCACACAAAAACGCATGCGTTTGCTTGTTCGATCCAGCCAGTAAAGATAAATCTTGATGGTAATAAATAATCCAGTGAGACGAGTTTCTTGAGCAGAGTAGTAGACTGGTCAAAATGGTGGATGCAGTTGAAAATAATATGATTCACGTCTCTTTCAACGGTCTGACAGTAGACACAAAGAGGTGACTGTAGAACTCGTATGCGGTGAAGATGATGTGAGAATCGTCCATGATTGAATTTGAGAAGAGCTATAGTAACTATAAACTTTCTGCAACAGCGATCTCTTTTGTACCAATGAGCATAAGAAACAAAGAATAGTTACCAGTGGCAAATACTGACCCTTGTAAAATGGTCTCAAACTACGAGCAATGTTAATTTCTGGCGTAAAGTGATGAAATATAGTGAGTCAGTTGAACATCATTAACTAAAGCAACAAAAAAAATCATACCTGAAATTATAAGTGAGATTTTATCGATTTCCGGTGGTATTTGTAGGTGCTCAAATACGTCAGCCTCATGTTGATACATTTACTGGCACGCAAAAGAACTCCTGCGGGACAAAATTGGGTGGCAAAAAGCCAATAGATGGCCAGAGAAAGGTGGACGCAATACGCCCGAGCATCCTTAAGACATGAACTGTGCTTACTTAAACATACATACTTATAACAAAGATGTTTCTGAATAGTTTCGTATGGAGCGTGGCATTGTATGGAAATGAAACATGGACGATAACTAGTGATGAGCTATGGAAATGTGGCGTTACGGAAGAATGTTGAAGGTGGTCGGGTCACAAATGAAGAGAGACGGAATCGAATTGATGAGGAAATTCTTCTTTTTCCTGGCCTTTTCCTAATTTAATAGGATACTTTGTATGTGTTTGTCCCAAGTTTACGGGTAGATGCCTTTCCTGGCGAAATTGCGTGTTTCTATGACAGTAGTGTGATGAAAATGAAACGGCGTAAGTTATGGCTTTTAGTGCCGGGAGTGTCCGAGGACAAGTTCGGCTCGCCAGATGCAGGTCTTTTGATTTGACTCCCGTAGGCGACCTGCACGTCGTGATGAGGATGAAATGAAGACGACACATACACTCAGACCCCGTGACAGCGAAATTAACCAATTATGGTTAAAATTTCCGACCCCACCGGAAATCGAACCCGGGACTCCTGGGACCAAAGGCCAGCACGCTAACCATTTAGCCATGGAGCCAGACAGTAGTGTGGTAATATGCTGGGTAGAACGCTGGCCTGCTGAGCTCAACTTCGCAGGTTCAATCCTGGCTCAGTCCGGTGGTATTTGAAGGTGCTCAAATACGTCAGCTGTTTACCCTCCAGGATCGGTTTTTCCCCCAGACTCAGAGAAGGATCCCACCTCTACCGCCTCAAGGGCAGTGTCCTGGAGCTTCAGACTCTCGGTCGGGGGATAAAACTGGCGAGGATGACCAGTACCTCGGCCAGGCGGCCTCACCTGCTATACTGAACAAGGGCCTTGCGGAGGGATGGGAATATTGGAAGGGATAGACAAGGAAGAGGGAAGAAAGCGGCCGTGGCCTTAAGTTAGGTACCATCTCGGCATTTTCCTGGAGGAGAAGTGGAAAACCACGAAAACCCACTTCCAGGATGGCTGAGGTGGGAATCAAACCCACCTCTACTCAGTTGACCTCCCGAGGCTGAGTGAACCCCGTTCCAGCCCTCGTACCACTTTTCAAATTTCGTGGCAGAGCCGGGAATCGAACCCGGGCCTCCGGGGGTGGCATCTAATCACACTAACCACTACACCACAGAGGCGGACTGGGACGTGAAAATCATTATTATTATTATTATTATTATTATTATTATTATTATTATTATTATTTATTTATTTATTTATTTATTTATTTATTTATTTATTTATTTATTTATTTATTTATTTGATGAAACGTGAACATCAGAAGAGCTAGTCGGCGTCAAACGGCTTATCGGGAGGAGTCTGGACATTTTCGAATTCTGATAAACGATTGTATTCTGTGTACTTTCGGTAAAATGTGTTTCGTAAGTTTAAATTTCGTTGGTTTAAAAATATCTTCTGAGTAAAAGTATTTACAATTGAAGCTCGTTATTATATGGCTTACTGATGTGTTGCGGGGAATGGCCAAGAGAAAATCACAGACTCGCAGGTCTGCTGCTAGTTGCGGAGTTCGTGGTAAGGGCAGTTTTGGACAAGTTGCGGAGTTCGGATGTTGAGCAAGCAGAAGTTACGGAGTTCGTGTGAGCCTCTTACAACACTGGCAGAGGAGCTCAAAGTGATCGTCAGTACCTCTTAACTAAAGAGAGGGATGATCAGAACGCTGTAGCTCTGGACTCAGACGAGCTAGCAAGTCGTGTGAGGTGTCGTTTGATTAGTCTCACTACGTTCTACACGTATACAGCAAGATAAATTCAAATAACTTGCGTGACATTTGTAAAATATGTTGTGATGAGAAGCGCGGAAAAGTCTTCCTCCCATCAAATGTCGCAATGTATGAACAATAAGATGGAATTATGTTATGCCTCCCCCCTTCCCTCCGAGTCACACTCATTACCCTCTGTTTTTCTACACACTTTCTTCCCATTCTTCAGCTCTATTCTATCCTGTGAGTCTTCTGTTGCACCTTTATTTTTATTTCTATTTATTTCTTCTACTACCTCAAGAGCAGTGTCCTGGTGCAAGAGACTTCGGCTTGGGGAATACAACTGGGAAGGATGACCAGTACCTCGCCAAGCGGCCACAACTGCTATGCTGAACAGGGGCCTTGTGTTGGGGATGGGAAGATTGGAAGGGATAGACAAGGAAGAGGGAAGGAAGCGGCCGTGGCCTTAAGTTAGGTACCATCCCCGCATTTGCCTGGAGGAGAAACTATGGAAAACCACTTCCAGGATGGCTGAGATGGGAATCGATCCCCCTCTACTCAGTTGACCTCCCGAGGCTGAGTGAACCCCGTTCCAGCCCTCGTACCACTTTTCAAATTTCGTGGCAGAGCTAGGAATCGAACCCGGGCCTGGCAGCTAATCACGCTAATCGGGTATTTATTACCTCTAAATTTTCTTTCATTGACTAATCCTTTAGGCAGAGTCATTTTTACCACATGACAGCAACACAACACATTTCTATCCAAGATAATTTGAACATTTAAACACTGACAAGTAGAAACCATTACTCTTATGACGGTAAGGCCAATGTATGAAGTGTTACCTGTGCAATGAACAGTTTACCCTGTATTTACTCAAAATACATTTTTCTCACTGGATTTGTATTAAAAATTATTCTTTTTTTTTTTTTTTTTTTTTTTGCAATTTGTTTTACGTCGCACTGACACAGATAGGTCTTAATGGCGACGGTGGGATAGGAGTGTGAAGAAATCGGCTGTGACCTTAATGAAGGTGTGAAATGGGAAACCACGGAAAACCATCTTCAGGGCTGCCGACAGTGGGTTCGAACCAACTATCTCCCGGATGCAAGCTCACAGCTGTGCGCCCCTAACCGCACGGCCAACTCGCCCCGTATTTAAAATTCTAGTGCAAGGCATGAATGAAATGTAATCTGAAACTATATATATATTGAAATTAAAATTTAAGCATGTTTGAGTCAAAATATTTATGTTATCCATACACCGAATATAGAAAAACGTAAGACTTTAATGTTTGGTCCAGCCCACTTCCTGATAGCAGCACTTGAAGAATTTTAAAACTCTAATTGAATAATGACTCAATCTCAAGATTAACATCAGAAGTCAAAAGTGTTGTGGTAAGTTCTGCTATGTATCTAAATTACTATTATTCCTCATAGTTAAGGAACGTCAGTTGGACTATTCCGTCTCTCCGCAGTTTCATTTCACGACGTCATTTTGACAAATATCAACGACAGTAGCCTTTAGGATTAATCATTTTAACAGTATTAGTCAATGTAACATACTCCTTCTTTCCCTAAATTAAGATGAAATCTCTATCATAGTCAATATCAGAACGTCAGTTGGACTACTCCATCTCTTCGCAATTTTCATTTCACGACATTATTTTGACAAATATCAACGAAAGTAACCTTTACGATTAATCATTTTAACATTGTTAGCCTATGTAACATTCTCCGTACCTCTAAATTACGATAAGTCGGCAATCAAAGTCAATATCTTCAATATCTTTCCATAAAGAAGTATGCATTTCTACCAAAAATAGTTAGGCCGCCAGCGCCATGTGCCGAGCTGTGTAACTACTCCGATTACAGTGCGTGGACCCGATTGTCAAGGCCGGTAAGGAGCTACAGTCGAGCCGCTGGCTGTCCGGCCCTGACGTTTCTCAGACAGTGTTGCCGATTTTGAACCATACGATATAAACAAACACACACACCTAAAATATTTCACGTATACGTAGATCAGATTGTGTGTTAATGCGACGGAAATGCGTACGGAAAGGTGCGAATATTACCTCTAATATATTGAAAACCAACACTAGTGTAATCATAATAATAAAACGTTCCAATTAAAATTAAGTGCACTCAATAACAGCGTAAATATAACAAAACATTCCAGTCGAAATTATGCACATTCCAAGAACAGCGTAAAGATAATAACAAAACACTGCAGTCAAAGTTAAGCACGGTCAGGGAATAGAATAACCGTAACTCAAAAACAGTAGGCTATAGACGTAATATAAAATAACATTAAAACCGAACTGTGTGAATAGTATCACCGTAATTTTAATAAGTCAGAATAAAAACCCTGAAAATAGTATCAACGTGGCAATAAAAACGTCGCTTTTCACGGTTGTTCTACCTACTTTTAGAGCGGCACAAACTCGATCCACCACTTTTGTAACAGGAAGAAGAGGCACACCGTTATCACGCCCTTTATCAAAATATTCACGTAGCCGCTATATAAATTCACGGCTTTGGCTTTTATAACAACTGGGTTTTTTTTTCTTAATTGTTTCCGATGATCCACTGGCCATATCACAATAACAAAAACAAACGGCTTACACACACAGTGAATGCATGCACTTCATGCAGGCTAGCGAGCAACTGAGGCCACGTGTTTCTCTTCAAAGAAGTGGCATCACCGCACTAGCAGTACAAGAGAGTCATGGCGACATGAACGGTGATTGGTGCTTGCTGTAAAATCTTCAATATGGCGCGCCAGTGACGTCAGGCATTGCAAACCGTGACGATTATTCTACCACTAGCAGAACTCTTAGTATTCTTTGTGGTAAAATACCTTTAATTAAAACAATAATATAAAATCGACGAGGGGTGTAGGTTTCAATGATTTAATATTAAAATCATACGGCACATTGTAAATTCATAACAGTGTTTTCAAGGTTATATGTATAGTTTCAAATCGCCGCAGGTTGGCAATACTCTTCTCTACTCTTATTTTTTCTTTTCATCACAATCTGTCAGGGCCGGACAGCCAGCGGCTGGACTATAGCTAGAGCGACGCATCAAGTCGGCCGTGTACAGATCAACGGTAAAACATTTTTAAATTCAAAACTTCATCATTGTAGAAGACTTCCTCGTGAACAGTCGAGATTTTCTTCTGAAGACGCAGAGCAAAGTTCTCTACAAAACGTAAAGAATTTCACCTTGTTTTTCTTGACACGGCATAAGCCGTTGATAAACTTAACCATAATAGGTATTTGATGTGATCCTGTTTTGACTTGTCTAAAGCAATTTAAAAAACTATTTGAAATAGTTTGTGTTGGGTACACCTTGTTAATACACTTTTTATAACTGAAAAATTAATTGTTCATATATGTTTCAGAAACATTTTGCATTCCCTTCATCAGTGAAGTCAATCAAAGAATAAAAACAATATAACACTATCTTTTGTTTAACTCACAATTTAAAAAAGATTATATCATAATTCACCATATCAATGAATAAACAAACATCAATGAAATATTATGAAAATTATCATTACATAATATTTTAATATTTTGATAGTGTTGAATGAGAATACCTAAATAAATTTAAGACCTTCAAGTTTTTCGTTTTCTTCCTTAAATGATTAAACGCTAGTCTATACAATGGGTTCTCATCTGTACTTCTTTCATTTAAACTTGATTCAAAGTAATGCTTGTTTATTCATTGATATGGTGAATTATGATATAACCTTTAAATTTCGAGTTAAACAAAAGATAATGTTATACTTTTTTTACCCTTTGATTGATTTCACTGATGGAGGGAATGAAAGATGTTCCTGAAACATGTATGAACAATTAATTTTTCAGTTATAAAAAGCGTATGACAAGGTGGGCCCAACACAAACTATTTTAAATAGTTTTTAATGGCTTTTTACGGCAAAAGCCGTTATTTTCATGTCCAGGGGCGGCTCCTGACTACAATTTTACGGTGGGCCAAATGATATTATTACTGTTACATATTAAACACGGTTTAATATTTGACATTTATTGTTGCCAATATTGCCACTATCTTTCACAACATTGAAAACAAATTTTAATAAATATTTTCAAAACCGTTTATTGCGACATCGCTTTTAATGATGTTTTGGATATAACGGCGAAATCTAATGGTCTCGTCTGAATTCTATATAAACACTGTATTTAAAAAATCGCTTACTGCGACATATCGTTTTTTTTCCTAGTTGCTTTACGTCGCACCGACACAGAAAGGTTATATGGCGACGATGGGATAGAAAAGGGCTAGGAGTGGGAAGGAAACGGCCGTGGCCTTAATTAAGGTACAGCCCCAGCATTTGATTGGTGTGAAAATGGGAAACCACGGAAAACCATCTTCAGGGCTGCCGACAGTGGGGTTCGAACCCACTATCTCCCGGATGTAATCTCACAGCTGCGCGCCCCTTACAGCACGGCCAACTCGCCCGGTAGACGACATATCGTAAAAAACGACGTATTTTGTCACATTTTCGGATAAATATATCGGCTGTAATATCCAATTATTTTTTCCTTTTTTTATAACGTATATGTGCACTGCTGAAAACAATGCAACGCTCATTACTGGAGTCAGTCTGTCTGTCTGTCTGTCTGTCCGTCTGTCTGTTAAATAGTCAAGACAAGCATCGCTGTGAAGATGTTGCATAAGAAAAGGAAAGTGTTCAATGTTGGAGAAAATTCACACATAATTTGGCAATTGGAAAATGGGGAAACAAAGGTCAACATCGCGAGGGTATTGGGCGCGTCACACTGAATTATTTCTACCTTTTGGAAGAACAGAGAGAAAATACAATGAAAAATGAAAATCCACAGCCTGTTTCCAGTCATTCGACCGGGTCAGGAATGGAATGAATGAAGCCCCGATCTAGCGGCGAGGATAGGAATTGTCCCGGCTGCCAAAGCCTGTCGCACTCGCCTGGGGCAATGATTAAGGAATGACAGATGAAATGATATTCAAGAGTGTTGCTAGAATGAAAGATGACAGGGAAAACCGGAGTACCCGGAGAAAAACCCTTCCCCACCTCCGCTTTGTCCAGCACAAATTTCACATGGAGTGACCGGGATTTGAACCACGGAACCCAGTGGAGAGAGGCCAGTGCCCTGCCATCTGAGTCACGGAAGCTCCAGAGAAAATACGGACTCTTTCCTAATATTAAAAAAAATCAAGCGGGCCAGATCATCTGAACACACGATAGCGAAGAATCTTTACTTAAGCAGCAAAGAGCAAATAATCTGCCGATCAATGGACCTGTTCAAGAGAAAGCCAGTGAAATTCCTCTCAGCGCCACTGCATAAATACTGTACTGTAAATACAGTACTTATTTCAGTTACTTTTTTGTAATTTCAAGTTCATGTTATGTTTATTAACCATTTAAGTGTACAGCCTAAAACTTAGATTTTACATATTACATTTTAGCAACAAAATATAAAACCGGTTACATTAAAAACAGGTAAATTTTAACAATAACGTACATTTTTGCTTTAGCCTAATAAAATTTGTAAAAATATGTGCCCGTAGAATTGAGCCACACGTCTTTATTAAAGCGTAGTATTAAAATATCCTATGTTGATAGATTTCCGGCATATTTATATCATGTTGAAAACATTAAAATACGTGGTTCGTTGTCTGACCTGCCACAAAAGTCGCGTTAGCGTGTCACCTAGTGGCATAGGTTCGTCATCCCTGGTCCAGTCCAGGCAGGCCGAGCCGTTTCGCACCGCCCCTGATCATGTCTAAACCCAGAAATGGTTTCTCAGTTCCACTCCAGGTTACTGCTTGCCTGTTACAGCCGCTCTCTTCGCAACTGTAATTTCAAAAACATGCACCTGTATGCGCACACACATAATATCACATTTCAGAGAGTTGGAATAATAATTATTTCTATGATCGTTTCCACAGTTCGTATGTTTGTCCACTGGTTAGTGGGCCGAATACCACTGAACAATGCTCTCTCGTACATCAGCATGCAAAATAGACTGGTTAAGCATTATGTATTGGATGCCTGCGTCAGGAATCAACTGATTTGAAAGATCTGCGAGATTTTTCAATTTGTGTTTTTATCAATCCAATCCATTATCTAATTTATATTCGAGGACTTTGATACAAAACAGTTATACTGTGCTAAAGGATAAGGATCGGAATACAAATTGGTTCGATTTCGCACTCGAAATGTCCGAACGTATTACTATAAATATACGTACCACTCTCCAACATACGAGCAAAGCCAAGGCCCTCAACGTGAGTTTAATCATGACTGAATGAATACAGTAATTCTGCGGGCTGAGTCTGCATCCGTCATTGTAGCAACTGATCTGCTGTTTCTACATGTGCATTGTATGTCTCTCTGATATGGAGCATATGCATGTGTTTGAGTGAATGGGCCGCAGTTCATTAGGCCCTGGTGATAACGTACCATCTCCACCGTGCTTATAGCCAAACCTCGTTATCAGAGCGTACTATTCATCTGAAGCCGGGAGTGTTAGTTGCATTGCCTATTACAGTTGAATGACTGATTGCCAGCCGTAGCAATTTTATACGAGAGTACGGCACTCTATTCAGCAGCCTAAAGCACTGTTCATAAACTCCTCTAGCAGGAAGTACAGCGCACGTCCTGTCTCTAAGAGATAGCAGCCAATAGTGTCACCGGTAAATGAAGTTCGACCAGGAGTGGAGGTGGAAAACAGATTTATTCCCGGATTTTTCAGAGAAAGCGAGAGAAAATTACACATGGTACAACTACCCCAGAACGATGATAATAATGTTATTTACTTTATGTCCCACTAACTACTTTTACGGTTTTCGGAGACGCCGAGATGCCGGAATTTAGTCCCGCAGGAGTTCCTTTACGTGCCAGTAAATCTACTGACACGAGGCTGACGTATTTGAGCACCTTCAAATACCACCGGAATGAGCCAGGATAGAACCTGCCAAGTTGGGGTCAGAAGGCCAGCGCCTCAACCGCCTGAGCCACTCAGCCCGGCATCTCAGAACGAACAGTAACCTACGATCACAACCTTACATTTGTACGTGTTAACCGAGCGAGTTGGCCGCACGGTTAGAGTCGCGTGGGTGTGAACATGCATTCGGGAGATTGCGAGTTCGAATCATACTGTCGGCAGCCCTGAGGCAAATGGTGGAGCTGTACCTTAATTAATGCCACGATCGCTACTTTCCCAATCCTAGCTCTTTTCCATCCTTCCGTTGCCGAAAAACTTTTGATGTGTTAGTTCGACGTTAAACCGCTCGCAAAAAAAATCTCAGATTTCTAAATCGTTGGACAGAGCAGCTGAGCTACTCATTGGGCACAGAATGCACAAAGCCATTCGTACAGCTCAAGATCAAGAGACCTGGAGGGATTCACGCTGCTCATCGCTTCCTGTCCAATGCCTACACATATGAAACCCTTCAATTTATCCGTACGTACTCCTCCGACTTGCAAAAATAATCACATGACCGAACTTGTCGCTTGATAATGAGTTGTTCGATTGGGTGAAATCAGTATAGTCACATTTATTTTTTATTTTTTTACAAGTTGCTTTTCATCGCACCGACACAGATGGGTCTTACGGTGACGATAGGATAGGAAAGGCTTAGGAGTGGGAAGGAGGCGGCCGTGGCCTTAATTAAGGTACAGCCCCAACATTTGCCTTGTGTGACAATGGGAAATCTCCATGCTGATCGAAGCTGAAATTTGACTTAGACGGTATCCGGAGTGTCACTTTTCATCACAACGACCCTAAAAACTGCGGATTCGACACTAATATTAATCGTTTCCTATTATTTTTACATGTCACCCCTCCCCGTCCCTGCTCCTAAGTGTGCTAGGGGTATATTACCCCCACAGTATTTTTATCCAGACTGTAAGTCAAATGGGTACTAAGTTTGGTTGAAATTGCTCCATGTCTTCCAGAGCTATGTTGGAACATACGTACGCTTATATATCGTCGTTGCGCCTGCGAAAACCGCTATGTGATAATATTTTTGGAGATATACTGACCCGCAACACATACGTTATGAAGAGCGAGAACTCCTTCACAATATTCGCACAATATTGAACCTTAGATAACAGAACCGTACCGGCTAAAGTTCTAACTGAAAAATTTCATAGTGGTTTTTGCAGGCACAACGACGATATGCAGAATGCCGTTTTTCAGTACTTTTTGAGCTAAAATAGATTTTTTTTTTTGCCGGAGACTCCTGATCCAAATTTGTATGACGTTTCACGTAAAAAAAAAAAAAAATGGAACGGAGCACACTCCAGGTTATGTACCTGATAGTTTGTAGCAGTGGCGTGCGGTGAACATATTCATTACTCCAGCTGCAAAAAAAAGCTTTTTAAATATAAACAATCGTAGCCCCACTACACTCTCTAAAGTCAACATTACTATTTTATAAGGCTGCGTTTTTCGTGGAAAGGTCTACCTGAGAAAGATCTTTCAAGAATATTTTCAACCACACGCTCGCACATACTTCCAAATTGATATCCACGGCAGTGACGACACCATCATAACTTAACGACCTGAAAATCGTAATCGTGTCTACGCCTGATGACTGTGACGAATTACAGACTGTTCTCACTTCGTGTGGTGACTGATTTAAGAAATGGAATCTTTCTCCCAATTTTAAGAAGTGCAATACAATCTCCTTTTCATTGCTAAAGCAAGGAATGAACACTGCATATACCATCCACGGAAATACAATGCAATCGGCTTCTCAGGTAAGAGACCTAGGTGTTATAATAGACTGTAAACTAACCTTCTCTGCTCACATTCACTCCATAAAATCCCGTGCTATGCGTACTCTAGGCATTCTTTACAGGTTCACTGAAATTAATGATATTAACGCCTTAAAATTATACTTTGTCTCGTATGTTCTCCCCATTATTGACTTTTGTTCCCCTATTTGGTCCTCATCTGCTATCACAAACATATCTCAACTAAATAGTATTTTTAACTTTTTCACTTTCATTGTTAGGACTCGCAATCCTGTTTTTAAGAACAAAAGTAAATCTGACATTATGAACTATCTGGGTATACTTGACCTGAGAAGCCGTTTACAGTTCTCTGATCTGTGTTACCAACACAAAATAATCAATGGCTACACCAAATGTAATTCTCTTCCAGCGTACTTCCCTATACAAGTTCCTCCCCGCCCTACACGCAACCGGCGCACCCATCATGTGTCCCATCCGCACCTAACCTTACAACAACGCTCTATCTTCCACCGTCTCCCTACTCTTGGTAATTCACTACCCGATATCGACATATTCACACCTTTCGCATCCTTCAAACAAAAAATTAAAAGATTCCTTTGAAGTCCTCTCCAGGTTTTCACTTTCTTCCGTCCCTCCGACCCTTGACCTTGACCTTTCTTCTTCCTGCCGGGCTGAGTGGCTCAGACGGTTAAGGCGCTGGCCTTCTAACCCCAACTTGGCAGGTTCGATCCTGGCTCAGTCAGGTGGTATTTGAAGGTGCTCAAATACGACAAGCTCGTGTCGGTAGATTTACTGGCACGTAAAAGAACTCCTGCGGGACTAAATTCCGGCACCTCGGCGTCTCCGAAGACCGTAAAAGTAGTTAGTGGGACGTAAAACAAATAACATTATTATTATTATTATTACTTTCTTCTTCCTAATTTCTGAAACGGACACTTCCAGTTACCGTTGTCATTGTTGTTACATTGTTACTGTTAAACTTGTTAATTATTGTTGTTACTTAATATTGTTGTTTATACCTTTGTTATCTTTTATACTTATTTAAACTTATTATTATTATTATTATTATTATTATTATTATTATTATTATTATTATTATTATTATTATTAATAGTGTAAAATGGCCCTCCATAGGCTGTATCTATAAATAAATAAATAAATAAATAAATAAATAAATAAATAAATAAATAAATAAATAAATCTGTAGCAGATTTTAAACAATGTACTTGAAGTTTCATCCGGTGACGCTTCATGATAAATAGTATAGTTATGGTTTTCACAAAAATACACTGGGACTAACTATTCGTTTTTTACTTAAAAAGCCAAATTTAAACTAATCAGCAAAATTTAACTGGTATTTTACCGTCGCTGAAATTTTATGGTTTTACTCGCATACTGAGTGTACGTGCATCAACAACAAACGAGGGAAAATATTTGTCATGACGTATAACACACGGTATATTCATGAAGAATGCCACAGAACTCGCGAAACCTTCACCTACAACCCAATAGGAACACTACAAAAATTCACTATATACCACCATTACAGACAACCAAATACAAAATTCTTTTACTTCGCGCTTAACTGTGTGTTCATGTTGGGCAACCTAAATATTTTTCTGCGGCTATCAAAACACATACTCTAAACGTGCCATCAATGAATTGCTCGAAAAAACTGTATACATGCCGAAACCCAAGACTAAAATATGTTCTTCTATATTACAATTGGTTTCATATACTGGCTCTATTTTTATTAGCAAGACGATGCGCAATTGGCTATACTGTTAAGATGTTGATATGTTTCTTGCAGTCTCTAGTGCGTGGCGCTGAAGACTTCGAGTGTCAAGTATTAAAACTAGCATTACCTTACCTAAGCTAGCTGGCTTATTGCTGTCGGGTGAGTGCCTACAGCACCGCCCCGCTACCAGGACAAGGAAGCTTCAAGTGCATGCGTCACCCAAACGACCTTAAATTTCGCTGGGGTAGCTCTCTTTCGCGCCGGCAAGGAAACCAGCTCGATGGAGAAGCTGAACTGCGGTAGTGCGAGAGGATTGTCGAGACAGCTGTACATAATTTGGCTTAGATGTTCGCAGTTTTTTAAAATATAAAAAGCGTTCTAAGGAATAGTTATAAAATGTTAATACGAAGTTCTTTAGCCCAGCAACGCTGGGGTTCAGTGCACGCCACTGGTTTGTAGTCGCACCAACAGACTGCGCAAAGGGTGTAAAAATCAGTAATTCAGAGACAGCGACAGTTGGAAAATGGCAAAGTTACTGAATGAGTGGTTACCGTACTGTAGGAGATCCACATTATAATGATATGGTTTCTTCTGGCAGAAGGATTGAGTTTGTACGCGGGGAGACAGTGATCTTTGTCCAACAAGTGAAGAAGAAGTGGTGGTGTAAATTTTCAGAGCCTCGAACGGCTGTACAAGACGAATAGCAGAGTGATCATCCATCAACATTAGCCGTAGACATTAATGCCAATTTCTATCGCCAGACACACACTTATCTGACACTATGACAAATTCTTAAGTAACTTTGGTGATTATGTAAAAGAATACAAAGGACCGATATCGATATCTTAAATGCTGTTGCCGTCCGTTCTCCAATAAAACATTGGGAAATTTACTTTTTTTTTTCTAACCCTCGTACAACAGTGTCTCCTGTAACATAAACGACGGATGGCAATCGAAATTCTACACGTGAATAACCTGCAAGCCTTTTATATCAACAATGCATAACTTGGATTCCTAACATACGAGGTATTGCTGCTTTTCATGGGAGAAATTCCCGAAACTTGACGCATTTATTACATAACTGAAAATCTTCCAGCGCTTGTAATGAACATTTTATCTGCCTAGTGAAGACCCCCTGGCATTCCTTAAGTGAAGAAACAGCTGGGATCAACAATTTAAGTAATTAGAAGAATATTCAGCCCGAAGGTGTAACGAACCAAGCTACATAACATTAACCAATTAAGTACACACGACTCTGGAGACTTCTTCCAAGACGCAGATTGATAAGTTCCTCTGTCCTTTGGGTCCAAGAATACGTGTAACAGTAGTTACTTACGTAGAACATCTATCTGCACTGTAATTAGAAATAACAAACATGTTAAAAGTTTCACATCGTGCCATTTATTCATATACATTTTCATTTGCAAAATTTGAAGCAAATGTCCATACTGAACATGTGTCAGGATAGCGATGGCCAGAGAATCATTTAACAAGAAGAAGAGATGGCGTTGTGGAAGTCTGAATAAAGAAGTAAGGAAACGTCCGGTGAAGTGCTTGGCGTGGAGGATTCCTTTGTATTGGATAGAAATTTTGAACGGCGTGGAAAGAGGACAAGAGAAGAATTGAAGCATCTAAGATGTGGATGTGGCGAAAAGTAGGAAAAATAAACTGGAACGATAGAGTGAGGACTGGAAAAGGTGTTAAAGAGGGTTGGAGAGGAAGAAGCAAACTACAGATCGGGAAGAATAGAAAAAGGAACTGGACAGGACACGTTTAAAAAAAAAAGGTACAATTTCATAACGATACAGATAGGTCTTAACGAAATCAGGTGGTGACATTTGTGCCTAGCTCTTCAGGCTAGCAACTGAATGTTAAAAACATCCTAGGAATATGAGCTACAAATTTTAGGTAAATAAAATATGAGGCTATATTCTTTATTTATTCCTAAAAATTACCTCCCTTTTCTTAATGATCGTTGTGTATGTTTAGTCCTCAGCCCGAAGGCTGATTGGATCCTCAACAGCTCCGCCATCAGCTGTCAAAGATGGCCCAGGCATCACTGAAGATGCGTACTAAGGAAATGAGGAGTGAGGTAGTGTTCGGTTGCTTTCCTCACCGAGCCAGAAGTTGCTATTACATATCACTCTGCCAAGGCCACTGAAATGCATGCACCAACTGACCCTATGAGCAACATTTTCACACCATTCATAGCAGGGACTGGCTGCATAAGGAATGGCATTACTAGCATCGCTCATACCTCAGTCAAAGCCAAGGATAAGACAGAGACAGATCTATGAAAGTAACAAAATTGCTCTAGCCTACACCAGAATACTGTAAACACCAGGTCCTGCCAGCAAAGGCATTAATCATCGTTATCCGGTTGATTAGATTAGCAGTTTGCCTTCTTCTACCAATAAGAGCGCTAATGTGAGTCAATACAGAGTTTCACTTAAGCCCTTGTAACTACATTATCTGGACATTTTTCAAAAAATCAAAAAAGCGCCTGAGGGTATTGAACCAAGGAACACATTGCAGAAAAAAGATGTAAATTAGTTAATTTGGCTAGGTTTTGAATAAAAAAGAAAAGGAGTAAAGAAACAAGCAATTTTAGGCTGTTTTTCCGGAATTGCATTTAGGCCAGAAGTGATTATCGATTTTTTTTTTTTTTTTTGTTGTTTGATAGAGTTATCCAAGACTCACAACTTGAAATCTTTATGGGCCCTTTAGCCCTTCAACTTTCGGCACAACTGAGGAAACTTTTTAATTTTACGCTTTTCGTCGTAGAGGGACCCATACTTTGTCTGTTAAGAAATGTTTTTAACATTAAAATATGGGACTCTTGAAGCCTCAGTTAAAAATGTGGGGCGGAGGAAGTTTAAAATGAACACTTGTATTTCTCCCCCCCCCCCCCCCCCGCGTTTTTACGATTTCAGACGACGGTAAGAATCGCCACACATCACCCAGTTCTATTTGCTCAGGCAGACGCTGGTCAATAGAATTAGGAAACAGAAAGATATTACGTCGTCATTGTAATTTAGAAACATAAATTACCTACAAGAGCTGATGTCAAGGAACTGTAAAAGTGTTCAATTTAACGGTCAACACCCTCTCTTACTGGCAGAATATGCTGATATTGAGTGGAGTGGAGGCCTGTTTTATATTTTCATCCTGATATACAAGTTATTCATTTTTATGTTGTATTTATATCGGTTTTACGGTTCAGGACATGGCGATAAAGCCGCAGACCACTGCTATCAACATTTTATCTGCTGCTCTCAATATTGGGCTTTAACCGCCACCGTTACACTACAGCACTAGCCTCTTCCTCGCTCTGCTGTACAGCTATGAAACAAGTAGTTTGACTGATTAACACACACACACAGGGCCGGCCAGCTAATGCGATACGATCAGCCCCTCTCGTACTTGCACAGTTGTCGACCACACCCTTTTAAAATGAAAATAACCTCAGGCATTTGTTTGGATTGGTCCAGTCCACTACAAAGGGAAGGGGTGGAGCACGAGATTTTACACACACCGATGTCTGGATGAGACAAACCATACTGTTAACGGCAATGAACACAAGCTGTAAACTGTCACGAAATCTGTGATTATGGAAATTGCCAGCAAAAATAATGACAACGATATTTTAAGTGAGTAAAATGTTATCAGAAATTCAAATTTCAGTCTTCAGTTTTTTGAATAGAGTAACTTTTCCTGTAACGAAAATATATTTTAAAATGATATTAAAATGTGGCGGCACCACAACAACCCCCTCAGCTCAACGCACAAAATTTATAAGAAGAGAAAAGTTTAGATACAAAAGCTAAAAACGATATTAAACATAGATTGCAATGTTTCGACCAGACAAGTGAATATTTTCATATTCTTAAAATCCTGAAATCACATCAAATTCAAAGATGTCTGCTTCAAATCACGTTAGACATGAACATATCCATGCGACTCGAAAATTTGAATTGTGCTTCACATTCCTCAAATTACATGAAAAATCTGAAGATGTCCTCCACGTGATAGGATGAAACGTGTTTCAGATTACTCAAATTACATCAAATCTGAAGACTTGAACAGCATGTATCGAAACATTAAATTTACCATGGAGACTGAACGTGGAGGGTGTTTGCCGTTCTTGGATGTTTTGGTTTCTAGGAAATCAGATGGAACTTTGGCTCATTCGGTGTACCGTAAACCCACCCATACTAACGGATATCTTCATGGGTCCTCTCATCACCGTCCTTGCCAAAGGCATGCTGCCTTTAACACCCTTATCAGACGATCAAGGGAGGTTTGTGAGGAGGATAAATTAAATGGTGAACGTGAGTTCCTGACCAGAACATTCCTAAGCATGGCTACTCAAGAAAAGTGTGCTACATCCGAAGCCAAAAGACAGACTGTCTCGTGATTTTCGTCCTTTGAGTCTGGCCTTCTTGCCATACGTACAATCTGTCACGAATAGGATTGGCAATATTCTCAGAAGGCACAATATCAAAACCATATTTAAGCCTAATATCATCCTAGGCGATTGCTTGCAATCTGTCGAAGATCCCATTGGTTTTAACTGTGATGGAATATACTGTTTATGATTTCTTGCTCCTGTGGATCGGTTTATGTTGGTCAAACATGTAGGAAGGTAGCGACGAGGATTAAGGAATATCGCAGGCACTTATGTCTTTGCCAGCCAGAGAAGTCTACTGTGGCAGAACATGCCATACATAATGACCAACAAATCATCTTTGATGCAACTTTTGTCATTTATAAAGAGAAGCATTGTATACCTAGAATCATTCGTGAGGCGATATAAATTGCTAATAACCCGCATAATTTTAACAAAAGTGACGGCTGTATACTGAGTAGTTCATGGCTATCCTTCATAGCAGGCTTCGTAGCCTGAGTCACGCCATGGATATAAAGGGGTAGATACCATAGTTAACACGTCAACATATTTCTCCTTTACTCTGGAGGCCCTGGAATGAACTATATTTCTAACAGGGTCTCTCTATCCTAAGTCTGGTCACTATGAAGTGACATATGCCAACACATTATTTATTATTGCTCTGAAGACGATCCTGGTCGCAGGATCGAAACGCGTCAGCAGATTATTAACATTACGCGGTCTAATATCCCCTGAAGATGTCTGCAAGATTGGTAGAAATATGCTTCACCTCCTCCGATCACATCAGATCTGAAGGTGTCCATTTGGCAGCACGAAATGTACATCAATTCCTCAAAACACTCAAATCTGAAATTGTCCGTTTGATAAAACGAAACATGCTCCAGAATTGACTGGACCGAACACGCCATTCCGTGTTTTATTAAGTTATGGTTTACGATTCTATGTTCTAACTTTTCGTTTATACTGTCACATGTGCTCGAAACGTGTCCATATTCACGCAATTCACCAGTCTGCACTTAATGGATGGCACATTCTGATTCATGGCTAAATGGTTAGCGTGCTGGCCTTTGATCACAGGGGTGCCGGGTTCGATTTCCGGTCGGGTCAGAGGTTTTTAATTGTAATGATTAATATCCACGGCCGGGGGACTGGGTGTTTGTGACGTCCTTAATCTTCCTTTCCTCACACACAACATTCCACACTACCACCATTCCAATTACACGCAGGTTCATACAATATGGTGCCAGTAGGGACAAAAGATCTACATGGGTCGACTCCCCGAACAAATAGCACTAAAAAAAATAATTTCGTTGGCACGGAGGCTGGGTGTATGTGCCGTTTTCACCATCATTTCATCCTCATCACGACGCGCACGTCGCCTACAGGTGTCATATCAAAAGATCTGCATCTGACGAGCCGAACATGTCCTCGGACACTCTCGGCACTGAAAGCCATACGCCATTTAATTTCAATGGATGGCACGATATTTTACAGCAGTGGTTACCATGCATGTATCAGTAAGAATAAAGATCTGGTGAGCAACTGAATTAAGTGATAACTGGCTAGTAGCGTGTGGCACCTCCTGTCCCCCTCATAACTAGAGGGCCTATGCACTAAATAAAGGCAAAATATGCATGCATCCATGCACTAAAACAGCCATATATGCACTGCTGCATAATCTGTTAAAAAAAATTCTTCTATACTAATATTACAAAGAAAAAGATTTGTATTTGTAGGGCCTATGTTTGTTTGTAATGGATAAACTCAAAAACTACTGAACCGATTTTAAAAATTATTTCGCCAATAGAAAGCTTACATTACCAGTGAGTCACATGGGCTGTATTTTATTTTCAAAACAATCAGAGATATAAAGGTACAAAAAAATTTGCCTATATAGATGAAATATCGAATTTGTCGCACAAAGACGAGACAAAGCTCAGTTTAAGCCTCGCGACGCGAAGAACAAAACTCGGTAAGGCCCTAAGGGCCGTGGAAATCATATTTTAAGGGCCTAAAAACAACCGTTATGGAGATATTGCCATCACACTACCCCGCTCTAGGAATCAGATGAAGAAATGACCAGCCATAACCATGGCAACGTCTGCTCAAGGATTCTACAGTAGAATACAGGCCTGCGGTTCGAAGTAGACACGTGCCTAAATATAGGATACGTCAAGGATAGATTCAATAATGTTATTTGCTTTACGTCCCACTAAGTACTCTTTTACGATTTTCGGAGACGCCGAGGTGCCGGAATTTAGTCCCGCAGGAGTTCTTTTACGTGCCAGTAAATCTACCGACACGAGGCTGACGTATTTGAGCACCTTCAAATACCACCGGACTGAGCCAGGATCGAACCTGCTAAGTTGGGGTCAGAAGGCCAGCGCCTTAACCGTCTAAGCCACTCAGCCCGGCAGGATAGATTCTGCTACACATATGCCTGTCTAAGCATTGCGGGGGTCAGCCACCCCTATGGGTGGAGGTGGGAGGGGGTGGTATATAAAAATAATCGAAAATATTGTCGAATCCATAGGTTTCGGGGTCGCTGCGATCAACAGTGACACTCCGCATTTGGTTTAAGTCCAAGTTCAGCGCATTATCCACAGATACTGAGTAACACGAAAGAAGAACGGTAAAGAAAGGTTAGCGCTACAAAATATTGGTCTGGACTGGTTAGGTCTTGCTAGTGACAAGACCACGGGAACAAAGAAAACTGTGGCATTATTTAGTTTTAGGCTGCCTCTGTTTTAATTCTTCTATATAAGTAAGAATAGTTTCTGGGACGGGTAGGTGGCTAGTGGCTTTACGTAGCACCGACATAGATAGGTCTTATGGCGACGATCGGGTAGGAAAGACCTAGGAGTTGGAAGGAAGAGGCCGTGGCAGTAATTAAGGTACAGTCCCAACATTATCTTGGTGTGAAAATGGGAAACCACGGAAAACTACCTCCAGGGCTGCCGACAGTGGGATTCGAACATAGTATCTCCCTGATGCAAACTCACAGCCGCACGCCCCTAACCGCACGGCCAACTCGCCCGGGTAAGTTGGTACCTGCCAAGTATGGAGAAAGGATCTCTCCTCTCTACTACTTCAGGTCACGTAAAACATTATTTTTCTATGATTCCAACATCCGAACCGAATATCAAAACACCACCGGAAAAAAACTTACACACTCTCATGCTCTTGTTAATACTACCGACTGTCAAAAACAAAGCACTGTAAAGGCTTCCAGTGGCAAACGGAATTTTTACATATTCATTTGCTTTTTTTACCGATTTGAATATCAACACACAATATTATGTTGTTTTATTCAAAATAATACTGAAACTGCAATTATGCAATTACATGTACGTATGTCAAGAATATGAGCGTATCCCGTGTACATATATATGTATATGCACTATGAATGCCATTCGATTTCAAACAGTATGAATCGCCCTTAATTTTTATGGACATATTATATCTCGAAACAAGCAAACATCCAAATACGCCCTAATCCGCCCTGCAATGATACGATGCGATATGGAATCCTCAAGATACTAGGAATATTGGGGAGACATACTGATTTATAAACACTCGCCAGTCTCCGATAATGCACGGAGATGGTTCGAAGCAATGCCCACGGCGCGCACACACCTCTCGACAGAATCCCGGATGAGCTCTATAGGACTAAGGTCTGGTGACCTTGAAAGCCATGCAAGAATCCTCATATCGTTTAGTGTGTTCATCGAACCAATCCGGGAGCGATACGCCGGCGCAATGTCTCGCTTCTCATCTCCACACAATACTGGTCTCTCGCAGCGTGCCGGAGAATAACAAATGGGTAGTCTGACGGAAAGTTCTGTATCGATCACCGATGAGAGACGCTGGTGGATGTACCAAGAATTCCATTTCATCCCAGCTACCTTACAGCCATTTACTAAAACGTACCGGTAGTTAACTCTAATCTAACTACTGATCAGTGTAATATCTCAGTGACCCAGCTCGATAGCTGCAGTCGCTTAAGTGCGGCCAGTATCCAGTATTCGGGAGATAGTGGGTTCGAACCCCATTGTCGGCAGCCCTGAAGATGGTTTTTCGTGGTTTCCCATTTTCACACCAGGCAAATGCTGGGGCTGAACCTTAATTAAGGCCATGGGCGCTTACTTCCCATTCCTAGGCCTTCGCCATAAAACCTATCTGTGTCGGTGCGACGTAAAGCAAATAGAAAAAAAAACCCACAAAAACCCCACAAAAAACCTAGCTCGATAGCTGCAGTCGCTTAAGTGCGGCCAGTAACCAGTATTCGGGAGATAGTGGGTTCGAACCCCACTGTCGGCATCCCTGAAGATGGTTTTTCGTGGTTTCCCATTTTCACACCAGGCGAATGCTGGGGATGTACCCTAATTAAGGCCACGGCCGCTTCCTTCCCACTCCTAGCCCTTTCCTGTCCCATCGTCGCCATAAGAACTATCTGTGTCGGTGCGACGTAAAGCTAATAGCAAAAAAAAAAATCTCTGCGGTAATTTTGCCATTACACGAAGACAGGGCTTTAAGCCGTAAATTATCTAGTACAACCTAATTGGTAGGATTGTTGAAGGTGAATATTCCAAAGCTTATCAACTTCTTTGCATTGCACAGATTATTATGTTTTAATTTTCATAACTGGATACACAAACGAAGTTCAGCTTCACTTTCACAATATCGTATCAGTCAATTTAATTTAATTTAAAATAACTTAATACATTTTTATGAAAGAATATGTATAGTGTGACGCAAAAATCCGTTAACATGTGATGAGGCAATACTTCACGGAATATTGAAGGTAGAGATGCAATAATTGACTCACACGATTGGCATGATATAGGGTTTTATTGATACCAACAACGAGTGCACAAACAGGCCAACAGATGGCGCTGGACAGCAACACCTCAGTGATGCAGCATGAGACTTGTGCGCGGTATAAACGTAGCTGTCGTGAGAGAGGCCGTCAAATAGGCCTGCAATCGCGGCATGTCATGCCTGGCCTCCCCAGTCCCCCGACGTCAATCCGTGTGATTATTGGTTGTGGGGTTACCTGAAGTCGCAAGTATACAGCGATCGTCCGACTTCAGTAGGGATGCTAAAAGACAACATCCACCGACGGATATGCTGTACAGTGCAGTTTACAACATTGTCCCTCGAGTACAGGTATTCTTGATGAATGACGGCCGAGATGTTGAGCATGTGTTGAAAAGAACATCGTATTTGCTAAACCTCGATTGTTATGCTAATTATTGCTTTGCATCGCATGAAGCACCATCTGTTGATCATTTTGTGTACTTTATTTTGTTGTCAATAAAACCCCATGTCATGACAATCATGTGTGTTAATTATTACCTCTCTACCTCCAATATTCCATGAAGTATTGTCTTGCCAAAAGGCAATTAATTACATGAGAATAATACAGTCTTGCCCAAAGAATTACCGACAACATCCGACATTACACACGACCTAAACGCAAAAGAAGTTCCTTTTAGAAGTCTGTTCCTTTGATCACAGTTCCAGCTGAAGAGTAATGTATGTTAGCCAACAGCAAAACAGGCATCCTTGGCCAGGGTAAGGTGTGCAGCGCAATTTCTATCTTCATTACCACACCGGTCACGTTCGATAGTAAGGCGATCCGCTCGGATATTGGAAGCGTTCTTTTAAGTGAAAATGATACATTTACGGGAGCAGGATGTTCGTACAGCAGCATATTACTTAACACAGAAGTCAGCATTTGAGAAATGCCGCTCTGTCATATTACCACGGTGTTGAACTGTATTTTTTTAAATGCACGTGGTACAATCCATAAAGCGTCAGTACAGTGATTCGGATTATCTTCGTGTTGGCATGAAAAGTCGAATATGCAGCAGAGATTTGTTTTCAAAAATAATTTAAAAACTAATAATAATAATAATAATAATAATAATAATTGTACCGCGAGGGTACATCCGCTCCGTTCATTCAAATGAAGCGCCTTGTAGAACGCCATCTTCAATATAAACTTGCAACAACTTGTGCAAGAAGTTTGCACTATTCTTCACAGATGCCTCTTCCAAAAGAACGTATGTTATGCCCTCTAATGTGAAGAGGAACTATCAAAATTCTAAAGTAATTTGTTACTTTAAGGTTTCCAAAACTGAGTTCATTTGTCTTCTTTTTTTTTTTGGGTGTATCACAGTTGTCAACACTTCGATCTCCAATTTTGTGCATTTAATTTTAAACTAATCAGCGTTTTCTTCTACATATTTAATTATCCAATAAAAATTGGGGGCGTGTCGGGCCTTAGCCCAGATCTCTCTAGAACCTTCCTCTCGGGTATAAAAGCTGTTACCTTTTCGAGCCACCTTACCTCCTTGATCGTCCAGTTTACTGAGTGTGTGCTTATAGTGGAGGCGGGGGCGTCTCGCCCTTCATCGAGCAGTCCAGCACAGTAAGGTAATGGCAGCCAATTAATAACTAGGTGATAGCCTCTGAAAGCTAGCTCGAGGGGAAGGTGAGCAAATATGCTCTGGTTGTTGAAGGTTGCTGTGATAAGGCAGTAAAGGTATAAGGTTTGGAGCGTAGTCTCCTAGACAAATCCCTAGAGCATAGACGCTCTATCTATTTTGAAGAAGTGTTAGTAAAACTCTGTAAATGAAAGCGGGAGACCTATCTCCTTGACTCCTGAGCGCATGGAACAATAGTGCTCAAGTAACATTTGTAAAATTGGGAGCTTTAAGCTCAGAGGATAAAGTGACAAATTTTCTTATTTTCTTATTTCTTCTACTTTGTATTTAAACTACTGTACCTGGAATCTTGTTCCGTCGCTAAGCGACTTATTTTGTACATATTTTGCATTTGAAAAAAAAGAGAGGAGAAATGAAATATAACTTTAATTTTAATTTTAAAGCTTTTAATTAATCTTTAGATTGTAGTAGATAGACCCATTCATGCCCGCACCTTCTTTCACCTCTGTGCACACCATAATTAATAATAATAATAATAATAATAATAATAATAATAATAATAATAATAATAATAATAATAATAATAATAATAATAATTGTACCGGGTGGTACACCTCCACGCCGCTTATTTAAAATTTGCGCCAATTGAAACTCCTCTGCTGGAGGAAGTCTGAACTTTATCTACGGTATTAATTTTCAAGTTTCTCAGAAGATGTCACTACTTGGAAATTTTGGAGTTTTTGAACTGGGTCATTTTTGATGTACTTTTGTTTTACCTGTAGTAAGAAGTGTGAACTTTCTCTTCTAGAGGACACTACTGAAAAACTACAATGGTGCACCCTAGTGCGAAGTGAAAGAACTGTTTTTTGGAGAAATTTTTATTTCAAAAGTTTGTTTCTTGTTAAATTTCTTTCTGTTATTGTTTAAGTTAGCTGTATACCCCTTTCTTTCCCCTTGTTTTGAATTTAGCCAATCCTGAATTTCTCGAATTAATTTTCCACCAATAATATGTTTCTTCTTCGTATTGTGTAGGGGTTTTCTTGGTGAACCAATAAAATCCTTGTGGGAGGGTGTGCTCATTTCAAAAACGCCTCGAACTTTCCGCGAGAGTATATAAACTGCTGATTTTCGGGTCTCGGTGCCACTTCTGTACCATCTTTCAGTGTGTAAAGTACATAGCAGGGGGCGGGAAGCGCCTCTTTCTTCGGGCAGCAGTTCAACAACCAGGTAATGGCCATTTAATAACTTCTTTTCTTGCTAGCTCAGCAGTTTAACTCTCGGGGCGGGTCCGAAGCGTTTCCACCATGTAACTTTCCCTAAAATGTAAAGACACTTTGTATTTATTCCATCTTTTAAGCTACATATTGGGATAGAGAGTGCTTAACCCTCTCGAGCTCCCACTCATATTGTTTTGAGGTGAACTTATTTCTCACAACCGATTCTTCCTTAATGTACTGTAAATTGTTCTTTTCTAAAGTCACCTCTGTAGTATGGGATTAGCCCTTGCATTAGTGGCCTAGAGCCAGATTAGGTTTTAAAACAAATGCATTAGGAGTGCAGATCGCCTCCTCTCAAGTTGGTATTTTAGAGGCCATATAATTAACCTTTTCTCACTTAATAGGCCTCAGTAGGTTGGGTATTTTACCCCTGTGTTTATGTCCTTAGAGGACAGCTTGAAGGTGGAATTAGGTGTGGCCTTTGACAGGCTTAAAATTTGAGAGCGGGTTGCTCTTTCTTGAAAATTTTGTTTTCTGCGCGCCTCAAGCAGGCTTTACTGTGTAATTTGGAGCAAGTGCTCCTGGGTATGAATGGGGTTTTCCGCCCCTCTGTTGAAACTTGTGTTGGGGTAAAACTGGGCTAATTGCTCAAGAATTGTGAGGTCGGGGCTCGAAGCCCAAATCCTGTAAATATTGTAATTGTACTTTTATTGCCTTGCTACTCTGTACCTGTCTTTCGTGTTATTTCTGAATTTTGGAAAGAGAATATAACCTTGTTAAATTTTACATTAACTTTAATTTCGTAGTTTGAGACCCGTTCGCACCCGCACCTTCTTTCACCTCTACCTACCACAAAAATACGGTAATAATAATAATAATAATAATAATAATGATAATAATAATAATAATAATAATAATAATAACAATAATAATAACAGTTCTCTCAAACGACATAGAAACCGCTAGAGCTCAAGTTGAAATTTTAAAGGAAATTGCCGAACAAACTGGTTTGCAGATATCGTTTGAGAAAACAGAAGTAGTGACTAACATCAAAGAGGCTCCACCAAAACTCCATACAAAATACGGGGACATCACCCGAGTAGACAAATTCAAATACCTGGGTGAGATCATCATGAAAAATGGACTGGACAAAGAAGCACTTCAGGAGCGAGTACGCAAACTGGAAATAGCCTAACAAACATCCCGCACAATCTACAACAAAAAATGCCTTTCCCAAAACACCAAGATACGTCACTATGAAACAGTTCTGAAGCCAGTAGTTCTATATGCAGCCGAAACCCTGTCTCTAAGTGCCAACAAAGGACTCCTTGAAGAACTGGAGAAAAGAGAACGCAAAATTGTGAGAGGAATCTTGGGATCAAAGTACAGAAATGGAATCTACCAAAAGAGATACAACAAGGAAGTCTACAGCAAAATAGAGAAAATTACCGACACAATCAGAAAAAGACGGGCACGATTTTACGGTCATCTGAAATGAATGGACGGAAGAAAGTTAACTACAGAAATCTTTCACTTTTTTGATTCAAGCCCCAAAACCACAATTCCCTGGTTTAGAAATACCAAAGAAGACCTGCAAATGCTACATATCTCAGCTGAAGACACCCTTAACAGAGATCTCTTCCGCAAGAAAATATTGAGGAATGGGCTAAACCGAGACGAGCAACTGAAGAGAAGACACGGTGCCCCTTGGACAGAGGAGCGTAAGCAGGCCCACTCACAAAGAATGAGGGAAATTTGGGCTCTAAAGAAGGCCACGTTCAGTGTCAAATGCAACAAGACTAACGTGGTCCTTGATGACCCCAGCGAATTATATATATAATAGTAATAATTACTTTCGGCCATACAGCACTGCAGTACATTGATGTAAACAAAACAACAATATGCTAAGTTATAGAGCGGTCTACAGGCAGCAATGAACTCAATGAAGGATAGATACAATATAAACCCAGTAGTAAGTGACATAAGGTCAAGACTTAGCAAGACTCCCACGCGCGTCTCTCTCGGATTGATGGACACACAGGGACAATCGGTAATGAAAAAATCGACCTACTAGTAAAAACAAGCTGCAAAATCTATGATGGAATTTCATAGAACATAGTTCCAATATGTTATCTGAAGAGAAATATTAAAGAACACACAACTCTCCAGTGGAATAAAATCTGGAAAATCTGGACAGCAATTTTGAAAGGACCCGTAAACGACTGAAACATTATTATTACTACTCCCGAATACTGGATACTGTCTGTACTTACGGGACTGCAGCTATCGAGCACGATAGAAACACCGGGCGAGTTGGTCGTGCGGTTAGGAGCGCGCAGCTGTGAGCTCGCATCCGGGAGATAGTGGGTTCGAACCCCACTGTCGGCAGCCCTGAAAATGGTTTTCTGTGGTTTCCCATTTTCACACCAGGCAAATGCTGGGGCTGTACCTTAATTAAGGCCACGGTCGCTTCCTTCCCATTCCAAGGTTTTTCCTGCCCCTTCGACGCCATAAGATCTATCTGTGTCGGTGCGACGTAAAGCAACTAGCACGATAGAAACATTCTTTTCTCGATCCACCATAGTGTTCAGTGTAAAATACTTGTGCCAAACTTTGTGCTGCAGCCGGGTTGAGTGGCTCAGACGGTTAAGGCGCTGGCCTTCTGGCCCCAACTTGGCAGGTTCGATCCTGGCTCAGACCGGTGGTATTTGAAGGTGCTCAAATACGTCAGCCTCGTGTCGGTAGATTTACTGGCACGTAAAAGAACTCCTGCGGGACTAAATTCCGGCACCTCGGCGTCTCCGAAAACCGTAAAAGAGTAGTTAGTGGGACGTAAAACAAATAACATTAATTATTATTAAACTTTGTGCTTACTCAATTCTTATCCGGACATAGTAAATTTATAATAATAATAATAATAATAATAATAATAATAATAATAATAATAATATTAATAATAATAATAATAATAATAATAATAATAATAATAATAATAATAATAATAATAATAATAATAATAATAATGTTATTTGCTTTACGTCCCACCAACTACTTTTACGGTTTTCGGAGACGCAGAGGTGCCGGAATTTAGTCCCGCAGGAGATCTTTTACGTGCCAGTAAATCTACCGACACGAGGCTGACGTATTTGAGCACCGTCAAATACCACCGGACTGAGCCAGGATCGAACCTGCCAAGTTGGGGTCAGAAGGCCAGCGCCTCAACCGCCTGAGCCACTCAGCACGGCATGGTAAATTTAATTCATACTCTGAGCGATTTGAGATCAATGTTCCTGCTGATTATTCATACTTTTGTAGATACCCTCAAACTGAACATCACCTGCTTTTTGACTGTCGTATTTTTATTCGGCAGGACCTTCCCAATTTAAACTGTCATCTGAACAATTGTGGCAATGAACTGGCAAACTGGCAAAACCTCTATAACATATATTCAAAATTCAATCTTGTTAATCTCACTTTCTAATATTAATTCACCACATCTTTAATAAGCTTTCATTATAATGTTCTATACGTGGTGAATCTTATCTAATTGTTAAACCATAAACCAAATATGCCATGTAAAGTAGGGTTTCTTTTCTGTACTGAAACTTATTATTATTATTATTATTATTATTATTATTATTATTATTATTATTATTATTATTATTATTATTATTATTATATAATGAATTATTAATTATTATTATTAATAATAATCAAAATAAATAATAATAATAATAATAATAATAATAATAATAATAATAATAATAATAATAATAATAATAATAATAATACCGAGCGAGTTGGCCTACAGTTATGGTCGCGCAGCATTCATGAGATAGTGGCTTCGAATCTCACCGTCGGCAGCCCTGAAGACGATTTTTCGCGGTTTTCCATTTTCACATCAGGCAAATGCTGAGAATATACCTTAATTTAAGGCCACGGCCTCTACCTTCCCAATCCTAGCCTTTTCCCCTCCCTCTGTCACCGAAAACCTTCGATGTGTTAGTGTGACGTTAAACACAGGTAGGATAATAATAATAATAATAATAATAATAATAATAATAATAATAATAATAATAACAATAATAACAGAAGATTCTGTTGAAGAGCTGGTTAGGTTTTTTTTTTTTTTTTTTTTTTTTTTTACTCATTCATTCGCAACGGTACGGTAAGTGACTGCATGGCTGACGTATTAGATGACTATTGAATTTACTTCCAGCGACAGGTGGTAGACCTGTGTGGTGACCCTGCAGGAGCTGACTTTGCCCATTGTTGCTTTCGGTATTGCAGCAGGACCTTGTCGTTGTCTTTTGTGGCAAGAATATAATACAGGGTCTTTATTTATGCTTGGCAAGGACTTTCTCGCTCGACCTTGGCCGCCGATAACAGGCCGCTACCGGCCGCTGGCGCGCGCGATTTCCGGCACTTCCTGCAGTTGCTGAGAGCTGAGCTCCGAGACAGTAGGGTGTTCAATGAAGCTACTGCGTACTGTATGTCGTATTGTATGGTGTTTTATTTTGATTGTGTATAGTGCTGTAATGTATGTGAAATATTCGTTACGTGAACGTGTATATCTGCACAATACTTACATTAAGTGCAAAAAATCGTGCGCTAGGACAAGACAAAAGTTTCGAGCGAAATTTCCAGGGAGACTCATTCCTATCCATCGGACAATAAAACAACTGGCCAAGAGATTCAAACGTACAGGTTCAGTAAACAATAAAAATAGACGTAAATGTCGTTATCTCCTTATTGAAGCGTATTTGGTACAAGGATGATAAGTAAAAATATGTGGCCCCCTTGTAGCCCAGATTTATGGGACAACCCTCACACACTAGATGAACTTAAAGACAACATAAGAGCTGCAATTGCAGCCATCAGTGCTGAAGAACTTGGTAGAGTAACGGAAAACAATTAGGAGATGCCGATTATGTTTGGCAGCGCATGGAGAACAGTTTCAGCATAAACTGGCGAGTAAAATGCATTATAATGATTTTGCGCACTGTATTCTGCCGTACATACGCAACTGAAGCGTCACTGGCGGCCAAGGTAGAGCGAGAAAGTCCTTGCCAAGCATAAATAAAGACTCCGTATGTTGATATTCTCGTGCGTTAAGTGTCATTGACGCTGTCATGGGTTGTGTAAAACAACATAAATTTGAAATAGCAGCTTAAATAATCGGCTTTTGCGTCGCACCACACCTCGTTCCTGAGGACCAGTAATACGTCTGGCAAGTTACATGGGCTTAATTGTTGTGAGAAGGCAGTTGAAGAAGGTTTGACGAAGTAAGTGAGACTTTTTTCATGGTGGGTCAGGGCGGGGTGTTTCTTGGTGGTCAGGGTGTCGGCTACTCGATCCACCGGGTCAGCCCTGAATTCTACAACACCTAGTTTCCAATCTAAGGTTAAATTGACTACCTCAGCCAAGATCGAACCTCCGAACCTAGAGATTATTCGCCAACTTCCTGGCTTGTCACATATCTAAATTATTTACCGAAGTTCTCTTGTCTGAGACACCAAAAGACTGAACTGATTAGTTACCGATGGGTCGTCATCCTTCCATTGTCAAGTTTGACTGATTGACAAAGGCGGTTACATTTACGCTGCTGGACTGGACGCAAAGAAGATTGCTGCCACCTGAAATTACGTGCGGTAATAATTGAGGTGGTTTTTGTTTCGCTAAGACTACCTTTCAGACAATACCGAGGTGTAATCCATCATCTCTGGAGCTCATAGTTACGTAGATTTGTCCCTTAAAATGATGATTACCCCGTTATCCTTTTCATCATCTCTACTCATTTCGATAACAGGTCTGATTCAGTTTCCGGACACTTTAGTTTCTTCTTAAAATTTCTATGACAGCCGAAGGTACTGTGCAATATTCGGGCTGAGGACACATACGGTAAACGAGTCTCATTATTATTTATTCTTATATTCCCTTTTCTGATTTCAAGCTGTACCTGTACTTCAAATACTTTATGTGGGCAAAAAAAAAAGTACTTGAATAACTAACGTTTTATTCATAAGTTATCGAATATTTCTTTCATTACACTTCGCAGCAGTGAAGCCAGGATCATACCTTCATTATGGATTTGATTCTTTTGTATTCGGCTTCTTGAGTTCTTTTTATTTATTTTTTATTCCTCCCCCTTTCGTCTCATTTCTACTGCGAACAGGGTTCTTCATCTAATTCCACTGCTCTACTCTCAAAGCGTCGCCATTAAAAATGTTGAATGCGGATTGCTTGCAAACATCTTTCATTTATAATGAACACTTGAATAATTGATTACAATCAGTCGTCCGACAAACGGAGCGTCTGCCTGGGAAAGCTCGCAGGTTCTGCTCCATAGAATGCCGCAACAGAATGTTACAAGCAAGTTTTATAATACTAGCCTCATGGATGTGACGTTTTGCGCAATAGAAGACCGTGCGAAGCTTACGCCATCACTGAGCGATATCGATGTGTATGAGAGTGGCATTCAAGAACAACGAAGAAGAGAATTCTGGCAATATCTGTCAATAGCAATTTCCACCAGCTAGTGACGTCGATAGACTCCTAGAACAAGTGAGTGCACGGCGTGCAATTAGCAACAGTAAGTTATTGATTTTAGGGCAAGAAGTTTGTTTCGTCATTAATAAAATAAAACCTTAACTCGTTGCTCGTTGACATACGATTATTTCACTTGATAAAGTGTTGGAGATTTGGATTATATCTATACATTTTAAATTATTAATATTGCCAACAATACTGTGGAGTGATACTTTACAAGTTGCTTTACGTCGACGATGGGGCAGTAAAGTTCTAGGAGTGGGAAGGAAGCGGCCGTGGCCTTAATTAAGATACAGCCCCAGCATTTGCCTGGTGTGAAAATGGGAAACCACGGAAAACCATCTTCAGGGCTGTCGACTCGATATTGGCCGCACTTAAGCTCGGTGGAGTGGTATTTTAGACTTCCTACCTTTAAGTAGTTTTATGAGAGATTTCCATCTGTTGATGACCCTAGATGAGGGGAATTCTTGTTTGAATTCTGAGAGGGAACACATTTTTAACACCGTTCTCAGGGGCATAATTTTAGGGCCTGTAGGGCCTACAATGCAAGCGGGCCCGGGCCTTTTAGGAGCCCCGCATACTCCTCGTAAATAAATATATATATATATAGTCTAATGGTACGACACGGGAATGTAGAATCAGTCTAAATAGTTTACAATTTGTACGTAGAGGAATTGCCATCTAGCAGCAGTTATTATAGCACAACTGTAAACAATTCTTGTTCTTACCGTCACAATCGCCCCAACACCACCACTCTATCGCAACATTCCCCCTGTGGGTGGGGGCGGTAGAATAACACCCACGGTATCCCCTGCCTGTCGTAAGAGGCGACTAAAAGGGGCCCAGGGGCTCTGAACTTTGGAGCGTGGGTTGGCGACCACGGGGCCCTCAGCTGAGTCCTGGCATTGCTTCCACTTACTTGTGCCAGGCTCCTCACCTTCATCTGTCCTATCCGACCTCTCTTGGTCAACTCTTGTTCTTTTCCGACCCCGACGCTATTAGGTTTGCGAGGGCTAGGGAGTCTTTCATTTTCACGCCCTTCGTGGCCCTTGCCTTTCTTTGTCCGATATCTTCATTTTTCGAAGTGTCGGTTCCCTTCCATTTTTCTCTCTGATTAGTGTTATATAGAGGATGGTTGCCTAGTTGTACTTCCTCTTAAAACAATAATCACCACCACCACCACCTCTCTCGCAACACCCGGACCCTCTCCTCACAAAGGATCTACACAAAATTATTTAAAAATTATTACATCAATGAAAATTGATACCAAAATATCACATTTTAGAAAATGATACTTTCCTGATGGGTAATACATCTGAGATCGTATTATACACAAACTTGTTGAACATTAAACTTTTATCACATGTTTATTTGACAACAATGTATAAAGCTAATAAGAAGTAGGCGAAATAATAATAATGTTATTTGCTTTACGCCCCACTAATTACTTTGACGGTTTTCGGAGACGCCGACGTGCCGGAATATAGTCCTGCAGGAGTTCGTTTACGTGCCAGTAAATCTGCCGACACGAGGTTGATGTATTTGAGCACCTTCAAATACTACTGGACTGAGCTAGGATCGAACCTGCGAAGTTGGGGTCAGGAGGCCAGCGCCTCAGCCCGGCTGTAGGTGAAGTAACACACTGTCAATTCAGTTTTGAACTTTGTCTCTCTGCGCGAAGGCTAATCACTTGTGCCGTTTGATATTTTTGAAACTTTACTTGAACAGTTCTTGATTCAATTTTGTTCGCATATCTTTCTGTGCTGTAGACCTAATCGAATGAATTATTAGAACTGAGACTTTGGTATCGGTTACAGAATATAGTTCAGCTATAACTGTAAAATGAAAACAATTTTAATTACGAACAACTAAGTGGTGATTGGTTCAGCAACTTAGTCGTTAAATCACGGAGGCAGCCAAATACAATATATTACAATTATTTGTAATAATCTTACAATAGTGAATAATCCATTTGTTTATATAACTTGACAATATATTGCGTATTTTCTATCTGCAGTTATTAAATTTACAATAGTTATTCGTAGTTTTTACATTTTATTTGAGGGGGCCCGAATTTTTATTTTGGCAGGCGGACCCGTAACACATTCGTTAGGCCCCTGACCCTTCTCCCTATTGACATAATTTCACTGATGACGCAGCGCGTTAAATATGTTTATGAGCCACCATCTTTTCCACCAACAATAAGAAAGAGAAAAATAATATCCTCTTCCTCAAAGCTCTAAGACTTATGCTTACTGGCGGTTACTTGTTTCCTTCCTTTACTGCCACTTTTCACCCAATTTCTACAGCTTTAACCATACATTGGTGGTAGAGCAGATGTGAATCGTAGCATAAATATGGACATGCCCTGTTTTACTGACGGATGCCCTATCTGACGCCAAATCTACGTAGTAGGATGTATTCCCTATGCGTGTACACGACGAGGAGTGTGTGGAACATACACAGACATTGAAGTCTCTGGGTCAAAACAATTAACTAGACGCGATTAAAATGCACGACCCAGACGGGAATCCAACCAGGGACCCTCTGAACCGAAGTCTTCACCGCTGATCATTCAGCCACGGAGCCAGACAACATTTTAAAAGTTATTATTATTATTATTATTATTATTATTATTATTATTATTATTACCGAGCCGAGTGGCCGTGCGTTTTAACGCACTATGGCTATGAAGCGAAGGACTGCATTCGGGAGGCGCGTGACTTCGAATCCCACTGTCGGTTGTCCTGAGAATGTTTTTTTGTTGTTTCCCATTTTCGCTTCCAGGCGAATGCCGGGACAGTTTAAATTCACAGGACACAACCGATTCCTTACCCAGTTTTCATTCACCATCATTCATGTCATCCTCATTAGCTCAACTCAGGTTGGCGTTAGGAAGGGCAGCCGGTCGTAGAACATGTCAAATGAATTCACATCATCTGATCTTCGACCTCGCATCAAAAAATGGCTAAGGGGTAGATAAACAAATTATTATTTCTTCTTCACCTTCTTCTACCGCTTTTCCCACAGCAGTGAGGTCGCGGGTGCGAACTGCGTAGCACAATTGGATTTGGCCTTGTTTTACGACCGGATGCCCTTCCTGACGCCAACTCTACATGGAGTGATTTAATTTCTATTGTATGTTTCTGTGGTAGTCAGTAGTGCGATGTGTTGTCTGATATGAATAGGAGACCGAGCCAGAAGAATTAATCAGAAGCGATTAAAATCCCCGACCTGACCGGGAATCGAACCCGGGAACCTCTGAACCGAAGATCAGTACGCTGACCATCCAGCCAACGAGTCAGACAAACAAATTATTATTATTATTATTATTATTATTATTATTATTATTATTATTATTATTATTATTAATCAAAATTGCGATACAATTTACGAATCGTAGATGGAAAAGATGTCGAGTTTTAAACAAGGTGAAGCCGAACTCCACCGACTAACTTTCAATGGTTGTTCTGCGATACATAGTAATAATTTAATTATAATTTATTCGGTTTGTTTCCCCAATCATCCTTGTTTCTGTAAAAATACCTGCATATCAGTGAAAAAGCCTGTAGTATACAATAACCAAAACGTACAACACAAAACACAGAGTAATGCAACAACCCTCAGATGAAACACGTATATTTTGTCACAGTGTGTTCAGTCAGTGTACTGTACAGTACAGTACGTAACAAATGCAGAACTGTTCTCTTACAGATACTGTTCAAAATGTCGACCACCATGATCACGGCATCGCTGGCTTTCGACACGTTAAAGAACTCCTGCGGGACAAAATTCCGACACTCCGGCGTTTGTCAAGAACTAGCATTTATTATTTTGAGTGTAATTCAGGTACAAAGCTAACTGGGGCAACAAACCAAACGAAATGCAATTACTCCGTAAGGAGCCACCGCAGACCACGGGCCCCTTATACTCAGAAGATATCCCTGAACAATCTTCGAATGTTTGTCGTTGGAGTTCCGCTTCACCCTGCAGAAGCAATATATACCTTTGAGATATGACCTTCGTACTGGCCTAACAATAACACGGCCGGTAAATATCCTAGTGACACCTCTGAATGTAATATTAATGTAGGAAATCACATCATCGATATACTGTAGCAATGCATTTCCAATGTAATTGCACGATAACGGTTGTACCAGTCTTTGTGTGGGATATAGATCCAGCCTGCTCCTATTAAATGCCTGCTTGTTGTTTAAAGGGGCCTAACATCTAGGTCATCGGCCCATTGTTCTTATTAAATCGTTGAAAAATATATTTGAATAAATCAAAATACAACAAATTTACAAAGGTGTTTTCAGCACAAGTCAACGATCAGTAAATGTCGTTCAAACCTTAAATGTTAGCCAGTGTATATTTCTGACTATACTGTATTTGAAATGTTCGACGATTTTCACTTTGCAATATCGTTATCATTTACGTGGCTGAAGTTACTCGTCACTGTAAACGCTTTCGTCAAAGTATTCTCTCTCATCTGACATGGATTTATTATTACAGTCACTTTCAGGTCACTTCATAATATTCCTCTACACAGCAACCACATGCGTTTACAAACTGACAAATACCGATAAGTTATAAATTAAAGCTTCCTTTGAACTTTACAGAATGTGTTCCATTAGGAACTGTTAGGGCGTAGAGCCCGAATTTTTATGCAGTAATACACTGAGTTGCTAAAAGTCATGGGAAGACACTGAATGTGATGTTAATAATGAGTTGCTCCTCCGTGAGCCCTCAAGAAGACAACAATACGGCGAGGCATCGATTCTACAAGGTGTTGGAATCGTTCTGGAGGGATCTAGACCACGCATCCTGCACAGCTACCCACAATTGGTCTTGTGTAGCTGGTGTGGGGTTCATGGAGCGTACACCAGCATCACATAAATGCTCGAATGGAATTAAGATCGGGAGATCTGGTGGGCCAATCCATGGTCGTAACTTCACTGGAGTGCTCCTCCAACCGCCTACGAGCCAGCACAGAGCAGCGACGTGGCGTATTGCCCTGTTGAAACATGGCATCTCTATCAGGGTACTTCAAGGTCAGCAAAGGGATGCAGTTGGTCTGAAAATGTCCCCATAACGTGCACCTGTCAGCGCTCCCTGCAGCCGGAAAATGGGGGCTAATTGCGACCATGAGAACAACCCCCAGACCAGAACTGAGCCACCTTCCACCCGGACACAACCTTGCTGATACGCAGGATCCACAGCTTCATGGAACATACGCCACACTCTCACGCGCACATCAGTTCGGTACAACAGGAACCGGGATTCATCGCACCATATCACACGCCGCCACTGTTCCATGGTCCATTGCCGATGTTCGCGGGCCCAAGCACGTCGTCGAATTCTGTGTCGAGGTGTCAGCAAAGGGACGCGAGTTCGTTGTCGGCTGGTGAAGACTATGCGGTACAGTTGCCTCCTTACAGTCCGGGTAGAAATGGGTTTCTGACTCCCAACATTCAACTAGGCGGTGGTCTGACTCACAGCAGCCCGTCGAGCGCCCAGTATGGATCTGAGGAGGCGACGTGATGTCCATTCGTTAAACACGCGTGGTTTTCCCGTGCGGCGGTTTATGCGGGTGGTAACATTGTCTCAGCGGTATTGAAAATCCACCCTCCACACTGTTAACCTCGGAAATCCGAATTCGCAGGTAATCTCTGCAATGCTATGACCCATGCGCCGTGCGCCGATGATCTTCCCACGTTCAAAGTCGGTTAGCTCGTGACGTATGGGCATCTTCACGAGACTGGTATTTGTGACAGATTGCTCAGCTACGCCACAGTTATCCGCAACGCTCAAGGGTCATACACGGCATATTTTCTAATGGGACACTCCTTTCCGTGACTTTTGGTCAACTCAGTCTAGGTTAGAATGCAAACTTTCTGAAGCGAGTATAATATAATTTCGTGTGGCTATTACTAGCCGAGTGCAGCCCTTGTAAGGCAGACCCTCCGATGAGGGTGGGCGGCATCTGCCATGGGTAGGTAACTGCGTGTTATTGTGGTATAGGATAGTGTTATGTGTGGTGTGTGAGTTGCAGGGATGTTGGGGACAGCACAGACACCCAGCCCCCGGGCCATTGGAATTAACCAATGAAGGTTAAAATCCCCGACCAGGCCGGGAATTGAACCCGGGACCCTCTGAACCGAAGGCCAGTACGCTGACCATTCAGCCAACGAGTCGGGCTCTGAAGCGAGTAATAAGTATACTCTAGTCTGCACAATGGTCATGCTATGAGTTTTGCATAAACATCAGGGGCTCGGGCCATCAGAACCTCTAAAAGTTATGTTACTCTCTCTACAATAAGGAAGAAAGGCCTAGAAGACACTTCCTAATAACCAAATTAGTTTGCATTCTAACCTATTACTCGTCCGGCCCCGCGGTGTAGGGGGCAACGCGTCCGCTTGTTACCCGACGTCCCCGGGTTCTATTCCCGGCCGGGTCAGGGGTTTTTAATTGTAAATTATTAATATGCTTGGCCTGGGGACTGGGTGTTTGTGTCGTCCTTAATGTTCTTTTCCTCACATTAAACACTTTAAACTTCCGCAATTCCAATTACACGCAGCTTCATATCATATGGTGCAAGTAGTTGCAAAAGATCCACAGGGGTCGACACCACGAACAAATACCATTACAAACAACCTATTACTGCGTTAGAGTCCGGGCTCTAGAATTAGGAGTAAATAACATGAGCTACGTGACCCACCAACAGAATGACACTCTAAGCGTTTAAAGACTCCGTACGTCGCCTTAAGTTTCATGACAGAAGTGCATGGAACGGTTCCGTAAGCAGGAGCCAGTGTGCTGGCTGTAAATTCTGTGCAGCTGCAACTGAAGTAAGTGTCCTACCTCCAAAGGTCTCAAAAATCCACATTTCTTGTATTATTTGCAGCAGGGCGGAGAAGAAATGAGAGTTGCCGTGGTTATGGATCAAAACCACTCAGCTTTTGCTTCACGCTGGTGTTATGGAAGAGAATGTTTCAGTGATCCTAGCTATCTGGGTGAACAGAATAATGATCGCAGGCAAGCGTATTTAATGATGCTACACGGGGCAAACCAGCGTTTGTTTTAGCTGACCTCAGGGACACTGACCTTCTGTTCCAGTGAGAGAAGCTTCAATCCCAGCTGAGGTCGGTGGTATTTGAGGGTGTCACAAATGAGACAACTCAGCCCCGCTGGATTTCGGTTATGTTAAAAAACTTTTGTTGGACTAAATTCCAACACCTTGATGTATCTTAAAACCCGTACCAATTGAAGTAATGTCAAATAATATTTTGGTTTTTTTTAGCCTATTTGTTTTACGTCGCACCGACTGTAACTGGTCTTACGGCGACGAGAAAGGAACCGACCGTGACCTTAATTACGGCAGAACCTCAGCATTTTTGAGGTGTAAAAACCATCTTTAAGGTTCCCGACAACGGGATTCGAACTCATCATCTCCCCAATGCAAGTTTACAGCCACTCGGCCCAAACACCACAGCCAACTCGCTTGGTTAATAATAATAATCATCACCATCATCATAATGATTCGATGTGTGGGTTATTCTAGTCACTTCCTAGTTCGTGAACCATGGGTAACAGCTGAGTGGCCATGTAAGTGGTCTTAAGATTCGGGATACCAGTAGCAATGGAACAAGACTGGGCAACACGAACATATTCTGAGTCATGGTCCTCCTTGTGTTCAGGCGGTTAGGACTATACAATCTACCGATGGTCCCTAAACCGTTAGAGGAGAGATTCCAACTGGGGCTATGTGTAAGCAGGGTAGCAACCTGTTTCACAGAATTATTACAGAGCACGCTTAAAACGTTTTAAGCAAGCCTCGGGCCTTTGGAAGAAACGGAGTGTCACTTCCATTTGAGTGACGAGGGACTTCTAAGACAACTTGGTGAACGAAATGGAATTCGACGGGGGAGCTATCCATATTAATGGGGCTTAAGGAAGAAAGAACAAGCCTCCGTGGCTCAGGCGGCAGCGCGACTGCCCCTCACTGTTGGGTTCTGTGGTTCAAATCACGGTCACTCCATACGACCTTTTTCCTGGACAAAGCGGAGGCAGGACAGGTTTTCCTCCTGGTACTCCGGTTTTTATGTAATCTTTCATTCCAGCAACCCTCCCCAATATCATTTCACTTCATCTGTCAGTTATTAATCATTGTCCTAGATGAGTGCGACAGGCCACGTCAGCCGGCACAATTCCTATCCTCACCCGCTAGATGAAGGCTTCGTTCATTCATTCCATTCTTGACCCGGTCAAATGACTGGAAAGAGGCTGTGGATTTGCATACTGCTTTTCTTTATTTTCCCATCAAGCATTTCAAGAAACCGTCTTATATGATTTTATTTACAATTCAATTGATTGTTTTGGTTTATTCTTCCCATACGCGCTTTCAGCTGCTACAATGTGTATGTATGTTGAGTGCTCAGTCCGGAGGCTGGTTTGGACCTCAACGGCTCCGCCATCAGCCGTCCTAGGTGGGTCAGTGAAGAGGCTACAAGAGAAATGCGGAATGAGGTAGATTCCCGTGGTACAAAGCAAATTTTGTCTTTCAGATAGGTTCTAATTTAAGGAATTCTTACTAAAAACCAAACTCCATGGCGCAACAGCCCCGAAGGTCCATTGCCTACCAAGTGACAGTTGTTCAGCCCAAAGGCCTGCCGATTATGAGATGTCGTGTGGTCAGCACGATGAATCCTGTCGGCATTTATTCTTGGCTTTCTAGACCGGGGCCACCATCTCACCGTCAGATAGTAGCTCCTCAACTGTAATCACGTAGGCTGAGTGGACCTCGAACCAGGCCTCAGATCCAGGTAAAAATCCCTGTCCTGACCGGGAATCGAATCCGGGGCCTTCGGGTAAGAGGCAGGCACGCTATCCCGGCAGAATTGTTACATACATACATACACACATACATACATACATACATACATACATACATACATACATACATACATACATACATACATACATACATTATCATTATAGACTGTTATGCCTTTCAGCGTTCAGTCTGCAAGCCTCTGAGAATTTACTAAACGTCGCCACAATCCTCGATTTGCAACTAGTGTTGTGGCCTCATTTAGTTCTATACCTCTTATCTTTAAATCGTTAGAAACAGAGTCTAACCATCGTCGTCTTGGTCTCCCTCTGCTTCTCTTACCCTCCATAACAGAGTCCATTATTCTCCTAGGTAACCTATCCTCCTCCATTCGCCTCACATGACCCCACCACCAAAGCCGGTTTATGCGCACAGCTTCACCCATCGAGTTCATTCCTAAATTAGCCTTTATCTCCTCATTCCGAGTACCCTCCTGCAATTGTTTCCACCTGTTTGTACCAGCAATCATTCTCGCTACTTTCATGTCTGTTACTTCTAACTTATGAATAAGATATCCTGAGTCCACCCAGCTTTCGCTCCCGTAAAGCAAAGTTGGTCTGAAAACAGACCAATGTAAAGATAGTTTCGTCTGGGAGCTCACTTCCTTCTTACAGAATACTGTTGATCGCAACTGCGAGCTCACTGCATTAGCTTTGCGACACCTTGATTCAATCTCACTTACTATATTACCATCCTGGGAGAACACACAACCTAAATACTTGAATTTATCGACTTGTTCTAACTTTGTATCACCAATCTGACATTCGATTCTGTTGAATTTCTTAACTACTGACATCAATTTAGTCTTCGAGAGGCTAATTTTCATACCATACTCATTGCACCTATTTTCAAGTTCAAAGATATTAGACTGCAGGCTTTCGGCACAGTCTGCCATTAAGAACAAGTCGTAAGCATAGACCAAACTGCTTACTACATTTCCACCTAACTGAATCCCTCCCTGCCATTTTATACCTTTCAATAATAATTTGTTCCACACCCGTTTCCAATAGCAAATGAAAGCATATTGTTTCCATTGCCTTTCACGAACGACTTATTTGAATCATCACTCCAGATAATATGATCTGGAAATGGCGAAACTTGTGGAAGTATCCTATGATGAGTCTTGCACACACGTATGCATTATTTAGAGAATTGCACTCTACTCTGCAATGATAAAAACATCGTGCGGGTGAACTTAACAAAGAAGGAAAGCAATCCACTTCACATTTCTACTCTCTCTACATTGAATGCAGGAACGCTTGCGACATCATTCAGTTCCGCAACACGGTGTTTCTGAACAGTCTATAGCGGCAGTAGGCAAGCTCGATAAGAAACGTTGCGCGGTGGAATACCAATGGGCAGGAGGGATACAAGATCTGTACAACAGATAGAGATATACAAGTTATGGCTTGGAAATCTATTACTGCCGGTATAAGCACAAACTTCCAAAGACAGCATTCAGAATAACAAAACCAGCCAAGTTTGGATGGCTTCGAGTCAATAAGCTGGAACATGAATACAGCATCGAAAATAAATGCCACACGGAAACATAAATATATCCGTTAGCTTTGATGGGCCTCCCAGGAGTTGCTTTACA
This sequence comes from Anabrus simplex, assembly GCF_040414725.1. Lineage (NCBI taxonomy): Eukaryota > Metazoa > Arthropoda > Insecta > Orthoptera > Tettigoniidae > Anabrus > Anabrus simplex. Next base: position 53,426,156 of record NC_090269.1, read on the forward strand.
AGCATTCTCCTATCGCACAGAACACTAACTACATCAAAGGAATATCTACAAGTCACAGAAACATAGCAATAAGCAGGTCATTTATTTCCAATCACATTGCTTCTACGTCATTAAAAACATACCAGGAACTCGTTTCCCCACAAAAGACACATCTGATAATCACATCACGTTCCTTGTACCTAATTACTCACTTGCATGTCAGTGAAGAAGGGGTTGACTCCTCGAGGTGGTAAAGGCGTACTCTGTTCACCTGTAAGGACGTGGGTCCGATTCCTCATCAGGAAGTCGAAAAGTTTAACAAACGAGATTTCCACGTCTGAAGCGGCACTTAGCCCTCAGGTTCACTCAGCCTACATCAGAAATGAGTACCAGGTTAATTCCTAGGACAAAGGAGGCCAGGCATAGACCTAACCACTCGATCCCACTTCGTACCGAGGTTACTGATAGTGGAAGCCTTTACCTTCCACTCCTCCAAGAGGCTTCATTGCTCTTATGTCGCTAGGGTGGGGAGGTTCGAATCCCGAACAATTTTCCTGGGATGTGGCCAAATAAACAAATCAGTCCGTCGAAGTTATCAAGTATGCAACTTTACCACAATTGGCGGTAAAAAAGAAATACCTGCATGGGATTCGAACCTTCAAGCACTGTCCACCATCACATCTCCCACCGCGCCCTTGCCATGTGAGCTACTGCGAGGCTTGAAATGCAGCGCGCAGTTCCCAGCCTATACAATACCTGCTCCTGGTCCGTGTGTGCACCTCCTGTTGTAAGGTACGTGTTCTTCGTATCTGTGCTTGTTTTACGGGTTCATTCGGAGTACATATAATGAATTAATAGTGGCGCTCACGATTCCTGCTGCCTTCCAGCCCGTAACCACACATCTAATTTTACTACCCCGGTTTAGGAAGAGGGGAGATCTATTTCAAAACTGCAGCAAAGCGGCGGGAAGCATAAAAGTAAATTGCAGGGGGCTAGTGGACCATCCCATATAGTGCCCAACACACAATTCCGGGATTCGATCACAGAACGTTTAACTGCTAAAGACCACAGGGCGGATTTTCGCAGATTTGCATGCTTTGCTTGTTTCAAGATACAATATGCTCACAAGAAATAAAGGCGATTCGTACCGTTTGAAATCGAATGGCTAAGTTTTATAGTGCATATAAATGCATATACAGTATACGGGTTACGCTCATATTCTTGATATAAGTGCATTTAATTGCCGTTTGTATTATTATTTTGTATAAAACAACATATAATATTGCATATTGATATTAAAATTGGTACAAAAATGGACATAAATGAATATGTCAAGATTCCGTTCGCCACCAGAAGCCTTTATAGTGCACTGTTGTTGACATTCGACAGCATGGCAAGAGCACGACTATGTTAATTTTTTTCGGTGGCGTTTTGGTATTCGGTTCGTATGGTGAAATAGAAAAATAATGTTTTACGAGACCTGAAGTAGCAGAGAGGAGGGACCAACCTATCTGTTCCAGAAAGTGTTCTTACTTACATAATTAAAATAGAAACAGCCTGAAACTAAATAATACTGGGCGAGATGGCCGTGCGGTTAGAGGCACGCGGCTGTGAGCTTGCATTCGGGAGATAGTTGGTTCGAATCCCACTGTCGGCAGCCCTGAAGATGGTTTTCCGTGGCTTCCCATTTTCACACCGGTCAAATTGCAAACCTCAATTAAGGCCACAGCCGCTTCCTTCCAAATTCTAGCCCTTTCCTACCCCATCGTCGCCACGAGACTTATCTGTGTCGGTGCGACGTAAAGCCACTAGCAAAAAAACTAAATAACACCAGCATTTTCTTTGTCCCTGTGGTCTTGTCACTAGCGGAACCTAACCAGTCCAGACCAATATTTTGAGTGCCTATCCTTTCTTTCGTATTATTCAGTATCTGTGAATAATGCGCCGACGTTGGCAAGCTTGTTTAGTACACTGAGAGTTCGTCGGGGCCGGCGCTATGTTGAATCTATAACCTACACTTTCATTTCTTCGTTTGATGAATACCAATATTCGCTAGAAATCATGCCAAAAGAAAAAGCAGCTATAAATATTCTGCTTCAGCAGTTGATACATGGAGAACCAGCCTTATACATAGAGAAAAAACAAGTATTTTGTAGAGTACGCAATAGTGCCTATATGGCTGTTTATTAGTGCATTGACGCATGCATATTTCACCTTGATTTAGTGCATATGAATCTACCCTCTACTTATGATACAATGGAGTACCAGAATCAAGATACGAGTTGTCTAGTCCACGATAACAGATCTGTCATATTCAAGTACTCGGTACATGTCCACGAACTACAATGGAATTCGACCACACTATGTTGTTTGCAAGAGGCGAATATTTCACCAACTGCAGAACAGTATAACAAAAACTCGCCATTCGGTGAGGAGTGTGATAACTTCAATGCACACACCGATGGTAAAAGCACACAACAATCCGGTTATCAGACCTCAGCTGAAAGCGCTGAAAATGTACATACACAACTGAAAAAGCAAAAAACAGAAAGAATACAAAAGGCTTAGTGTGCCTTGTAGAAGGTTTACAAACAATGTGCTACGCAGAGTTGAGTGCGACAGAGAATTCCCATCGGAACAGGGGAGGGAAGGGTACTGCATTTTAAATGTTAAGGGGTTAAAAACTTTATCAACCAACAACAACATAAAATGTGAGCTTCGAGCGTGATTTAGTAGTATACAGAGAATCAGGGTTACAAAGTTTGTTCAGCACGTCACATTCCAATAATATCTAGAGGTTCTCGCGTCTGTAGGATTGTACATTTCATTGACCAATCTTCTTGTACAAGCTCAAAGTCTATTCTGATTGCTAGCGGTGTAAACAGACGCCGGTATTACGGAATTTTGTTTAGGACGGTGTCCGAGAAGATCTAGACTTCAGCTCTGAAATTCTCTCGCACAGGCTTTTCGAATCCTGGCCAGTCCATGTGAAATTTTTAAGTTTTTTTTTGCTAGTTGCTTTACGTCGCACCGACACAGATAGCTCTTATGGTCACGATGGGACAGGGAAGGGCTAGGAGTGGGAAGGAAGCGGCCGTGGCCTTAATTAAGGTACAGCCCCAGCATTTGCCTGGTGTGAAAATGGGAAACCACGGAAAATAATTTTCAGGGCTGCCGACAGTGGGGTTCGAACCTACTATCTCCCGAATACTGGATACTGGCCGCACTTAAGCGACTACAGCTATCGAGCTCGGTATTTTTAAGATGAAAAGGTCAGTTCCTGTGGTTGGGATTCCAATTAAAATTGGAGGTCCCGTCGCTTTGATCACATTGTCAGCAGCCATGTAGAACTACAAGCTTGTTTTTTATTTTTTATTTTAAGAATAACTTTTGATGAATGGTAATACTATTTTGTCGCGGTACCTCAATTGGTAGAAGAGCAACCTCTGTTCAATTTATTTATGAATACTTCCCCCTGCTAGCTCAAGTCATTAGCTGTTCAGCGATTTTTTTGACTCACCGATGATGTGCGGATTTCCCTCCTTACGTTCGGTACATATAATCCTACCATTGTATGGAAAATTCTCCGCAGGCATTCTCCTAAAAAGGAAGACAAACAGCCGTAACTGTGAAGTACTTTTGCGCGACGTAAATTCTTATATAACTCACGAACCCTCCAGACGGACGAAAATACCACGAGAGCCACTATTGACAGAAAGCATGACAGAAAAAGAAACTACTTCTTTCATCTGACCCCATGTAAGGAGCACTCTCAATGACAAAATATCAGGGTCTACTGGACACGAAATTTGTCCCTTTAAAATAATCTAGACGTCATTCTTCCTACAATAAGGCACATTATTAATCTCTCTGTTACAGTATGACGAGGATCTTTCCTAAAATGCCATCATCCGACTCTTACTGCAAAATAGTATCCCCACAACCCCTAATAATTACCCCCTGTTAGTATCCTCCTTATATTAGAAAACCTAGTACACCCTGTTAGTATCCTCCTTATATTAGAAAACCTAGTACACGAACAAAGGGTAGACTATATTTTATACCATAATTTACCCTACGGATATCAATTAGGGTTTAGATCAAATTACAATACCGCCACAGCATTAGTAAAAGTAACCGAAGTCATTCGTTTAGAAATGGATAAATGACAAATGACTATTCTAATTCTTCTCTAATTCACAAAGGCATTTGACTGCGTAGAAATAAACTATTATTATTATTATTATTTTATTTTTATTATTATTCGTTTTACGTCGAACCGAAACAAAGGTCATGGCCACGATGAGATAGAACAGATCTACGAGTGGGAAGGAAGCGACCGTGGCCTTAAGGTACAGAGAGACATTATTGTAGCCGAATTAGAAATTATGAAATGTTCTTGTACCGGGCGGTACACCTCCACGACGCAAATTCAAATATTGCGCCAGTCGAAACTCCACTACAGGAGAACGCCTGAACTTAAACAAACTATATTAATTCAATAGTTTCTCGAAAGATGTCACCACAGTAAATTTGGTCATTTTGAAGTGTCTGAACGGTTTCTGTTTCGATTTGTGTTTGTTTCCTCCGGATCAAGAAATATGGGCGTTCTCTAACAGATGTCTCTACAAAAACTATAATAACGCACTCTGGTGTTAAGGAATGAACTGTCCTGAAGAAAGTTAATATTCATAAGTTTTGTTTTTGCTAAATTTTGTTCTGTGGTTTGAGAGTTGGCAATGTTAATCCTTTCTTTCCGCCAGTTTTGATATTAGCCAATCCCGAATTTCTTAAATTAATTTTCGACCAATCGGGGCTTTCTTCCCCAACCTGCTCTGTAACTGTGTTCTGTAACCAATAAACTGCTGTGGGTGTGTCTTATCATTCATGAAAGGTCTCGAATGTTCCGCGAGGGTATATAAACTGCTGATTTACTTGTCTCTGTGCCACTTCAGTAACATCTCTCCTAGTGTGATTATGCAGCAGGGGGCGGGAAGCGCCTCTTTCTTCGGGCAGCAGTTCATCCATAAGGTAATGGCCATTTAATAACTTCATTTCTCGCTAGCTCAGCAGTTTAACCCTCGGGGCAGGTTCGAAACTTTTCCCATGTAACCTATCCTTAAAATGTAATAAGACACTTGGTAAAACTTCGTCTCTTTAACTATAAATTGGGATAGAGAGTGCTAAACCCTGTCGATCTCCCACTCCTATTGTGTTGAAGTGACTTTGTTTTCACAACCGTTTCTTCCTTTCTTAATGTAATTAAGTCTTCTTATACAAGTCACCTCTTTAGTATGGGATTAGCCCTTGTGTATGCGGCCTAGTGCCAAGTAGGTTTTAAAAGTGTATTAGGAGTGCAAGTTACGCCTCCAGTCAAGTTGGTATTTTGGGCCATGTAATTAACCTGCTTCTTTACTGAATAGGTTCAGTAGGTTGGGTATTTATTACCCCTGTTCTTGGTATGCCTTGAGGGCAAGTATAGTTTGTTGTGGCCTTTGATGGGCTTGAATCTTGAGAGCGGGTTTGCTCTTTCTTAAATTTGGTTTCTGTGTGCCTCGAGGAGGCTTAATATGGTAATCAGGAGCCAGTGCTCCTTGGCATGATTGGGGTTTTCTGTCCCTTTGTTTGAACTTGGTATGTAGGGCTTATAGCTCAAGGTTCGTGAGTGTCGGGCTCGAAGCCCAAATTTTGTAATGAACTAAAATTGTACTTTCTTAATTTGTTGATCTGCTACTTGGTACCTGTTATATTCTGTTATTTATTTATCTTGAAAAGAAAATATAACCTTTGTTAAAGTTTTAAATTAACTTTAATTTCGTAAGTTGAGACCTATTCCACCCAGCACCTTCTTTCACCTCTGCTGTTTCACAGATACCTCGGAACAGTTCTGATCGTGCATTATGCTGGGTACGTTCCCCTCCTTGGGTGTAAATAACGAGTGTATCAGTGGGAGATGATATGTCTAGATGGTGAAACACTGTGATCGCAGTAGCAAAGTGTGAGAGGGAGGTTTTTACCCTTTCTGTTCTCGTCATATATGAATGATCTATCATAATAACTGACGAACTGTAAATATCACTTATACGGAGACGAAATTCAATTGTATATTAATAAAAAGTCGAATGACATGTAAGAAGCAACCACAAAATTAAACGAAGGGCTATCAAACATTAACGAATGGGCTAGCAGGCACTGCCTGAAGGTAAACCCATTAAAATCACAAGCCATCATAGCAAGTTCTACACAGTGCACGCTAAATTAGAAAACATATACCGGTTATCAAGATCAGTGAAATACCTATTACAATGAAAACTCTGTAAATAACCTTGAAATAATTTTCGATAAATACTGAAGCTGGTGAGAACACATAACAAAAATTTTTCAACGTGTTTTCGGTAAATTACACTCACTGTACAAAATGATTTTCTACCACTCAACAACAGGAAATCCCTCGTTCAAATATTAATACACGCAATATTTTATTATAGTGATGTAGTCTACAGACCACGTAAGTTCAAAACTTCAACGGGCGCAAAATGCCAGCGTGCGATTCATTCTAAATGTTCCACTCTATTCCCACATAAGCCCATTCCTCCGTCAGCTCTCCTGGTAAAGATTAGTTGATAGACTTAAGTACCATGCTGTTTTTCTCCTCCATAAAATACTGCAAAAAGGCAAACCAGATTACTTCAGAATAGTTCAACTATCCGCCCACTTCCGACAGAGCAACCTCACGGACATCAACACAATCCTTGCTGTCCATCCCCACTCATTACAGCAGTGTGTACAACCAACAAGGCATTTGCACCGGAGACCATACGTTCCTGGAATTCTATCGCGGCTGAAATTTGAGACGTTAGTAATGTAAAGTCATTAAAAAGAAAATGCAGTAAGTTGTATTATACTTACACTGAGCTTAAAGAAGCTACGACACATCGTCAAAAGTTCAGCTGTTAGATGAATATTATGTAAATGTACGGTTCAGTAATCTTACAGTTACTGAACTCGATAGCTGCAGTCGCTTAAGTGCGGCCAGTATCCAGTAATCGGGAGATAGTGGGTTCGAGCCCCATTGTCGGCAGCCCTGAAGATGGTTTTCCGTGGTTTCCCATTTTCATACCAGACAAATGCCGGGGCTGTACCTTAATTAAGGCCACGGCCGCTTCCTTCTAAGTCCTAGGCCTTTCCTATCCCATCGCCGCCATAAGACCCATCTGTGTCGATGCGACGTAAAGCAAATACCAACAAAAAGAAAAGACTTAGTTTTTAATTTATTCTTTATGCCCAATTAAGGAGCACGTTTTAACTTATTAGCACATTTTCTTCTTCCCAATATCTCTTCATCCTCTCACTGTGTTCCTTTTTTACGTCGTTCAGTCCATCCCATGTTTAGTCGGGTGAGCTTTACAGAAAATTTGTGTTTGTGAATTAAGGTTCTGGAGTTTATTCTATCTTGAATGGTTTCTTCATGAATGCCAATTTCATTGAGTCTTCACCCATTTCTTTCAGCCAATTATTGTGATTTTTCATTGATAAGGCTAAATTTACAATTTTCTTTGTGAACCTGTTATTATCCATTCTATATAATTCACTATAAAATTGTAATCACCGTTTCCTGATGGTATCTGTGATATTTTAATATTGTCTAGTAATTATAGTAATTATATTCATTTAAATAATTTCAACGTTACTTTTTGTATGAATATAAAAGCCAAACCTCGTCATTAACTTCAAAGCAAAGAAAAACGCTGCAAATAGGCCAACGCAGGATGGAAAGGAAAATCCTCAACATCACGCTGAAAGACAGAATGAGGAACGAGGAGATACGCAGGAGGACCGGTATAAGAGACACACTCAACGTAGCGGACAGATTGAAGTGGAAATGGGGAGGCCACATAGCAAGAATGGAGCACAAGAGGTGGACACACAGACTAACATTGTGGGATCCCAGAATCGGCAAAAGAAACGTAGGAAGGCAGAGGATCCGATGGGCTGATTCGTTTAAGAAAATGGCTGGTGCACAGTGGACAAGAAGAGCAAGAAACAGAGAAGAATGGAAGACCCTTGAAGAACTCCTCTAAGTGTATAATTAAAAAAATTTTATGTGCTTAGATATATGAACAAGAATACACAACAGACAAGATATATAGGTTAGAAATGTGTGTGTCACTAACAGGTAAGAAAAGTGCACCACATGATGCTTTCACACTCTTTAGGACTGCTCATCTAACGAGTTCATCCGAGCAAAGCCCTGCTTAGCAGGAGGCCATTGCCCTTACGGGATTTCGGAGGCTAGATTTAGATTTAGATAAAAGGCAATTACTTTTCATTTTATGTTAATTTTAAGTGAAATGAAATTAAAACTTTTATCTTGCTAATACATTTACAACATATAAGCTCAAAGATTTTAAGTTTATCATAACTCAGTAAAAGAGTAAGCCAGAATAAAGTAAGGCAACTGAAATCTTTTACTTGCCATCATTTTGGTATAAAGTAATTCTCTGATCACAGTGCACTTGTTCAGTGGTTCTTCAGAAAGAAAAAAAAGAAAAAGAAAAAAATTCAAGAAGAGTGATGTGAGGTTCAGTATTGTGAGAATTCTTATATGTTGCGGGTCAGTATTTATCCGACATCATTTCATAGTGGCATTTTCAGGCACAACGACGCTGTACATCACTATCTCGTTTGCAGATGTGTAATGTGGAAAGGAAGACAGACAGATATTTACCACGAGAGATGGATTCCTGTATTCAGTAAGAACTTGCCAAGTGTCACGGCCGGGTGGGTAAGTCAATTATATTTCAAGTTAGGAATGTAAATTCCAGAGACTCCTCTTCTCTTAATATAGTCTGCATTAAGTACGGAGTGCTTTCGCTTTAGAAACTGTGCTGTGCACCAAAAATCCAATGAAAATTTCAAACATTCCACAAGAAGTAATGAGATAATCGTTGTAACTCTATTATTTCTGTCATCTTGAGCTCCAAGAAGAGTGTGAGAGAGCGTTTGTAGAGAATGTTTTCCCTGTACTTAGACATGGTGCCACAAAGGCTCCAATTTCTAGGCAGAGTGGAAAGGGCAGTGTCTGCCCTTTGACTATGTAAAGTGAATGCTCAACGATGACTAAATTTTCATAAAACAAGACGAGGATATGTTCATAACTTCTAATCAGAGGCATAAGAAGAGGAATACTGTGGACACCGCCCGTCAAGATCAAACGTACTCACTGGGAATAGGATATTTTGCTGCTGGGGCTGCACCTTAATTAAGGCTGCAGCCGTTTCCTTCCCACTCCTTCCTCTTTCCTGTCCTATCTTCGCCATATAAGACTTATCTGTGTCGGTGCGAAGTAAAGCAAATTGTAAATAAAAAGGGTTTTTTTTGTTGTATAGCAGCTAGAATTCTGTGTGTGGTTATTTTTTGATGGAAGTAGAATTTTTTCATGCGTTTCCTGACACAGGCCACGGCAAAATATAGCTTCCACTGAACTCTCAGGTTCGTTTATAGCTGTGACAGTTAGGAAGGTGCTGATGTATGGGTAACTATGGCCAATCACATGGGCAAATTGGTACTTCTATGCAAGACTATCTTATTATTATTATTATTATTATTATTATTATTATTATTATTATTATTATTATTATTATTATTATTATTATAAGCAGGGCCAGGATTTTGATGACCTAAATATGTTTAAAAAATTAATGGTCTATAAAAGGACGAAAACGATCAGTGCATCTGGATAATCTGAAAAGGGCTACTCATAGGGTCAATCCTGCTTCAACAGCACTCTGAGGCTCAGTGAGGAAAACAATGGCAAACTACCTCACTCCCGATCTTGCCTAGTTATACTCGTATTATAGTGCCGCCATTGTTTCTTGAGGTTTCCTTCTAACTGCATAGCCGTGATTGGGGCTGTTTGAGGATCCAACCAAACTTCGGGCTGATGACTTGATAAATTAGATAGATAGATAGATAGATAGATAGATAGATAGAATTAGCTGAAAAGTAACTATGAACAATGGCATGGACAAATTTGTACTTCTATGCAAGACACTCATATAATAATAATATTATATTATATATATATATATATATATTATATTATATTATATTATTATTATTATTATTATTATTATTATTATTATTATTATTATTATTATTATTGTTGTACCGGCTGGTACACATCTACGCCGCACATTTGAATTTTCCGCCTTAAAGTACTCCTTTACAGGAGAAACTCTGAACTTTAAAAACTGGATCAAATCATTAGTTTCTCAGAAGATGTCACTACCATAAACATTTTGATTACGAAGTTGTCAATACTGTGTGGAGTTCAACTTGTTTGGTTTTCCAATGATAAAGAAGTGTGAACATTCTCTTATAGATGTCTCTACTAAAAACTATGATTATGCACCCTGGTGCGAAGTTAAGGAACCTTTTGAAGAAATTTTGTATTCGTAAGTTTTCTCTTTACTAAATTTCGTTCTTTCATTTGTGGGTTGGCAATATTAATCTTTTCTTTCCGCCTGTTTTGAATTGAGCCAATCCAGAATTTCTGTAATTAATTTTTGACCAATCATGTATTTCTTCTTCGACTTTGAGTGTATTTTCAAGACTGACCAATAAAGAAAGAGGATGTGGCTTGATTATTCATGAAAGGTCTCGAATCTTCCATGAGGGTATGAAACTGCTGATTTTCTTGTCTCTGGGCCACTCGAACAACATCTAGCATATTTTAATTCATATCTCAGCTTTGTGGATAGACCCATTCCAGCCCACACCTTCTTTCATCTCTGCATTCCACGGGTAACCCCGTCACAATTATTATTATTATTATTATTATTATTATTATTATTATTATTATTATTATTATTATTATTATTATTATTATTATTATTATTATAAGCAGGGCCACCATTTTGATGACCTAAAATGTTTAAAAGTGCTCTAAAAATGACGGCAAAAATCCAGTAAAATAATCCGCAAAACTTAAAAAATGACATAATTTTTAAATGAAATTTTACAATCAGTTTGATAATCGAGTTGATATAGCCTGTATTTATGTAATAGATATTATAATAAGCTTTTGGGCTTTTGCCATGTCAAGAAAACAAGGAGAAACTCTTTACGATTCTCAGAGAAGTTTGCTCCGCGTCTTCAGAAGAAAATCTCGACTGTTCACGAGGAAGACATCTCCAACTGGAGGTCTCTCTCCTGGAATGTGGGAATTTCCAAAAACTAAGAGGTGAAGAAAGTTTCTTTAGTCCCCAGATCGACAAAGACCGAGCTCGATAGCTGCAGGCGCTTAAGTGCGGCCAGTATCCAGTATTCGGGAGATAGTAGGTTCGAACCCCACTGTCGGCAGCACTGAAAATGGTTTTCCGTGGTTTCCCATTTTCACACCAGGCAAATGCTGGGGCTGTACCTTAATTAAGGCCACGGCCGCTTCCTTCCTACTCCTAGCCCTTCCCTATCCCAACGTCGCCATAAGACCTATCTGTGTCGGTGCGACGTAAAGCAAGTAAAAAAAAAAAAGATCGACAAAGTGTTGTGAAGATTCTCAAGTCTCCGTATTTATCCTCACCTAAAGTTGCGGTAAGATCCAATACCACACGCGTAAATTCTTCAAAATCCTCAAACATGCAAGAAAATGACAAAATAGCCATAAAAATAACCAAATAATGAGGCATATTTTTAGAAAATGACCTAAAATACAAAATGGCAAAAATGACAATATGCATTAGCATATCTACTACGTGGAAAGTACGGTCAGGATTTCTGTACAAGTTAGCAATGTATGTTATGAACCAATTAAAAGATGACATGTCATCAAAATCCTACCCCAATTATAAGCAGAACTCCTTCTCCTCCTCATCATCATCATAATTTCCCCTTTTCCAGCTGATATCGGGTGGGGGAAAATATGGTTCCTCTCCACTTTGTTCTATCTCTCAACCGTCCTTCATCCAACACCGTGTTCCAGTCCAAGTTCCGTTGTCCTATGCTGTTCTTCCCAGAGTCCATCCTTCATAGTTTTGGTCTTCCTCGTCCTCTTTTGCCCGTCATCTATCCTTCAGTAGCTTGTCTTGGCGTTCTTTCTTCTTTCATCCGCTTGACATGTTCAAACCACCTCAATCTCTCCTCTTCCAATTATCATTTAGTTTTTGCACATTTAGCTCCTTTGTCTTGATTTCCTTCTCTATCCCTCCTTGTCTTCTGTACCATACTCCTCGCAATTTCATTTCAGCTACCTGAACTCTCATATCTCCAGGGTATTGTCCAGGTTTCTGCTGCATACGTCATTACAGGTAAGTAATATCCCTTGTATATTACTTCTTCTACTTTCATTGGTACATAAAACCAAACCAAACCAAACCCAATGGCACTACAGCCCTTGAAGGGCCTTGGCCTACCAAGCGACCGCTGTTCAGCCCGAAGGCCTGCAGATTACGAGGTGTCGTGTGGTCAATACGATGAATCCTCTCGGCCGTTATTCTTGGCTTTCTACACCGGGGCCGCTATCTCACCGTCAGATAGCTCCTCAATTCTAATCACGTAGGCTGAGTGCACCTCGAACCAGCCCTCAGGTCCACGTAAAAATCCCTGACCTGGCCGGGAATCGAACCCGGGGCCTCCGGGTAAGAGGCAGATGCTACCCCTACACCACGGGGCCTCATTGGTACATTTTTATTCTATATTAATCTCCGTATCTGGTGGAAGAAGCTACTCCCCAGTTGTATCTTCTTACTAATTTTCATACCCAATCTTCCATTTTCTGTCAGGTCACTTCCTAAGTATTTGAAGTGTTCTATTATTTTAAGTTCCTTTTCTCCAATTTCGATTGCTCCGTTTACTTCTTTACTTCCTCTACTTATCACCATTTTCTTCCTCTTCTCCACGTTGATCCTCAATCCCCATTGTTTAATCCTTCTATTAAGCACATTTAGATGTTGTTATACCACCTCATATTATCCCCAGATCATCCGCAAATAAATAATAATAATAATAATAATAATAATAATAATAATAATAATAATAAATCTCGCAGTATCCTAAAAAAATCGCAACAACTGGCTTACAGAAATAGACAAAGATCTTCAGGAAATTGGTATAAATGAAGGAATCTTGCAAGACAGAAATAAATTCAAAAATTTCATAAACAAACACAAATTTGCTGATCAACCTAAAAGACAAGCTACTGGACGGACGGAAGAACGCAAAAAGAAGCACAGCGAAAGGATGAAGAGATTTTGGGAAGACAAGAAGAAACGTTGTGATAAATAAGTTCACACGCGCTCCTTAGTTGGGCATAACGAATAATAATAATAATAATAATAATAATAATAATAATAATAATAATAATAATAATAATAATAATAATAGTAATCGTCAGCTTTCGGAAGGACCTAATTCTCCTTCGGTCTGTTTTCCGACGGAATTTCCTGTATGGGAATGAAAGCTGGTGCACTCAGGATATCTCAATGAATGCTGTGAAGGTACATGTAGGCCTACCAATATTAAGGATAACAGGAGGATACAATTTACATCAGAAAGATGATTACTGCTGTACGCTTTCTAATTCATAGTCCGCACTGTTCATATGTAACTCTTCATCCTTGATACTTCTCCACAAGGTTTAACAATAAAAATTCATTAGTATCTCGTTTCCTGGGTTATTACATCATTAAACATCGTTCTCCACATGTATGGAAATGTGGAACGTCATCGTGGATCCCATAAGTAGCAAGAGTTAACTTATTCCCACATCAATATAACAGTTCAGGGACTGCGGAGCTGTCTAGACAATCTAATAAACAACATATACTGCAGTCATATTAGAGCAGACACATGCAGTATTGCGAGCTGATACTCCAGGTTAGACACAGGGAGAGAAATGTTAATCACGTCATAACTCTGTGCACAACAAGAGCATCAAACTGTTACTGTAGAGAAGTACAGTAGATGAGTCCCAGTTATTACAACGGCATATAAAGTAACACTGTACTAAGAGTCTCTGCGTTTCTTAGGTCGATGTAGTGCTCTAGCTGACACTTAATGATGAAGACGACTCGTAAAAGTTATGAGACTCTTAGAGAAGCCTTCACTGTTCATAATTGGTTTAACGTCCCACTAACTACTGTTGCAGGTTTCGGAGACAGTGAGATGTTGAATTTCTTTTTTTCCATCAGGAGTTATATTACGTTCCGGGAAACTCACTAACCATACTGAGCTGTGGTCGAACTCGCCTCCTTAGGCTACAAAAGCCAGCACTTCTACCTCTGAACCATTTATGTCAGTCCTCTACTGTTCGTAACCTCAACAAGTAAGAGAAATAGACCGACCGACCGACCGACCGACCGCCTTTGTCCTCGGGATTTATCCTGGTCCTTATTTATAACGCAGAGAGTTGTCTTCCGGGATAAGAGAAATATTGTATGACTCATAATTCCAAGAACGTTGGTTCAAACTCAACATGGATAGTCGGAATTTTTAAGGGTACAAATAGTCCATTCAACATTCCATGTCGCAAGATGTCGGCATGTAAAACGTGTATGGTGACTGACATATTTGGGATTTGGCTGACAAATTAATGAAAATCCAGACATACGAGTAAATTGCCCAAGAGAGATTTAAAAACGGAAATTCGAAATTGACGCGCGTGCAGCCATGATGACCATAAATTAAAACACCTGCATTCAGTACCAGAAACATTATTATTATTATTATTATTATTATTATTATTACTATTATAAAATTCGTTAGGTATTTAAAGACGTTATTGCAACACACTTCTGTATACTGGTAAGATGGTTGTACTTTTACGGGATGAAAAATTGTACATCGTCGTTTTTCGTAACTTGAAGTAAGTTGATCATTTCACGTTACAATCTTGTGACTGCAAGCCTCGAAACCTGCAGTTTTAGGGGATCATAAAGTTACCACTTCGAAAATCTGACATACAATGGCAGTGAACAGAACATCATACATAGCCAGCATAGTGGTACTAATCACAGGCTTCTCCCAGACCTGTGGTGTTCCTCACATTGTGGTACAAATTACAGGTAACGCAGACACGTGGTGTTCCTCACATATTGGTACTAATCACTAGCTTCTCCCAGACCTGTGGTGTTCCTCACATTGTGGTACTAATCACAGGTAACGCAGACACGTGGTGTTCCTCACATATTGGTACTAATCACAGGCTTCTCCCAGACCTGCGGTAATAATAATAATAATAATAATAATAATAATAATAATAATAATAATAATAATAATAATAATCGTATGGCCTCAGCTACCGTGTGCAGACATTTCAAGTTGACGCCATCTGGCTGTCTGCTCGTCCATTTCGACGTCCCGGTTTACTCTAGGCCCGCTAGATGGCAGACCGAGTAAACCGAAACTCTCTTGGGCGTCTATGGCTGAGATTTAATGAATTTTGTCGGGTAAACACCAAATATGTCACCAGAAATCTTTTACATGCCGACATCGTACGACATGGAGTGTCGAATGGACTTTTTTCCGCCCTTCAAAAATCCGACTACCTCTGCCAGGTTTGAACCCGCTATCTTGGGATCCGGAGGCCGACACTCTACCACTGATCCACAGAGGCAGCTAGACCTGCGGTGTTCCTCACATACTGGTACTAACCACAGATAACGTAACCCCATGGTGTTCTGCTTATTGCGGTACTAATCACGGCTACTGTAACTCCATAGTGACCCACCCCCGATGATACTAATCACAGACCCATGGTGCTCCTCACATAGTGGTACTAATCGGAAGTAAAGTCGACCCATGGTGTTCCACGCGTGATGGTACTAAACACAGGTAATCTCAAGGTCCAAAATCCATCATCCCTTGGTGACCCCTTTTAGTTGTCTCTTACCACAGGCAGGGGATACCGTGGGTGTATTCTTCATCTGCGTCCCCTACCCACAGGAGGTAGATTCATTCGGGCAGGGTAACAAGTTTTTTTCTTTTCCTGAGGGCATCTGATAATTTTTCAGTTTGTCCATACATTTCTTTATTACTTCTTTTCATCCAAGTACTCCCAACTTTTCTTGGTCCAAGTATCTTTCTTAGTAATTTCCTTTTTTAATTCTTCAAGTTCTCCTTTTTTACTTAAGATCAAACATTTATTATTATTATTATTATTATTATTATTATTATTATTATTATTATTATTATTATTATTATTATTATTATTATTATTATTGTACCGGTTGGTACACCTATACGCCGCACATTTGAATTTTCCGCCTTAAAGTACGCCTCTACAGCTGAAACTCTGAACTTTAAAACTGAATTAATTCAACCGTTTATCTGAAGATGTCACTGTGTTAATTTCGAATTGTTTTTGTTTACTAATTATCAAGAAGTGTGGACATTCTCTCACAGATGTTTCTACCAAAAACTATGATCATGCACCCTGGTGCGAAGTGATGGAACTTTTCTTGAAGATATTTTATACTCATAAGTTTTCCTATAACTAAATTTTGTTCTTTCATCTATGGGTTGGCAATATTAATCTTTCTTTCCGCCAGTTTTGAACTTAGTCAATCCCGAATTTCTTTAATTAATTTTGGACCAATAGTGTCCTTCTCCAATTTTAATGTGTAAATTTTGGGCAACCAATAAACGCCTGTGGGTGTGTCTTAATTATTCATGAAAGGTCTCGAATCTTCCATGAGGGTTTAACAACTGCTGATTTTCATGGCTCGTCGCCACTTCAACAACATCTAGCTTAGTGTATGGAAGTATAGCAGGGGGCGGGTTGCGTCTCTTCCTTCGAGCAGCAGCTCTTCAGCAAAGGTAATGGCCTTTTAACATCTTTATTTCTTTCTTGCTCAGCAGTTTAACCCCCGAGGAAGGTTCGAAACCTTTTCAAAGTATCCTACCTGTTCAAAAATGTAACTTAGTGCCGGCTTATGTAAACATTTTCTTATTACTTTAACTGTAAATCGGGGATAGAGAGTGCTTTACCCTCTCGAGCTCCCCTTCAATTTGGATTTGAGGTGACGTTTTCATAACCGATTTTCTTCTCTTTATTAATGTGTTAAATTTTCTTATACGAGTCACCTCTATAGTATGGGAATAGCCCCTGTGTATCGGCTTAACGCCACTTAGGTTTTAACAAGCTTTCATGTAGGAGAGCAAGTACACGCCTCCCTTCATCTTGATTTTTTTGTGGGGCCATTTAATTAATCTGTTCCTTTCCACGAAGGCCCAGTAGATTGGGTACTAGATACCCCTGTTTCTTGATAGGTGTGCCTTGAGGGCAGTTGGTAGTAATGTTGGTTGTTGCCTTTGATATGCTTGAAAGATTGAGAGCGGTCAGCTCTTTCTGGTATTTTGAAAGGTGCCTCTAGGAGGCTTGATATTACTAGGCGGGACTAAGTGCTCCATGTAATTAGGGGTTGTCTCCCTTTAGTATTTTGTGGTTGTTAGCTGAGAGCTCAGAGATTGTAAAAGGTGGGGCTTGAAGCCCAGATCATTAATTTGTCTCTAAATCCTTGCTTTTCTGGTCTTGTACCTGATTGACTTGTTAAGTTTTCAAATTCTAAGTAAACATTTGTTAAATCTTGAACATTGAAAATATAACCTTTATTTAAATTTTAAATTCATCTTTCGGACTTGTAGTTAGACCCATTCCAGCCTGCACCTTCTTTCACCTCTCCTGATCCACCAAGACACGGTAACTATTATTATTATTATTATTATTATTATTATTATTATTATTATTATTATTATTATTATTATTATTATTATTATTATTATTATGTATCAAGCGAAAGGTATGGGATTCGTAACTGATCCCACTGTAAGACTCGTGGAAAATTAACAATAGCCTCGATTAGTGTGCGAGGAGAAAATTTATCTCGGAAAGAAGTATGAGATTACAAAATGGGAAGTCATTCGTCTTATGATTGGCGTTAAGGATACGCTGAACTGCCTAAGAATAAACAAAATCCCGGACACCATTATCAAGGCCATAGCGGACTGTGTGTTGTTGAAAAAAACATTGGCGATTGTTAGACACCATTTATACTTCAAGACTTGAAGTAAAATGTATTGGTTTTTCTTTTTCCAATAACATCTGAAAGAGAAAATCCACTGATGGTTGGTAAAATTAATCAAGGCCCACTTGCATCCAAATATCAGGTAATAGAAATATTGTTCCTATGCACAGTTTAGGAGGCCGATCTTTCGATTCCCTCATAGGGCGGCTGTCAGGTGGGTTATCTATTATTATTATTATTATTATTATTATTATTATTATTATTATTATTATTATTATTATTATTATTATTATTATTCAGTGTTTATATAGAACTGGCGGTAAAGGAAATTAAAGAGGAATTCGGAAAAGGAATCACAATCCAAGGAGAAGAAATCAAAATTCTGAGATTTGCCGATGACTTATATTTTATTTGAGAGTGCACAAGATCTGGAGAAATTGCTGAATGGTATAAACAGAGTCTTGGGGAAGAAGTATAAGATGAAAATAAATAAGTCCAAAACAAACGTAATGGAGTACAGTCGAACGAAGTCAGGTGATGCAGAAAATATTAGATTAGAAAATGAAGACTTAAAGGAAGTACATGAATATTTTAACTTGGGTAGCAAAATAACTAACGATGGCAGAAGTAAGGAGGACATAAAATGCAGACTAACATACGCAAGGAAGGATTTTCTTAAGAAACGAAATTTACTCGCTTCGAACATTGATATAGGAATTAGGAAGACGTTTGTGAAGACTTTCGTCTGGAGCGTGGTTACATGTATATCCGATGGACGATGACTGGCTCCGGAAGAAAGAGAATAGAAGTTTTTGAAATATGGTGTTAGAGAAGAAAACTGAAGGTGAAATATATAGATCGAATCACGAATGATGAAGAGATAGTGAATCGAATTGGCGAGAGGAGAACGATCTGGCGAAATGTAACCAGAAGAAATAAAATGATAAACATCTCAAGACACGCAGCGCTTGTTCAGCTGTTCTTTGACGGGAGCGTAGACCGTTAAAACAGCAAGGGTAGACCAACTTATGAGTATGACAAACAGATTAGAGCAGATATGTAGAATGTAGTAGTTACGTAGAAATGAACAGGTTAGCACAGGTTAGGGTGGCATGGTGAGCTGCATCAGACCAGTCTGCGGACTGATGACCCCAACAACATTATTATTATTATTATTATTATTATTATTATTATTATTATTATTATTATTATTATGTCCGACTCGTTGGCTGAATGGTCAGCGTACTGGCCTTCGGTTCAGAGGGTCCCGGGCTCGATTCCCGGCCGGGTCGGGGATTTTAACCTTCATTGGTTAATTCCAATGGCCCGGGGGCTGGGTGTTTGTGCTATCCCCAACATCCCTGCAACTCACACACCACACATAACACTATCCTCCACCACAATAACACGCAGTTACCTACACACGGCAGATGCCGCCCACCCTCAACGGAGGGTCTGCCTTACAAGGGCTGCACTCGGCTAGAAATAGCCACACGAAATTATTATTATTATTATTATTATTATTATTATTATTATTATTATTATTATTATTATTATTATTATTATTGTGTGTCTGTTAGGTCATCAGCCCAGAGGCTGGTTGGATACTCAAATAGCACCACCAAAGGCTATGCAGTTATAGGGAAACTGCAAAAAAACCAATTGCAGAGCCCAAATGAGGCGTACTAGGCAAGATGAGGAGTGAGGTAGTTTGCCATTGCTTTCCTCTCTGGACCATAAGGTGCCAATGCAGCACGACTGATCCTATGAGCAACACCTTTCATAACACTTAGACACTAGTTTTGCCCCAAATGTCATTACTCAGCACCACCCATACCCCAGCAGCTTCCATATTGTCACAGCCATGGATGAGACTGGGACTTCGGTGGATGCTACACTTTGCTCTGGCCTGTGCCAAGAGACGGATACAAAAATACTGCATCCATCAAGAAATGGCAACAGGTGGATATTATTATTATTATTATTATTATTATTATTATTATTATTATTATTATTATTATTATTTTTATTATTATTAGTAGTAGTAGTAGTAGTAGTAGTAGTATTATTATTTAGAGAAATTAGCAAATCAGATAAACTCTGAGACGAAGAAAGATCTTAAAACCAATAAATTAAAACTCCACATGTTGCATAACAGTAGCCTAGCGGTTAGAGAAGACTGTTAGATTTATCAGTAACTCATTGAGATTATTTTTGGTTTCATCTCATTCAAAACGTACTGCTCTGGAGAAATTGAGAAGAAAGGGCAGCAGTTAACTGCTGGTCGTAAATCCTTTGTTTCTATTCCTATTCAGCGCAACCAGCTGTAAAAAATAAAGAAATATGTTAACGACTTCAGCAATAAAATATGTGCCTGCATTCAAGTTCCTGAAATTAAAGTTTTAAAGTACTGTACTTAAAATTTAAAACTTATAATAAAAAGGGAAGTTTCCTGGACTGGAAATGATTGCACTTGTGAATACAGTACAAACTTCCATATCTTACGTTTCTACACTTTTACTGGTGAAAATCGAGGACCTATAGTATCCACGCTCAATTTGTTTTAACAGTGCGCGTTATGTGGTTCAGTGACTGACACTGTACAACTTGCGTCTACGAACGTTAGTTTACGAAATGAATGCACTGCCGAGGTTGCAAGGGGTATACAAAGACTGACGCCCGGAATTGTAGACATGATAAAAAGCTTTTGGGTCTTTGCAGTGTCAAAAATAAGTGAAATTCTTTACGATGATGATGATGATGGTGATGATGTTTGTTGTTTAAAGGAGCCTAACAACTAGGTAATCGGCCCCTAATGGTACGAGGTGCAATGAAATGAAAGATAATAAAAACTTTAAAATGTATCCACTGTCTATAGTCTAAAACGAGTGAAGACGAAATAATGACAATGAATCCAAAACAATCGGTGGATCCTTATTTTCTGGGATAATGCTTGTTGTCCAAAGGAGTCCAAAATCCAGGTCAACGGCCCCTCATCACAGGTAATGTAGACCCATGGCGTTCCTCCTATAATGGTACTAATCACAGGTAACGTGTACTCACGGTGTTCCTCGCATGGTGGTACTAATCATAGGCAATGCAGACCAATGGTATGTCACACACAATGGCACCACTCACAGGCAACACAGACCGATGGTATGTCACACACAAAGGCACCACTCACAGACAACACAGACCGATGGTATGTCACACACAATGGCACCACTCACAGGCAACACAGACCGATGGTATGTCACACACAATGGCACCACTCGCAGGCAACGCAGACCCATGGTATGTCACATACAATGGCACCACTCGCAGGCAACACAGACCCATGGTGTTTCTCACATAGTGGTACTAATCACATGCAACATAGAGCCGTGGCGTTATTCATATAGTAATACTACTCATAGGTAACGCAGACCCGTTCTGAATACAGGGGGACCAACACATTCCAGCACAGCGTACGGTACCTTTTCTCGCAGCCGTGTGCAACCCCCCGCCAACCCGCATAGGTGGGACTCACACGATAGTACTGAACACAGGCAGCGCCCTGACCCATGGTGTTACTCACATGGTGGTACTAGTCGCAAGTAACTTCGACCCATGGTGTTCCTCACACAACGCTACAAATCACAAGTAGTCTCATAGTTCTAGATTCACCATCCCTTGGTCGCCCATTTTAGTCGCCTTCTACGACAGGCAGGCGATACCGTGGGCGTATTCTTCGTCTGCGTCCCCTACCAAACAGGGAGTAAATTCTTTACATTTTACAGAGAATTTTGCTCCGCGTCTCCGGAAGAAAATCTCGTCTTTTAACGAACAAGGCCTAATAATGAAAATTTGAATTTAAGAATACTTTACCGTCGGGCTACAGTAAGTGGTACCTTCATTCGTCACTAGATGGCTCACTGTGTACTAGCATTCCGAGTGGAAAGTGATGACACCATCTTAGCTCCAATTAAGATGTTTCTTGTTCCATTGTGTGTGCATGCGAAGTAAATAGCAAAGTCATCAGACGAATCAGGGATGGATGTAGTAGAAAAAATAAATACAATTTTATGGAACGAGAAATATCTACTGATGATGCATGAAACTGAACAACCCGTTACCACTACTGATTTAAGACTTTGATCATTCATCACCCAGCAGAGCTCCAAAGATGACAGCCATTGGTAGAAAATCATGTCTAATAGGTAGATGTATATACGAAGTAATAATAATAATAATAATAATAATAATAATAATCCAGATCATCTATGATAATATGCAGTTCACACAGTGAGCCGTATCTTTTGGTAAAGGCTACAACAAGTTTTTTCACCAATCTGTTTTAGTCTAACTATTCACTTTGACAATATAACTTCGTTTCCTTGTATTCCTCAAAGTAGATTCCCCACCAAGGGAGGTGAGATACATGTATATTTACAACTACATACCGCCTCCCTGGTCAAACTGAAGCTGAGAATTGAAATCGTGCCTCCCAGGACGGCGCCTAATAGTGATAAGAGTATGGTTCCTTCATTTATCCCCCTGTGGGTGGGAGCGGTAGAATAACACCCAAGATATCCCCTGCCTGCCATAAGAGGCGACTAAAAGGGGCCCCAGGGGCTCTTAACTTGGGAGGAACGTGGGTTGGCGACCACAGGGCCCTTAGCTGAGTCCTGGCATTCCTTCCACTTACTTGTGCCAGACTCCTCACTTCCAACTATCCTATCCGACCTCCCTTGGTCAACTCTTGTTCTTTTCCGACCCTGACGATATTAGTGCACTCGAGGCCTAGGGAGTCTTTCATTTTCACGCCCTTCGTGGGCCTTGTGTTTCTCTGCCCGATACCTTCATTTTTAGAAGTGTCGGAACCCTTCCATTTTTTCTCTCTGATTAGTGTTATATAGAGTATCGTTGCCTAGATGTACTTCTTCTTAAAACAATAATTACCACCACGACCACCACCTTCATTTACCGCACATGTCGCTTCGCGGTTTGGATCAAGTAGCTGTGAGCTCGCATTTGAAAGGTAGTGGGTCTGAGCCTCATTGCCGGCAGAACTGAAGATGGTTTTCCGTGGTTTCCCATTTTCACACCGGGCAAATGTACCTTAGTCGCTTCCTATTCCATCCTCGACCTGTCCGCGTCAGTGCGACGTAAAGCAAATTGAACTGAACCTTTACCAAGATTTCTTGATTCGAGAACTGGAAGGGATCGAAAGGAAAATACAACGATTTTCTCTGGTTGATTTCCATCAAAAGAGCATTGTTGTGAAAATGTTGCAAACTTTGGGCTGAGAAGACTTGGGAGTGAGGAAACGAGCTGCTCGACTAAGCGATATGTTCCGAGCTGTCAGTGGAGCGATGGCGTGGAGTGATATCAGTAGACGGATGAGCTTCAATAGAGTTTTGAAAGTTAGGAAATATTATGATGCGAAGATGTTGTCGGAAATCAAGAGAACAAATTGGGGCAAATGTTCACCTGTATAAAATTAATGTTCATCTTCAGGAAAGACCGAGTAAATAACTGATAGGGAATGTGCCACCTGGGCGACCGCCCTAAATACAGCTCAGTAGTGACTGAGTGAACCATTACTCTACGAAGGTGGACTACTTTGACAGTATCAAAATGACTTAAATAGGAGCGATGCTATTAGTGGAGTAATGTAATTCCTTGTGTAGTCGGTCCCTGTGCCGAATGGTATTAAGTACAATATGATTTAAAGAGCCGAATTTTATATTTTTCAGTAGGCTTGGTCAACTGGTCTGTAATAGTACTGGCTGAGTGAAGGAAAGAATGAGGAAACTAACCCATTCTCAAATCCCTAGAACACCTCTTCAGTGACTCCTAGTCTTTCTATGGAACCTGATGGTGGAACTATTCGTGATTCAACCACCCTTCCGGCTGAAGACAACACATTCTTTTTTATTTTCGAAATCACCACTGAGGATCACGCTACAATTTCATTTTCTCTTTGTCTGAAGTTTCCTCTTCCTTCAGTACTCCTTGATATGGGCGCTATGCTGTTTCTTCTGCTCAGCCGTCCAGGCTCTTCTAGTCTTTGCAGTTCTTTCGACTTGAAATCCTTCCAAATTTTGAAACATGGTTCGAAATATTTTCCTGTCTAACATCTGAACTTCCTGGATGTTTAACTTCTCCAGTTCTTTACGAACCTTAATCCATGCTGTCGTTGTCTTCTTATCCCACAGGTAGCCGAATAACTTCTTGGTTAGTCTGGTTTTGTCCATTCTGTACAAATGTCCAAGAAGAGATAACTTCCTCTTTTTCATGGTCACTGAAATTTTCTCCACGTTTATGTATACATTTTATTGTGGTTCCGAAGTTTCCAGCCGGTTTCAGTCTGGATTGGGCCCAAGATTTTCCGTAGTATTCTTTCTAGGATCTCCAGCTTTTCCAACTTGTAATTCATCGAGAGGCATTCGCTGGCCTACAGACACTCTGTTTTTACTACAGCGTTGTAATGCCTTATTTTGGCATTCCATGAGATGCATGTCTTGTTGTAGATGTTTTTAGTTAGTCTACAAGCTCTCTCTATTTTGGAGATACGATCGCCTACAGCAGCTTTCTCTAGTCCGTTATCTTATATTATTTTAGCGAGGTATTTGAAACTCTTAAACTTCTAAATCCGTCAACGCTCAATTATTATTATTATTATTATTATTATTATTATTATTATTATTATTATTATTATTATTATTATTATTATACCCATTTTCCATCAGCTTGTGGGGTCGCTGGTGTGAACAATGTTGCACATGTGGATTTGATCCTGTTTTACGGACGGATGCCCTTCCT
Source organism: Anabrus simplex (assembly GCF_040414725.1). NCBI lineage: Eukaryota > Metazoa > Arthropoda > Insecta > Orthoptera > Tettigoniidae > Anabrus > Anabrus simplex. The sequence continues at coordinate 53,450,965 of NC_090269.1, forward strand.
GACGCCAACCTATGTAGTTGTTGATGATGCTTGTTTCTTTGTTGTTGTTTCTTTTTTTTTGCTAGTGGCTTTAGGTCGCACCGACGCAGATAGGTCTTATGGCGACAATGAGATAGGAAAGGCCTAGGAGTTGGAAGGAAGCGGCCGTGGCCTTAATTAAGGTACAGCCTGGTGTGAAAATGGGAAACCACGGAAAACCATCTTCAGGGCTGCCGACAGTGGGATTCGAACCCACTATCTCCCGGATGCAAGCTCACAGCCACGCGCTCCTAACCGTACGGCCAACTCGCCCGGTGCTTGTTGTTTAGAGGAGCCTAACATCTAGGTCATCGGCCCCTAATGATACGAAATGAGACAAAATGTATTGATAATCTGTGAGTCCAAAATCCCCCACTAACCAGAATTCAAAACGTGAGGACGAAGAATGAATGGATGTATATGAAGTACAATCAGTGGATCCGACCCGCAATACCCCACATTCCCAGAAATTAGCGTTAAACAATAATATTATTGACCAAGGGACTGCTTCTAAAGCACAATACTGAAGCGATGATGCCTGGAGTCTAAAGGGGTCCAAAACTTATCGCTAGGAACCATGGTATTTGTCATGTTGCGGTACTAATCAAAAGTAGCGTAGACTCGCGGTATTCCACACATTATGGTACTACTCACAAGTAATGTAATGCACATATGTAACACAGACTTATGGTGTTTCCCACATTGCAGCGTCATTTACAGGTAACACAAACCTATGGTGTTCCTCACATAAGTGTACTAACCAAAGGGACCTGCACTATCCCGCGGTGTTCCTCACATAGTGGATACTAACCATAAGCAAGGCAGAATCATGGTGTCGCTCATATAGTCGAACTAATCACAGGTACTGTAAAACCCAGCCGAAAGCACACACTGTCGCTACTAATCACAAACCTATTGTGTACCTAACATAGTGGTACTACGCGCAAATAAAAGCGACCAATGGTGTTCCCTGAGTGATGGTACTAATTTAAAGCACTTTCTTGGTTCTAATTCGATTAGCCCTTGGTCGCCTCTTTTAGTCGCCCCTTACGACAGGCAGGGGATAGCGTGGGTGTATTCTTCGTTTGCATCCCCCCCCCCCCCACAGGGGGTCCAACCCTATGTGAAGATATGCAATCACTATTACGTACTTCTGTGGTGGTCGTCAGTGTGGTATATTGTCTGAATATGAAAAGGAGAGTGTTGGGACAAACACAACCAACCAGTCCCCGAGGCAGAATAATTGATCACAAGCGATTTTAAAATCCCCGACTCGGCCTGGAATCAAACCCGGAACCCTCTGAACCGAAGGCCTTCGCTGACCATTCAGCCAAGGAGTCGAACGAAGACATTATTATTATTATTATTATTATTATTATTATTATTATTATTATTATTATTATTATTATTATTATTATTATTATTATTATTGAAGTTTGACAACTTGAACTGCTATTGGTTTCAAAATAACACAAAGTACTTCAAATTACTCCTGAAAAAAAAATTAACGAAATAGTAAATCTATTAATCCGGATCCGTAACACTTGAGTACCCTGAAACACTAACCAACGGTCCCAAATTCGATTCTGAAACTACGCGTGAAGCAGAGTTTTTTTCTGACAAACAAATACACAGAAAAAAGAACTCAAATAACGTTGCTGTCAAGTTCTTTGCCACGGCGAAGGTCAGAAGAAATGTATCTGCGATCCGAATGTGGATTAGTGGTCCAATTTCCATAAAGCACAGCAGAGAATTCTCAACATGCACGTGTATACACACGGGATTCCTCCTCCTGGTATCACGAGTATGTAATTTACGGGATGAATTGCGTGGAGTCAAGTGGCTGCAGCGTTATGAACCGGTAAATCGGGATGCAATAAATCGTCTCTATTGCTCTCTCAAATTTCAAGCACCACACGCGCGCAGATCTCTACTTGCTTCAAAATTGTGTAACAATGCGTCTATACACTCAACAACCAGGATGAGCGGTTCAGATGATAGAAGCGTAGGCCTTAAATCCCAGCTCAATCTAGTGGGCTGGGCTCAGTGGCTCAGGCGCTGGCCTTCTGACCCCAACTTGGCAGGTTCGAATCCTGGCTCAGTCCGGTGGTATCTGAAGGTGCTCAAATACACTAGCCGAAATGGAAAGTGTCACACCATGAACACCTTGACCGAATGCCAGCAGTTCGAATCCTGGCTCAGTCCGGTGGTATCTTATGGTGCTCAAATACACTAGCCGAAATGGAAAGTGTCACACCATGAACACCTTGACCGAATGCCAGCAGTTCGAATCCTGGCTCAGTCCGGTGGTATCTGAAGGTGCTCAAATACACTAGCCGAAATGGAAAGTGTCACACCATGAACACCTTGACCGAATGCCAGCAGTTCGAATCCTGGCTCAGTCCGGTGGTATCTTATGGTGCTCAAATACACTAGCCGAAATGGAAAGTGTCACACCATGAACACCTTGACCGAATGCCAGCAGTTCGAATCCTAGCTCAGTCCGGTGGTATCTGAAGGTGCTCAAATACACTAGCCGAAATGGAAAGTGTCACACCATGAACACCTTGACCGAATGCCAGCAGTTCGAATCCTGGCTCAGTCCGGTGGTATCTTATGGTGCTCAAATACACTAGCCGAAATGGAAAGTGTCACACCATGAACACCTTGACCGAATGCCAGCAGTTCGAATCCTGGCTCAGTCCGGTGGTATCTTATGGTGCTCAAATACACTAGCCGAAATGGAAAGTGTTACACCATGAACACCTTGACCGAATGCCACCAAACTGAACCGCAGAATTTCCATGCTTGTGAGATATGTTGATTAAAATTTCATCCTCATACAACCTAATTGTTAGTACAGGGAAAAACCGCTGCAGTTGCTTAAGTGCGGCCAGTATCCAGTATTCGGGAGATAGTGGGTTCGAACCCCCACTGTCGGCAGCCCTGAAGATGGTTTGTCCGTGGTCTCCCATTTTCACACCAGGCCACTGTGCCTTAATTAAGACCACGACCGCTTCCTTCCCACTTCTAGCCCTTTCCTGTCCCATCGTCGCCATAAGACCTATCTGTGTTCGTGCGACGTAAAGGAACTTGTAAGAAAAAAGTACAGGGAAACGCCATTTCTAAAAATGGCGGCTGGTGTGTGTACGTGATGGCTGTTGGGTTTTCATGTAGAGATCGCAACGCAACATGCCTAGAGGACGTGCAGGAGCAGGAGCAAATTATCGCCATCTTTCGGACTTTTAGAAAGGTCGAGTTATTGGCATGAGGGATAAGGGAGCATCATACCGACAGATTGCACAAACAGTTGGCTGTAGTGCAATGGCTGCGGAACGAGTAGTGACGAAGTGGACTCAGGACAACAACACAGCATGTCTGGCATGTGATGTGATAGGAACGCGCATACGGTCATACCAGGCTCCAGCCAGCCCTCTTCATGAACTGACACAAGATGACATTCTGAGGCTGTTTGCTTCCATGCCACATTGACTACAAGTGTGTATTCGTGCCACTGGGGTCATACCTCATACTGATGATGGACAATTCCGAATGGACTGAAAGTTTAATCATTTAACACCTGTGTTTTTTTTTTTTTTTTGCTTAACGTCGCACCGACACAGATATGTCTTATGGCAACGATGGGATAGAAAAGGTCTAGGAAGTGGAAGGAAGCGGCCGTGGCCTTAATTAAGGTACAGCCCCGACATTTGCCTGGTGTGAAAATGGGAAACCATGGAAAACCACATTCAGGGTTGCCGACAGTGGGGCTAGAACCCACTATGTCCCAATTACTCGATACTTTTTTTTTGCTAGTTGTTTTACGTCGCATCGACACAGATAGATCTTACGGCGACGATGGGACAGGAAAGGGCTAGGAGTGGGAAGGAAGCGGCCGTGGCCTTAATTAAGGTACAGCCCCAGGATTTGCCTGGTGTGAAAATGGGAAACCACGCAAAACCATTTTCAGGGCTGCCGACAGTGGGGTTTCGAACCTACTATCTCCCGAATACTGGATACTGGCCGCACTTAAGCGACTGCAGCTATCGAGCTCGGTTTAACACCTGTTATATGATTATCATCTCCACAAAGTTTGATAGATATCGGAGTGGTACTTCCCCAGCATTTGCCTGGTGTGAAAATGGGAAACCACGCAAAACCATTTTCAGGGCTGCCGACAGTGGGGTTTCGAACCTACTATCTCCCGAATACTGGATACTGGCCGCACTTAAGCGACTGCAGCTATCGAGCTCGGTTTGACACCTGTTATATGATTAACATCTCCACAAAGTTTGATAGATATCGGAGTGGTACTTCATGGTGTAACACTTTCCATTTCCGCTAGTGTACGTCAGCCTCGTGTCGGTAGATTTATTGACACGTAAAAGAACTCTTGTGAGACTAAATTCTGGCCCCTCGGAGTCTCCGAAAACCATGAAGTAGTTAGTGGGATGTTAATCTAATAACATTATATCAATCCGGTGGTATATGAAGGAGCACAAATACGTCAGCCAGCACGTAAAAGAACTCTTGCTGGACTAAATTCTGGCACCCCGGCGTCTCCGAAAACTTAAAAATTGTTAAGTGGTATGTAAAACCAATAAGGATAGTATTTTCCCGGGGTGCGATAGCTAAGCCATCTTTACTAGTAAGTCATAAAGCTAGTCGCGTTTTGAATCCTGGCCAATGCATGTGGGATTTTTTAAATGAAATATCACCTTCCAGGGCTTCCGTCTACGCGAAAAATAATCCCCTTGGTCAGTGACGTGCGGTGACTCTCTAGACACTGGGCGAGTTGGTCGTGTGGTTAGGGGCGCGCAGCTGTAACCTTGCATCCGGGAGATAGAGAGTTCGAACCCCCATGGTATTCTGAGCAGGCGCCGGAAGCACCACATCTCAAAAGATCGAAGTTTTTTGGTGGTGTTCTCTGTTAGGGTCCAAGTTTTGGCACCATAAAATAAGACAGAAAATACATAACACCGAAGTAAACGGAGATGGAGATTGATCTTAAAGTCGCTGTTAAAGAGACGTTTTCTTATTCCCTCGAATGCAGTCCTTGCCTGTTCAATCCGGGACCTAATTTCAACAGAATTGTTCCAGCTGTGATCAGTTACGCTGTCGAGATACTTAACGCGTTGGACTTGCTCCAGTGATGTATCAGCTACTGTCAAGTTAACAGGTTGAATGACATGTTTGCTTATGTTTTCATTTTGAATGTGTTGTATACCTTTACATCATTCTATAAAGTCACATCGTTATATATAGGCTTAACGGGTACAACACGAAACTTCATTTTCTTTCAACCCCCTTCAGACATGTTATTGCCCCCAACTCGTCACTGCCGCCATCTGGTGATGGTCGAAAGAACTGCAGTACAGCCGGATGATGCATGTTTTATTTGGAAATGTAGCGTGCATACTGAGTAACAGGAATGCTTTGCGGGAGTAGGACGTTGTAGGAGCAGTGTAACCATAAGCGCTAATTAACCAACGATTTTACTCGCGGACGAAAGGAAACCTGGGCATTCAAGCAGGACAAAATATCAGTCATTACTTTAATTTAAAGAACGTTTGAAACTTTGCTTGTTGCTTTACGTCGCACCGTCACAGTTAGGTCTTTATGGCAATGATCAGGGGCGTAACGTTAGGGCCAGCAGTGCAGGCGGGCCCGGGCCTTTATGGAGCCCCGCAGACACTTCACAAAAAAACAAAAATATCGAGCCTATTGACACTCTGCATGGAAATCATCTGGGCGGTTTTGTAGGATAGATCGATTTAAAAAAAATACACTTTGTACGTAGAGGAACTGTCACTTGGTCGAATTTAGCAGCAGCTTATTGTGTTGAGTGTGTCACAGCACAGCCCTTGCACTTTCTGGCAACACCGCGAGACGTTCCTCAGAATAGAACTGCACCAAATTCTTTAAAAGTAATTACAGCAATAAAAATTGATACCAAAATATCATATTTTAATTAGGTGTGTAGTACACCTGAGACCGTATTATGCACAAATTTTGCAGGACATTTAACTTGTGTCACATATTTATTCGACAACAATGTATAACGCCGATAAGAAGCTGGTTGTAGTAACAGTCAGCTCAGTTTCTAACGAGCTCTCTTTGCGTGATATATCAGTTGTACGTCTTGATATTTTTGTCAAACTTTACTTGAACAGTTTTCACTTAATTTTGTTCGTTTTTAAAAAAATTCCAGACTTAGGTATCGACTACAACTTATAGTTCTGTAGTTAATGAAAAATGAAACCAATTAACGTTACATACAAAAATCTAAGTGGTTCATGGTTGTCAGTTCAGCAGTTTAGCCATTAAACCACGGAGACAGTCAAATAAAACCTGTTAAACATTATTTCCAATAATCTTACGATAATGAATAATCCCTTCTACCTGCTGTAATTAAATTTATATTTTGGACAGCGTCCGTGGCTCAGGCGGCAGCGTGCCGGCCTCTCAGCGCTTGGTCCCATGGTTCAAATCCCGGCCATTCCAAGTGAGATTTGTGCTGAACAAAGCGGAAGCGAGACAGGCTTTTCTCCGGGTACTCCGGTTGCCCCTGTCATATTTCATTCTAGCAACACTCTCCAATATAATTTCATCTACCATTCATTAATCGTGCCTTTGCTGGCGGGACCTAGTGTCTACAGTGCACTGTATCTTCTGGTATGGGCTAGAGCAAATATGTTACTTTCATTGATCTGTCTCAGCTTTATCCTTGGCTTTGACAAAATGAAAGTGACAGGTATGAGTGATGCTAGTAATGTCATTCTTCCTGCAGCCAGTCCCTGCTATGAATGGTGTGAAAATATTGCTTATAGGGTCAGTTGGTGCATGCATTTCAGTGGGCTTGGCAGACTGATATGTAATAGCAACTTCTGGCTCGGGGAGGAAAGCAACGGGAAACTACCTCACTCCTCATTTCTCTAGTACGCCTCTTCAGTGATGCCTAGGTCATCTATGACAGCTGATGGCGGAGCTGTTGAGGATCCAACCAGCCTTCGTGCCGAGGACTAAACAAACATACATACATTCATTAATCATTGCCGCAGAGAAGTGGGACAGCCTTCGGTAGCCGGCACAATTCCTATTCTGGCAGCTAGACGAGAGCTTCATTCATTCCATTCCTGACTCGATCGAATGACTGGAAACAGACTGTGGATTTTTTTAATTCTTAGGTTTTATAATTTATTTGAGGGGGTCCGAATTTTTATTTTGGGCCGCGTTACATTCGTCACGCCCCTGGCGACGATGAGATTAGGAAAGGGCTAGGATTGGGAAGGAAGCGGCCGTGGCCTTAATTAAGGCACAGCCCCAGCAGCGTTTGGCTGGTGTGAAAATGGGAAACCACGGAAAACCATTTTCAGGGCTGCCGACAGTGGGGTTCGAACCTATCTCCCGAATACTGGATACTGGCCGCACTTAAGCGACTGCAGCTATCGAGCTCGGTACTCAAAAATTATAGAAGCTGAAAAGCAAGAAAGGAAAATTCTGCGGAAAATTCATGGTCCCAGGAGAGAAAATGGAATGTGGATTAAGAGGAGAATAGCGGACCTCTACTCTACCTCTACAGGTTCACTGATGCCGTACGCAAGAGTTGCCTGAAATTCTATGGCCGTATCTACAGAATGGACAGCGAGAGACTCGCCAAAAGATTATTTAAAGTAATCAAGTCAAAGGAGGTCAAAATAAACTGGCTAGTAGAGACTAAGACGGACTTCCAAGAAACGAATATCTCGAAAGACGTCACAGAAGATCTGCAGCCTTAAGTACAATAGCAGCCAAGCACAAATTCGTGGAGAAACCTAAAAAAAAAAAAAAAAAAAAAAAACTGTAGGAAGCGATCCACAGAACGCAACATGCAACACGGTGCATTCATGAAGAAATTTTGGGAGGATAAGAAGGTAAAAACCATCAGGCCAACGAACAAGTTCAAATTCACTCTTTGAATGCGCATAACGAAGAAATAATATTAATAATAATAATAATTGTACCGGGCGGTACACCTCCACTCCGCTAATTGAAAAAGTGCGCCAGTTGAAACTCCTCTGTTGGAGGAAGTCTGAACTTTATCTACGCTATTAATTCTCTACTTTCTCAGAAGATGTCACCACGTGGAAAATTTTGAGTTTTTGAACTGTGTCATTTTTGATGTGGTTTTGTTTCGCTTGAAGTAAGAAGTGTGAACTTTCTCTTCTAGAGGACACTACTGAAGATCAACAATAGTGCAACCTAGTGCGGAGTCAAAGAACTATTTTGTTGAAGAAATTTTTATTTCAAATGTTTGTTCTTTGCTAAATTTTTTTTTTAGTCTTTGGTTAAGTTGGCTGTATACCCCTCTCTTTCCCCTTGTTTTGCATTTAACCAATCCTGAATTTCTTTGAGTTATTTCCGACCAATCCGATGTATCTTCCCCCAACTTGGATATGTTTCTGTACCCGAGCCAATAAAAAGTTTGTGGGAGGGTGTTTTCATTCCCCTAACGCCTAGAACCTTCCGCGAGAGGATATAAACTGCTGATTTTAGGGTCTCCGGGCCACTTCTGTTCCATCTTTCAGTGTATAAAGTACATAGCAGGAGGCGGGAAGCGCCTCTTTCCTCGGCAGCGGTCAGCAATAAGGTAATGGCCGATTAATAAATTCTTTCTTTGCTAGCTCAGCAGTTTAACTCTCGGGGCGGGTGCGAAGCGTTCCTCCATGTAACCTTTTCCTAAAATGTAACGATCTTTTCTTCTATTCTCTTTTAAGCTGCATATTGGGATAGAGAGTGCTAACCTTCTCGAGCTCCCACTCACATTGTCTTGAGGTGAACTTATTTTCTTAACCTATTCTTCGATAATGTAAAACTAATTGCTCTTTTCTAAAGTCACCTCGGTAGTATGGGATTAGCCCTTGCATTAGTGGCCTAGAGCCAGATTAGGTTTTTAAAAACAAGTGTATTAGGAGTGCAAGATCGCCTCCTCTCAAATTGCTATTTTAGAGGTCATGTAATTGCCCATTTTTATTTTATAGACCTCAGTAGATTGGGTATTTTACCCCTGTGTCTATGTCCAGTGAGGACAACTTGAAGGTGGAGTTTGGTGTGGCCTGGGAGAGGCTTAAATTTTGAGAGCGAGTGGGTCTTTTGGAAACTGAGTGTTCTATGCCTCGTGGAGGCTTTTCTGTGTAATTTGGAGCAAGGGCTCCTAGGTATGAATGGGGTTTTCTGCCCCTCTGTTAAAACTCGTGTTTGGGGTAAAACTGAGCTGATTGCCCAAGCAGTGTAAAATCAGGGCGCGAAGCCCAATTCCTGTAAATATTGTAACTACCCTTTTTGATTTGCTACTTTGTACCTGCCATGCTTGTTATTTCTTTGTTTTTCAAAAGAAAATATAACCTTGTTAAATTTTAAATTAATTTTGCTTTCGTAGCTGGAGACCTATTCACACCCGCACCTTCTTTCACCTCTACCTACCACGGAAACCTCCGTAACAAGTGGTAGCAGAGCGTGGTTGAATGGGTCTCAATTTAGCCCCTTTTGACGGCTACACATTGTTTGTTCCGAACTCTAACTATTTTCCCAGTTGCTGGAATTTTTTTGAGTTTTTCAAAATTGTTCTGTCACCATGCCCGGCCCTCGCGATGTTCTCCATCTTAACTATTTGCGCAAGGAGGAGTTGATCTATGAATTGACTATTAGAAATGTACAATCTGGAGGCACGGTTGCAGTAGACACAAACAAGCTTAGAGAGTCCCTAGATTTGCCCATTTCCATCCCCAATTTGGGAGAGAAAGAAATTGACGACTCTCTTTCCACGATCACGGAGAATATTACCGGGCTAGCTTCTGTAGTTAGTTTTTTTGATGAAAATGATCCTTCTCCTAATCAAATTAAGCGTGTGCAAGCTAGGCTATATCATTTTTCGAATAGGGTTAACGATCTGTTGTCTCTAAAGTTGAATGACGTTCAGAAGAAGGAAGCTAGTACGCTGCTTGAAAATATGTCTGAATTATCTAGCAAGGTCACTCAATTGATAACAGGGGAGGTTCCTCCCAAAAGCGATCTACCCACCACAGTGAATGCAGGTAGTGAGGAAGCGCCTCCCAAGGGAGAAGTTAATAGGATAACCGTTGCTGCTCAAACTATCCCTGCCCCATTGGACAACGAATCTGAACGTCGTGCATCATTGAGTAACATCCGTTCTGAATTAACTTCCTTGCCATTGAAACCTTTACCTACTATGTCACCCGGGTTTAGCAGCTTGCCTCATCCATTGGCAATGTTGCTCAGAGGTATCTCTAAGTTTTCCGTTAATACCACCAGTGATGTAATTTCTTTTTTAAGATTTCTAGTTGAATTTCAGGATCATGCCCTTGTGTTTTCTCTTTCTCCATGTCAAATTTTGCAAATTATCTATCCGTATGCTATTGGTATTCTCTCAGATAAAATCGTAAGAGCCATTGCCGAGCAATCATCTATTGAGGATTTCCATGCCCATTTGCTAGCTAACTTCATCCCGGCTAGGGCCAGGTCCTCCCTTATTCAGAAGTACTATTACCGTATACAACGCTTGGATGAAAACTTGGCTGATTTCATACAGGACATTAAGTTTTATACTAGGGTGTTTGCTCTTCATTTCCCTGAGGATCAGATTGTACAAGCTATTGTGGAAGGGATTTCACCACCCTACAGGTCATATTTGTGTTTCGCGGCGTGCCCGCAAACTTTCTCTGAACTTGAAGCATTGGCCGTCTCAGCGGAAGGAGTTAGATACGCCGATTCTTTGCGTGTCGCGAAAGAACCCCCGCCTTCCTTTAGTAATACTCGGCCTCCACCTCGCCGACCAGTCAATCCCCGTAAATGTTATGCTTGCGGGTCGCCTGACCATCTGCGCAACAAGTGTCCACTGATCAAGTCAAGTGGGACAAGGAATGGAGCCGGGTCATCACAAGGCTGTTTTAAATGTGGGGCTTTCTCACATATCGCCAAGAATTGTCCCAATTCGAATAGCACCCCCTCCTGCTCAACTTCTGGCGCAAATTCCAACTATGCCAATAATAAAAAGTGACTAGTGGCTTCGGCTGAGTCGTCTAATCCACCTTCCCGAGACTCAGCCCCGGGTAAACAGGTTGTAAATTCAGGGAACGAGCAATTTTCAAATTCATCTTTTGAAGGTCCCAAAGAGTGTCTTAGGATTGCGGCGGATTCCCCCGCACCGGTCCCCTTTCTCAAAATTGAGTTAAATAACGAGCCTATAACAGCTCTCTTAGATTCAGGTAGTGTTTGTTCTATTATTTCGGCTGATTGGTATTCAAAATTGAAATCTGTTTGTAAGCTTCCTAACTATTGTTTGTCGGCGATCCAATACGTTTCGGCTAATTCCTCTCCATTAGAAATTCTCGGTTCCTTATATGTCAAAATTCGTATTTTTCAATTCACATGGAAAGTTAAATTGTTTGTGGCCAAGCATTTGTCTTGCCCCATTATATTGGGAGCGGACTTTATTTCTCACACTGGTCTTGTGCTCGATCTTCAGAGTAGGTCTTGCACTTTCAAATTTGCCTCTAATTGTAATATCCCTCTATTAAAGTGTAATTCTGCATCATGTTCTTCTATTTCGCCTACCCAGGATGAGATGTTGTTAGACCTTAGACATCTACCTGAGGAGCAGGCTGATAGTATTCGCAAATTGTGTCAGTCATTTCCCGAGGTGTTCTCTGATACTCTTGGTGTTACTGACCTTATTGAATACAAAATTGAGGTCACGGATTCGATTCCTGTCCGTTTTCCACCTTATAGGCTATCTCCACCTAAAATGAAGGCTCTAAAAGAAATCATCGATCAGATGTTGAAGGACGGTATTATTAGGCCCTCTAAGTCAGCGTATTCTTCGCCTATTTTTTTAGTCCCGAAACCCCAAGGAGGCTTCAGGCCTGTCATTGATTACAGGGCTCTCAATCGGAAGGTGGTGTTACAATCTGTGCCCCTTCCCGACCTTCATTCTTGTTTTTCATGGTTTCGTAAGGCCAAGTTCTTTACTATTTTGGACTTGAATCAGGCCTATAATCAAATTCCACTTGCCGAAGAGTCTAAACATCTTACAGCGTTTGCCACGGACTGGAATTTATACGAATACAACCGCGTGCCTTTCGGGCTCCCCACGGGAGCAGCTGTACTCATTAGGCTACTAGATAGGGTCTTCTCCGACATCAAATTTGAGTACTTATATCACTACTTGGATGATGTCGTCGTATTTTCAGAGACTTTTGAAGAACATCTAGATCATCTGCGAGAAGTTCTCGATCGCCTTCGTAAGGCTGGGTTAACTGTTAAGTTGTCCAAGGTTGCCTTTGCTAAGCCCTCTATGTCTTTCCTAGGGCATATTGTGTCACCGGATGGTGTAGCAGTCGATCATTCTAGAACACAGGCCATACGTGATTTTAAACCTCCCAAGGACATTAAAGGTATCGCCAGGTTCATTGGTATGGTGAATTTCTTCAGGAAGTTTATTCCTAACTTCGCTAATAGAGCGGCGCCCTTAAACCTTCTTCGTAGGAAAGGCATCAAATTCGAGTGGGGACCTTCTCAACAAGCCGCTTTTGAAGACCTTAAATTCGCTCTTTGTAATGCCCCTGTACTTGCTATGCCTGATTTCTCGAAGAAATTCATTGTCCAAACCGACGCATCGTCGTCAGCGGTAGCTGCAGTCCTTCTTCAAGAGACTGAACTAGGGAGGCGCCCCATCGCCTATGCGTCTAGGACATTGTCGGCTCAAGAAGCCAAGTATTCCATCTATGAGCTCGAAGGTTTGGCAGTCTTATTCGCCTTAGAGAAGTTCCGTCTCTATCTGGAACATGTCAAATTCGACCTGGAGACAGATAATCAAGCCTTAAGCTGGGTCTTAGGTAGGCCGCGTCGTACTGGTCGTATAGCCCGCTGGGCCATCCGTATTTCTGCCTTCCAGTTTGATGTTAGACATATCAGAGGTACCGAAAATGTTGTTGCTGATGGACTCAGCCGTATGTTTTCTAACGACGTCGAGACCCACGAACCGGTCGACAGTTCATCACCTTCCGAGTCCCTACTATCTAAGGTTAATGCCATCCTAACAGATGCTCCCATGCTCTTTAGGGATATCGAGAAATACCAACATGAAGATCCGACGCTGGCTCCGATAATGGAAACCCTTTCTTCTGGGGAACATGTTGTCCCTTATGTTCTGAGGAATGGTGTTCTATGTTGCCCTTCGAGGCATGATAAGATGATGAAAGTTGTTGTTCCAGCGGTTCTTGTACCTATGATCTTCAAGTATTATCATGAGACCCCATTAGGAGGGCATCTTGGTATCTTTAAAACTCGTGAAAAGATTCGTGAAATGTTCATTTGGAAAGGTATGGACGGTGAAATCCGTGAATTAGTAAAGGCTTGTAAATCCTGTTTGCTTAGTAAACCGACCATGTCCACCAAGGTAGGCCTCTTGTCTTCTCAGCAAGCGTCGCGCCCCATGGAACGCCTGTATATTGATTATGTAGGACCATTCCCCCAGTCAAAGGGTAATGCCAACAAGTTCATCCTTGTGTGTGTAGATGGTTTTACCAGATTTTCTTTGTTATTTCCGACTAAGCTGGCTACCGCTCAGTCTACCATTACCTGCTTAAATTCTATTTTTGCTTCTTTTGGTCCGTGCCAATATATTGTATCTGATAATGCTAAGGCTTTTACATCTAACTTATTTCGTAAATTCTGTTTTGACTTATCCATCTCTCATGTAACTACTTCTGCTTATTACCCTCAACCATCTCTGGCTGAACGGGTTAATCGTAATCTCAGGTCCGCACTTATTGCCTATCATCATGAAGATCATTCCAGGTGGGACACGTCCCTGCATTGGTTAGCTTTTGCTTTGAATTCGGCGGTTCATGAATCTCATAAGTTCACTCCAGCTTCCTTGATGTTCAAGTTTGTTCCCAACACGCCGCTCTCTAACCTTTGGTCTCTGAGTGACATTCTACCCGAGACAATAGATTCGGATAATATTAAAGATCTTTGGAAGAAGGCTAAAGCCAATCTTAAGGTATCTCATGAAAAGGTTAGGGAAAAGTATGATCGTGGACGGAGACCCACCACTTTGAAGGTAGGTGACCAGGTGATGGTCAAGAATTTTGTTCCCGCGGGCAAGCTTGCCCCCAGATTTCATGGGCCATGCATCATTCTCGATTTTCTTACACCGGTTACATTGTTAGTAAGCAATCCAGCCACCGAGAGGATATTTAGGGTTCACCTGTCCCAGGTGAAACCGGTGTAAATTTTGTTTCAACTTGCTTCATATAATTTGATAGGAATATGAAGGTTATATTTTTTTGTGAGTTCCACTCTTAAGGCTTTCTGCTCCTTCTATTATATTTCTCTATATTTAAGCATTTCTTGTAAACCTCCCCCGATTTGTTAAACTGCCATCTTGTCCTTGCCACGGCCATTACCACGCTCCCGTCTCCTGCTCCACTACACACAGTGGCTGGCTTAGATGAAATGCCATGGATATCTGCACGCCGCTGGCCCCTCAATCTCTCTACATGCCTGTGCCCTCAAAAGAAACATGATGGTCCAACACAATTCTGCCGCCTAGCTTTAATGTTTCAGTGCCCCCGCAGCCGCGCGGCGCTGTGCCGCGGCTGGGTTCGAGGACGGGCCCCCTCGGCCCCAGCGAGGACGACATGTGCACGGCGAGCCGGAGCTCTCCTCCCGGCCAAGGCTGATGTGCGGCGCACGACCGGCTACTTGCCCGCAGCCTGTATATGTTCACCGCGGGCGCGGCGTGTTTCAACACCTCTGCTCCCCTCATAGTGCGGGCGAGCGGTATCTCAGGGTACTTGAGGGGTCCGAGCGGCCTCCTTTGGACGCAAGCTGCAAAGGCCGGTCTGGCCATCCAACTTCATCAACCTCAACTACATGGACAGTTACGATAAGCAATGACTACACTCGGGAATTCTACAGCAATATTTGGTGGACATTGCAAAATTTTTCATCACTTTTAAGTATTAAAAGTTTATCCTCAGAATTCTACTTCTACAAACTTAAAACTATTCTTCATCTACAACAACAAAATTTTGAAACTAAATCAAACCAAATTAAGAAAATCTTATAAATTTTTTTTGGCAAATAATCTCCATATCTACATCAAAACTTGGACCTTGTTTTCAAACTATTTCATGTGTCACCCCGGGAGGAACTTTTGGGGGGGGGAGGTCTGTACCGGGCGGTACACCTCCACTCCGCTAATTGAAAAAGTGCGCCAGTTGAAACTCCTCTGTTGGAGGAAGTCTGAACTTTATCTACGCTATTAATTCTCTACTTTCTCAGAAGATGTCACCACGTGGAAAATTTTGAGTTTTTGAACTGTGTCATTTTTGATGTGGTTTTGTTTCGCTTGAAGTAAGAAGTGTGAACTTTCTCTTCTAGAGGACACTACTGAAGATCAACAATAGTGCAACCTAGTGCGGAGTCAAAGAACTATTTTGTTGAAGAAATTTTTATTTCAAATGTTTGTTCTTTGCTAAATTTTTTTTTTAGTCTTTGGTTAAGTTGGCTGTATACCCCTCTCTTTCCCCTTGTTTTGCATTTAACCAATCCTGAATTTCTTTGAGTTATTTCCGACCAATCCGATGTATCTTCCCCCAACTTGGATATGTTTCTGTACCCGAGCCAATAAAAAGTTTGTGGGAGGGTGTTTTCATTCCCCTAACGCCTAGAACCTTCCGCGAGAGGATATAAACTGCTGATTTTAGGGTCTCCGGGCCACTTCTGTTCCATCTTTCAGTGTATAAAGTACATAGCAGGAGGCGGGAAGCGCCTCTTTCCTCGGCAGCGGTCAGCAATAAGGTAATGGCCGATTAATAAATTCTTTCTTTGCTAGCTCAGCAGTTTAACTCTCGGGGCGGGTGCGAAGCGTTCCTCCATGTAACCTTTTCCTAAAATGTAACGATCTTTTCTTCTATTCTCTTTTAAGCTGCATATTGGGATAGAGAGTGCTAACCTTCTCGAGCTCCCACTCACATTGTCTTGAGGTGAACTTATTTTCTTAACCTATTCTTCGATAATGTAAAACTAATTGCTCTTTTCTAAAGTCACCTCGGTAGTATGGGATTAGCCCTTGCATTAGTGGCCTAGAGCCAGATTAGGTTTTTAAAAACAAGTGTATTAGGAGTGCAAGATCGCCTCCTCTCAAATTGTTATTTTAGAGGTCATGTAATTGCCCATTTTTATTTTATAGACCTCAGTAGATTGGGTATTTTACCCCTGTGTCTATGTCCAGTGAGGACAACTTGAAGGTGGAGTTTGGTGTGGCCTGGGAGAGGCTTAAATTTTGAGAGCGAGTGGGTCTTTTGGAAATTGAGTGTTCTATGCCTCGTGGAGGCTTTTCTGTGTAATTTGGAGCAAGGGCTCCTAGGTATGAATGGGGTTTTCTGCCCCTCTGTTAAAACTCGTGTTTGGGGTAAAACTGAGCTGATTGCCCAAGCAGTGTAAAATCAGGGCGCGAAGCCCAATTCCTGTAAATATTGTAACTACCCTTTTTGATTTGCTACTTTGTACCTGCCATGCTTGTTATTTCTTTGTTTTTCAAAAGAAAATATAACCTTGTTAAATTTTAAATTAATTTTGCTTTCGTAGCTGGAGACCTATTCACACCCGCACCTTCTTTCACCTCTACCTACCACGGAAATCTCCGTAACAATAATAATAATAATAATAATAATAATAATAATAATAATAATAAAAGCGCTAAGAAAGTAGCAAATGGTAGATTAGAACTTCGAAGCTAGTAGAAACGACCACGGTGGAGTACCGTCTATCCAAATCCCGATTTAAGGAAAGGAGTTCAATGGGTGGAGGTGGGGGAACTTGCATATTATTTCTTGTTTATCAACCCAAGGTGTAGGGTTAGCGCGGGTATGCCTCTTATTCAGAGCTAAGTTCGAATCCCGGCTCTTCAAAAGATTTGAATCGGGCCGACCTAGATGTTACGCCCCTTTAAACAACAAGCATCATCATCAAAGATGTGAATCCTGGAATGAGGTCTGACACGGTGTTAATTCAACCTATTGTGTTCCACAGAGGGACTGTCTGATATAAGAGACAGCGGACGTGGTCGAGAAAACCAAGTAATGCAGCTAAGGAGTTCGTCCAATATCCGCACACTTTATGATTGAACAGCAGTCGTCTTGACAGGCATACTCTTAATGATTTGTACGTGCCACGGTTTCATTTTTAATTTTTATTTTTGCTAGTGGCTTTACGCCGCACCGACACAGATAGGTCTTATTGCGACGATGGGGTAGGAAAGGCCTAGGAGTTGGAAACCATATTCAGGGCTGCCGACAGTGGGATTCGAACCCACCATCTCTCGGATGCAAGCTCACAGCCGCGCGCCCCTAACCGCACGGGCCACTCACCCGATCTTTTATATTTTAGTTGTTATTGAGTCCGCCTGGTGGCCATGATCGTTAAGGCGTTCAAGTATAAACGGTCTGCCACCATGGTTACCCGGTTCTAGTCCCGTTGGTCGAAAAAAGTCACCATCGGCATATTGGTCGGCATTGTAGGGGAGGTGGTGATACACAATTTATAATCACTAGATTGCGTGCTAAAAGCCTGGATTAAATTCCAAACTTCTCCACAGTGCTGACATGGAGTGAGGGCATATGATGATGTTGATGGTGATTCGTCCGTCGGATGGGGACGTTAAGCCTTGAGCAGAATCTTTTGTGCTATTCGACAGGAGTAGGCTACGTCCCGGTACGGGGTTTCACCCTCTCCCTTCCTTCACGCCATTCGTTTCATCTTATTAACTCATCCGATGAGGCTGACGTCAGAAAGGGCAACCGGTCATAAAAACCCACCACGACAGATTCATCTCACCTCATACCCGACCCCGTAGAGAAACGGGACATGGGTTGAACAAACAAACAGTTATTATAGTACAGTTTAAATTCTATTCAGTAATTCTCTGTCTACAAAGCGAATTAGCCGTGCGGTTCGGGTCGCGCAGCTGTGAGCTTGTATTCAGGAGATAATGGGTTCAAACCCCAATATAGGTAGTCCTGAAGATAGTTTTCCGTTGTTTACCATTTTCACACCCGGCAAAAGCTGGGACTGTACCCTGATGCAGACCACGACAGCCCTATCCCATCGTCGCTGTAAGAACTATTTGTGTTAGTTCGACGTAGAGCAAATTGTAATTCTCTCCTTTGGCAATATCTCAGTTACTTTTGGTGTTATTATGTTCCTGGTTTTATTCAGGCTCCTTGGCTGAATGGTCAGCGTCAATGTCTTCCGTTCAGAGGGTCCTAGATTCGATTCCCGGAAGGATCCAGGTATTTTAATCGCCTCTAGTTAATTCTTCTGATTCGTGGATCGGGTGTTAGTGTTTGTCCCAACACTTTCCTCTTCATATACACACAACACATAACACTGCCAACAATTACATAATCACGCAATAATGAATACATCCCTCTACAAAGGAATGGCGTCAGAAAGGGCATCCGGGCGTAAAACAGAGTTCTTAGTTTTAAGTGTATCAATACGGATCTATACGATGAAGTTCGTAAATTGTACTAAGTGGTATGTTCCGAACTGTCAGTGGAGAGATGGTGTGGAATGACATCAGTAGACGAATAAGTTTGAGTGGTGTCTTTAAAAATAGGAAAGATCACAATATGAGAATAAAGTTGGAATTCAAGAGGACAAATTGCGGCAAATATTTGTTTATATAAAGGGGAGTTAGGGATTGGAAATAACTTACCAAGGGAGATGTTCAATAAATTTCCAGTTTCTTTGAAATCATTTAAGAAAAGGCTAGGAAAACAACAGATAGGGAATCTGCCCCCTGGGCGACTGTTCTAAATGTAGTGACTCATTGAAAAAAACAAGACCAAGCCCACATATTCGACACTGTACGCAACCGCGACCTCTCTTGGATGTGGGAAAAGCTGTCGAAAAAGAAGAACTATATGGTTTTCGATTCCACTATATTTTCTATGTGAGTTGAATATTTGCAGTTGCCTAGCTGTTAATAAAGGATACCGGTTCGATTTCCGGTCACGAAGTAGAGAAATCTGATAATGATTACGATGATGTTTGTTGTTTAAAGGGGCCTAACAGCTAGATCATCGACCCCAAATGGTACTATATGGAACGAAATGACACGATAATTAAAACTTCAAAATGTATCCACTGACTAGAATCTAAAACAAATGATGATGAAAAAAGACCATGAGTCGAAAACATCCAGTGGATGCAATTCAAAATTCCTTATTTTCAGATATGAAGTTTGTTGTCCAAAGGGGTCCAAAATCCAATCAGCGGTTCCTCACAATAGTAATCACTGGTAAAGTAGAACCATGGTGTTCCTCTTATAGCGGTAGTAATCACAGCTAATGTAGACCCATGAATGGCACCACTGACAGGTAACTCAAACTTATGGTGTTTCGCACATAAAAGTACGACTCACAAGCAACGCAGATCCATCGTGTTCCCAACATAGTGGGACTAATCACGGGCGCCGGTATTCTCGTGGCGCCCCTCACATAGTGGAACTAATCGCAGGCCACGTATACTCGTGGTGCCGGTCACATAGTGGTACTAATCATAGGCAATGTAGACCCACGGTGTATCACACATTACGTTAACACCTACAGGCAACACAAACCCGTAGTGTTCCTCGCATAATGGTACTACTCTCAGGCAACGCAGACCCATGGTTTCCCTCACATAGTGGTACTAATCACGGGCGACAGCCAAACCCGTGTTGTTTCTCACTTAGTGGTTCTAATCTCAGGCAACGTATTTCTCATAAAGTGGTACACGCATGCACAGAAATGGTGTCCCGATATAAACAAAACATGGCCTCCCCCACCTCCTCGCTTAACGCACTTCTGCAGGTAGACAGCCCGCTACAAGACTGTTGCGATTGAAATGGGTACAGTGGCGGATGTATAACAGTACACACACTGCGCCTTCAGCACTACCCGTTCACTCCCTTCCCCTCCTCTCTGTACAGGAGTGTCCTTCAACACTACTCCTTCATTCCCTCCCCTCCTTTTCAGTACTGGAGTGGGGCAGTGTTGGTTGTTTACGTCGGGACACTATTTATGTGCATGCGTGTACTACTCATAGGTAACGCAGACCCATTCTGAACACAGTGAAACCGACCGGTGGAATGCACACGATGACAATTATCACAAACAACGCCCAGACCCATAGTGTTCTTTGCGCATTGGTACTGCTCCTATGAAACGTAGACCCATGGTTTTTCTCGCAAGGTGGTACTAGTCGCATGGTGTTCCGCGCGTGATGGTACTCATCACAAGTAGTCTCATGGTCCTGATGTCATCATCCCTTTAGTCGCCTCTTACGACAAGCAGGGGATACCGTGAGTGTATTCTTCGTCTGTGTCCCCCACTCGCACGGGGCAGTAGAGAAATTTAGACCAAGTATTTCCACTCTTGGAGAGAAAGTCGGCACATGTGTTCATACAATCTAAGTACGAGGTTAGCTGCTGGGGGTAAAGTTGGCTCGGCAATGAAGTGACCACTCTATGGGGCCGATGTTACGTGTGGTTGATGGCTTTGCCTTCCACTACTCCGAGGTCCTCCATGGCCTGTTCGAATAAGCTGTTAACCCTTGTCTAGTCGCGCGAAAAATATTACGTTACTAGTCGCGCACGGAGGTAACCTCCGGGGTTAAAAATGCGCGCCATTTTCGTCCTTTTAGATGTTGTTTTGGCATGTTCGTTTGCAGTATTCTTCGGTATAATTAAAATAAAACTTTTCAAGAACTTGTAGGTTTTTTTACAGTTTGTTTTTGTGTTTTTTATCCCACTATTGGCAGCCCTGAAAATGGTTTTCCGTGGTTTTCCATTTTCATACCAGGCAAATGCTGGGGCTGTACCTTAATTAAGGCCACGGCCGCTTCCTTCCAACTCCTAGGCCTTTCCTATCCCATCGTCGCCATAAGACCTATCTGTGTCGGTGCGACGTAAAGCCCCTACCAAAAAAAATTACAGTTTGTTTGATCTAAAAGCTTAATAATGTAGACCTTAACTATGTCGAATGATCTTATGATATTAAATTCGTGAGATTCGCCATTATCTATCCAACATGAAATAATATTTTTCTAAAATAAGTTTATAAAACAAAACAACAAGGTCACTGACCTCGAAAATTAAAAAATTATGCACTAAAATGTGAGGTAATTTACTTAATTGCATACAGAGGAAACGTCCAGGTGATGTCACTCGTCACAACGATGATCCCACACTCGCACACAGGATGCACGATCGCACCGAAATGATGACAGGACGAGTCCGAATGAACAAGGAAAAAGGTATTGGGACGGGGAGACCCACAGTTCAACTGGGAAGCTCAGTACCGTGCAAAATGTAACCGGCCCGGAGGAAATCTCCGTGAGCGACTAATTAAAGGTTAATATTGTATTATCATTGTACCGGGCGGTACACCTCCACGCCGCTAATTTAAAAGGTGCGCCAGTTGAAAATCCTCTGCTGGAGGAAGTCTGAACTTTATTGACGGTATTAATTTTCTACCTTCTCAGAAGATGTCACAACCTGTAAATTTTGGAGTTTTAGAACTGTGTCATTTTTGATGTGTTTTTGTTTTGCTTGAAGTAAGAAGTGTGAACTTTCTCTTCTAGAGGACACTACTGAAGAACTACAATAGTGCACCCTAGTGCGAAGAAAAAGAACTGTTCCTTGGAGAAAATTTTATTTCAAAAGTTTGTTCTTTGTTAAATTTCTTTCAGTCATTGGTTAAGTTGGCAATATTACCCCTTTCTTTCCCCTTGTTTTAAATCTAGCCAATCCCGAATTTCTGAAATTAATTTTCCACCAATAATGTGTTTCTTCTTCATCTTGTGTAGGGGTTTCTCTTTATTCTCCAATAAAGTGATTGTGGGCGGGTGTTCTCATTCCCCTAACGCCTAGAACCTTCCGCGATAGTATATAAACTGCTGATTTTAGGGTCTCTGCGCCACTTCTGTTCCATCTTTCTGTGTGTAAAGTACATAGCAGGGGGCGGGAAGCGCCTCTTTCGTCGGCAGCGGTCAACACAAGGTAATGGCCAATTAATAACTTCTTTCTTTGCTAGCTCAGCAGTTTAACTCTCGGGGCGGGTCCTAAGCTTTTTCCGTTATGTAACCTTTCTTAAATGTAAAGAAACTTGTATCTATTTCATCTTTTAAACTGCATATCGGGATAGAGAGTGCTTAACCCTCTCGAGCTCCCAATCATATTGTTTTGAGGTGAACTTATTATTCTCAACCTATTCTTCGTTA
This sequence comes from Anabrus simplex, assembly GCF_040414725.1. Classification (NCBI taxonomy): domain Eukaryota; kingdom Metazoa; phylum Arthropoda; class Insecta; order Orthoptera; family Tettigoniidae; genus Anabrus; species Anabrus simplex. The sequence goes on from NC_090269.1 coordinate 53,473,318, forward strand.
ATATAATGTAAATTGTTCTTTTCTGAAGTCACCTCTGTAGTATGGGATTAGCCCTTGCATTAACGGCCTAGTGCCAAGTAGGTTTTAAATAAAGTGTATTAGGAGTGCGGAGAGCCTCCTTTCAAGTTGGTATTTTAGAGGCCATATAATTAACCTTTTTTCACTTAATAGGCCTCAGTAGATTGGGTATTTTACCCCTGTGTTTATGTCCGTTGAGGACAGCTTGAAGGTGGAGTTTGGTGTGGCCTGGGAGAGGCTTAAAGTTGAGAGTGAGTGGCTCTTTTGAAAATTGAGTGTTGTATGCCTCGTGGAGGCTTTTCAGTGTAATTTGGAGCAAGGGCTCCTAGGCATGAATGGGGTTTTCTGCCCCTCTGTTGAAACTTGTGTTTGGGGTAAAACTGAGCTGATTGCCCAAGCATTGTGAAGTCAGGGTGCGAAGCCCAAATCCTGTAAATATTGTAACTACCCTTTGGACTTGCTACTTTGTACCTGCCATGCTTGTTATTTCTTTGTTTTTGAAAAGAAAATATAACCTTGTTAAATTTTAAATTAATTTTACTTTCGTAGCTTGAGACCCGTTCACACCCGCACCTTCTTTCACCTCTACCTACCGCTAAAACACGGTAACAATCATCATTATATTTTCCCACTCATGTGAGGATCTGCATTTCTACATAGAGTGTGGGATTTACCGCAGCTCGCGCAGTCATAATATTTGTTTCTGGGGTAAAAGACAATCCGTACTGAAAGACGCAGTTTACGTACCACTTCAATCTATTACCCCTGTTAAGCTGTAGCGAATGCACAGCAGAACGTGGCGACGCATAAACCTTGGCATCGAACATACGAGGGATGCTCGCAGACGTTGTAGATCCATAACAAGTTTTGTGTGCAACTAATGTATAGGAACTTTTCGCCCACCCTGTGCCTGCCCATGCAATCACAGACGTGATTCCTGGATTTTTTGTGTAAATGGAGTAACACTGAATTTCTACTACACATCCTCATTCATCGCATTCATTCTACTGCATGAGAGCTATGTTGGAAACATTTTTTTAGCAAAGTAGGGCGGTCCTCATACTACGAAAAACGTAAAGTTAAGCAATTTATTCAATTTTGCCTGATTTTGAAGGCCTAAAGGGCACGTAAAAGTTTCAAATTGTGAGTCTTGGATAGCTCTATCAAATCAAAAAAGCAAATTTCGATAAACCACTACCGGCCTAAACGCAATTTCGGAAAAAAGCCTAAAATCGCTCGTTTCTTACTCGCTTTCTTTTCATTTCAAATACCACCCAAATCAACTTATTTACCCTCAGGCGTTTTTTGAATTTTTGAAAAATATCAACACCGAATGCAGTTATAAGGGCTTAAGTGAAACAATGCACTGACTCACATTAGCGCTCGTAGTGGTAGTAAAAGGCAAACTGCATAACGATGATTAAGAAAAGGATTGTAATTTTTAGGAATAAATAAAAAATATATTCTCATACTATATTATATTTTATTTACTTAAAATTCGTAGCTCATATCCCTAGGATGTTTTCAACATTGAGTTGCTTGCCTGAAGGGTGGATTTCTGTTATATGACTTTGTTACATTGTGTTTTTGCTTCTTAATGAACCAATTTGTAACTCCCGAGTCAGCTTTGGATTTCAGATCCCTCGTTCCACCATGCATTACACTAAAACCTTCTGGCGAGTGTTGTTCTTGCTTTCAGTAGCCCTAAAAATAGCTGCGATTTGTTATGGATCAGATCAGAAATGTACATTGATATTCTGTTTTTCATCGGAATGAATATTGATAAACTACATTTCCCTATGATGAATGAATAATGTATAAGCGCTTTACTTTTTTTGTTACTTGTATTAATCGTGAGTCCGATGCTCTACTCATTTCTCATATCCACATAACTGTGAGAGAAGTCGCGATGGCTGCAAGCATATAGTGAATTACCGAACTCCAACTGTATCATAGTCATTCGGAAGATAGTGTAAGGATGAGATAATCTTTGGGACCGATGACCTTACATGTTAAGCCCCTTTGAACAACAAGCATACTCATCATCATCATCATCAGATACACTTTATGACCTATTCATCAAGGAAGAGGCTAAGATCAACAACTTGCTTTACGTCGCACCGACACAGATAGATCTTATGGCGACGATAGGATAGGAAAGGCCTAGGAGAGGGAAGGAATCGACCGTGGCCTTAATTAAGGAACAGCCCCAGCATTTTCCTGGTGTGAAAATGGGAAACCACGGAAAACCATCTTCAGAGCTGCTGAGGTTCGAACCTACTATCTCCCAAATGCAATCTGACAACTCCATGACTCAAATCGCGCGCCCATTTTCTGGGTGCGATAATACAGACTTCTCGTATGACGACGCTTCCAGAGTAGTAATTGCACCCACCTGAAAGCGTGAAGATATTGGTTTGAACTACGATGACTTTAAAAAATTAGGGATGTTCAGGAGTCAAAATTGGGTAACAAATAATAAAATTTTAAATTAATCTGACTGGCTGTCACGTGGGTTAAAAGTAAAACATAAAATTAGTCCAATGAAATGTTCAGAATACTAATATGAAACTAAAATGAAATATTTGTGAGCACCTTAAGTCATACAGGTCCTACCAAAAGTTTAAGGACACCTGCATATTTCATGAACACGAATCCTGTCCATACACTTTTAGTCTCAGTCATACGATATTTTGTAGGGCTGTAGTACGTATTTTGCTGAAATGTTCATTAAAATATCACTCTTTGTTTTAAAGTTACTAAATATGTAGTTTATAATAATTATTTAAAAAATAGCTCTTTTTAATACTTAAGAAGATCTGGATAGTAGAATATGGAGATTACATTAATAAGAGATACCTGTAGAATACTTATAATTGTTATCCAGCAACATAATATGTTACCATAAAACAAATTCTGCCGTTTTATAGCTTGCAATAGAACCACAGAAAGAGGCCATAAAATAAACATTCCCTGAACTTGGATGGACAGGAGACCCCTCAAGCTACCGAGATCGTTTGTGTTATTTACACTAGAACTTTCACTATTTCGCTTCAGTAACAGATGAACAGTGCTTTTCCAGAAATACAGCCATGTTATATCGCACCTTTTACCTATGACAGCAACGAGTCGTATGCGGATTCCTATGTGCCTATCGCACACCCTATATTCCCCACCACTTCAGTTCATGACACCTGACGTGCTAAATGCGTGACGCGTTTGCCGACTCAGGAGGTGGTCATAATAATGTGACACGACTGTATATTTGCCAGTTTCTTTAGATGTTTTCTCCTCTGTAGCAAAGTAATTAGATTATAACTTCGCGGAACTTTCTTCATCTGTAGCAATTATGCATATAATTCTGGTAATAAAGTTACATGATTATTTTTAAACATCTCCACTCTACTTAACCCTACAGGCTTTATTAAGTCCTAGGTTCTGGTGCCCAAAACTTCTTTTTAATTTTAAAGTCTTCTTTGCTTCGAAAAGATTATCATGTTATCTGTTATTGTTTTAATATGATTATGGTTCATTGTTTACAGCTTTCCGTTATAAAGTTCTACAGATCCCTAACGTAACAAGATGAGGACCGAGAGACCTGTGGTTCGATACCCAAACCTGCCAGAATTAAGACTGATTTGAGGTCAAGAATGACTGTACTCGATCTCCTGAGGGACAAAAGAGGGACTACCTGATCCGGAAAATTTACGCAAGCTTGTCTTCACTCCTACTTCCTAGGATAATCAGCCGTACTTCGTCTCAGCTCAGTGGAGACTGCTCTTTAAGGGCACAGGGTCGCATACCCTCCCCTCCCCCTTTTATAAGATATGCACCTCCTTGTTTTTCAGGTAGAAGTTAAAAAATTAGGCTCACTCGAAATTAAGGTATTTACGTCATCGTGGCATAAATACAGCCAATTACATGTATCATAAACAACTCCTATTCTGCTAGTCTCAGTGCTAAATGCAGCAGACGCGCGCAACCCCTATGTGACTGAAGGTGCAATGTATAAGGAAACCTTTCCGCTACTTTGCCGCTAGGCGTGTGGACGAGGGAGAACACTGTAAACATTGCAGGAGCCTCGGTCACAAGCTCGATGTGTCCGGAGCTCACTTCTAGAACTGTGGGGAACAGCGGATTGGGGGTTTCTAACAATATTATTTTTTCACCTGGGAGTGCTGTTCGAAGGCTGCAAACTTGCTGTTGTACTCAGTGTGTTAGTAAACGCGAAAGCCAGTGTGAGTGCAGTGTATAATATTTATAAATTCAACAATTTGATCGTTATATTTAGTAGTTTCTTCATTATTTACTATACAATGTACTTAGTGTATTCAGTTGACTATTTACTATACAACGTACTCTATTCTGTGCATTGCAATTCAATTTTCCGTGTATTCATGAAACACTGTTGTAAAGTTAAACGATCCAAAAGAGGATAATAATAATAATAATAATAATAATAATAATAATAATAATAATAATAATAATAATAATAATAATAATAATAATTGTACCGGGCGGTACACCTCCACTCCGCTAATTTAAAATGTGCGCCTGTTGAAACTCCTCTGCTGGAGGAAGTCTGAACTTTATTGACAGTATTAATTTTCTACCGTCTCAGAAGATGTCACCACGTGGAAAATTTTGAGTTTTTGAACTGTGTCATTTTTGATGTGTTTTTGTTTCGCTTGAAGGAAGAAGTGTGAACTTTCTCTTCTAGAGGACACTACTGAAGATCTACAATAGTGCAACCTAGTGCGGAGTCAAAGAACTATTGTTTTGGAGAAAATTTAATTTCAAGAGTTTGTTCTTTGTTAAATTTCCTTCTATCATTGTTTAAGTTGGCAATATTTACCCCTTTCTTCCCCTTGTTATGAATGTATCCAATCCCGAATTTCTTCAATTAATTTCTATCCAATCAGATGTATCTTCCCCAACTTGAATCTGTTGCGGGGTCCTATCCAATAAAGAGTTTGTGGGAGGGTGTTTTCTTTCCCCTAACGCCTAGAAACTTCCGCGAGAGTATTTAAACTGCTGATTTTTGGGTCTCTAAGCCACTTCTGTTCCATCTTTCAGTGTGTTAAGTACATAGCAGGGGGCGGGAAGCGCCTCTTTCTTCTCCAGCCGTTCAACTCAAGGTAATGGCCGATTAATAACTTCTTTCTTTACTAGCTCAGCAGTTTAACTTTCGGGGCGGGTTCTAAGCGTTCAACCATGTAACCTTTTCCTAAAATGTAACTTCTCTTTTCATCTATTCTCTTGTAAAACGACATATTGGGATAGAGAGTGCTAACCCTCTCGAGCTCCCACTCACATTGTCTTGAGGTGAACTTATTTTCTCAACCTATTTTTCGTTAATGTAAAACAAATTGTTCTTTTCTTAAGTCACCTCTTTAGCATGGGATTAGCCCTTGTATTAACGGCCTAGTGCCAAGTAGGTCTTAATCAAAGTGTATTAGGAGTGCAAGTTCGCCTCCTCTCAAATTGTTATTTTAGAGGTCATTTAATTAACCTGCTTTTCTTTTAATAGACCTCAGTAGATTGGGTATTTTACCCCTGTGTTTATGTCCGTTGAGGACAACTTGAAGGTGGAGTTTGGTGTGGCCTGGGAGAGGCTTAAATTTTGAGAGCGAGTGGCTCTTTTGAAAATTCTGGGTTGTATGCCTCATGGAGGTTTTTCGGTGTAATTTGGAGCAAGGGCTCCTAGGTATGAATGGGGTTTTCTCCCCCTCTGTTAAAACTAGTATTTGGGGTAAAACTGAGCTGATTGCCCAAGCATTGTGAAGTCAGGGCGCGAAGCCCAAATTCTGTAAATATTGTAACTAACCCCTTTTGAATTGCTACTTTGTACCTGCCATGCTTGTTATTTCTTTGTTTTCGAAAAGAAAATATAACCTTGTTAAATTTTAAATTAATTTTACATTGCACTATAATTTCGTAGCTTGAAACCCATTCACACCCGCACCTTCTTTCACCTCTACCTACCACGGAAAAGTCCGTAACAATAATAATAATAATGCCAGGCGCTGGCCTTCTAAGCTCAAGTTGGTAGGTTCGAACCCGACTCAGTCCGATAATATTTGAAGGTGCCCAAATACGTCAGCCTCGTGGCTGTAAATTTACTGATGCGTAAAAGAACTCCTGTAGGATAAACTTCTGGCACTTAGGTATCTCTGAAAACGGTAAATGCTTATTGGCGCCTCGTGAGTCACGAATTTATTTATTTATTTATTTATTTATTTATTTATTTATTTATTTATTTATTTATTTATTTATTTATTTATTTATTTATTTATTTATTTATTTAGTTTGTTTGTCAGTTCAGTTCTGCTCTCGTCTGTGTCACCCCCTCAATTCATACCTCACTAACCGCCACTGTCTTAGCTATACGTGGCTTTGAACCTGAGCTGATTAAGTGCCTTACCCTTGACCCCAAAGTTGCACGTGTGATTCCCTGCACATTCAGACGATCTGAAGGTGATGACTGTGCAGGTGATTCTTATTTAAAGGGGCAAACTATATTAACAAAGAAAGAAAAGATTTCTGGGTCTTCAGAGAATACAGGTATCACTAAAGAAAGGCAAGGGCCACGAAAACAGTGAAAATTAATTATTCTATAAGCCACGCAAACATAATACCACCGGGCGAGTTGGCCGTGCGATTAGGGACGCGCAGCTGTGAGCTTGCATCCGGGAGATAGTGGGTTCGAACTCCACTGTCGGCAGCCGTGAAAATGGTTTTCCGTGTTTTCCCATTTTCACACCAGGCAAATGCCGGGAATGTAGCTTAATTAAGGCCATGGCCGCTTCCCTTCAAATCCTAGGCCTTTCCTATCCCATCGTCGCCATAAGACCTAACTGTGTCGGTGGGATATAAAGCCAATAGCAGAAAAAGTAGTAGTAGTAGTAGTAGTAGTAGTAGTAGTAGTAGTAGTAGTAGTAGTAGTATGTTACTGGTTTTATGTTCCACTAATTACTTTTACGGTTTTCGAAGACGCCGAGGTACTACTACTACTACTACTACTATTACTACTACTACTACTACTACTACTAATAATAATAATAATAATAATAATAATAATAATAATAATAATAATAATCGTATGGCCTCAGCTACTGTGTGCAGACATTTCAATCTGACGCCATATGGCTGTCTGCTCGTGAATTTCGACGTTCTGTTTTACTCCAGGTCTTCTAGATGGCAGACCAAGTAAACCGAAACTCTGTTGGGCGTCTATGGCTGAGATTTAATTAATTTTGTCGGATAAACACCAAATATGTCACCAGAGATATTTTACATGCCGACATCGTACGACATGGAGTGTCGGGTTTGAACCCGCTATCTTGGGATCCGGAGGCCGATACTCTACCACTGATCCACATACCAAACCAAACCCGACGGCACTTAACACCCTTGAAAGGGCCTTGGCCTGCCCAGCGACCGCTGCTCAGCCCGAAGGCCTGCAGATTACGAAGAGGTCGTGTGGTTAGCACGACGCATCCTCTTGGCCGTTATTATGGGCTTTCGAGACCGGGGTCACCATCTCACCGTCATATAGCTCGTCAATTCTAATCACGTAGGCTGACTGGACCTCGAACCAGCCCTCAGGTCGAGAGAAAAATCTCTGACCTGGCCGGGAATCGAACCCGGAGCGTCCGGGCGAGAGGCAGGCACGCTACCCCTACACCACGGGGCCGGCACTGATCCACATAGGCAGTTATTATAATAATAATAATAATAATAATAATAATAATAATAATAATAACGTTATTGGGGTGATGAGATTTTGAGAAGCTCCGACTCTGCTCAGCATGACGCTTCCGATCCCCCAGAATCAGATGATCGGGAGAAGCAGAACTGTGTGCATCCGAGGCCTGGGGTACGTGGTTTGATCGACTACGATCAGTCATGCCAGGTTCAAAAGTTGAAAGTAAGTAGCTGGAGTGATCAGTCACTTTAGATGATCATCACATGATTACAACTCAAGTTACACAGTGAGCTCATGAAGAGATTTATGAAGAATAGGAAAGTCATCAAAGGCAATAAACAAGTTCCGACGCGCTCTATGAACGGACATAACGAAACAAGAAGAACGACGTTACTGGTTTTATGTTCCACTGATTAATTTTACGGTTTTCGAAGACGCCGAGATGTCGGAAATTTGCCACGCAGGATTTATTTTACGTGACAGTAAATCTCCCGATACGAGGATGACATATTTGAGTACCTTCAAATACCACGGGATTGAACCTGTGAACTAGACCTCAGAAGGCAAGTCTGAGCCACTCAGCCCGGCTTTACACGTTAAATGACCACCGTAGTAGCAAAATGTCAGTACTTATTGCATCGTAAGATTATCAGCATTTGTAGTTAACATAAGACAGAGATTGAGAAGTGTCGCACGTGATCCAATCTTCCACAATTCCCTATCCGGGGAGCAAAGTGCTGTGCCCGATGGATTACGTCTCCAGGGTACACTTGAGGAAACTTTGAACAACGCAATCAACCGATGGCAGCTCAGCTCCAAGAGGTGCTATGTTCATCAGAGCATTCTGCATGTTAACGACTCGCTTCCATTTCAAGTTTCTCATATGAATCACACACAAAGAATTCTTGCTCCCATTTTATAATTAAAAGTGCATACTTCCTAGCTCGACTATTTGCTTTGAACTAAAGAACCTTATTTTTCATTAATGTTGTTCTTATTGTTACCCTCACAATGTACCTTAACATGGAAGGGTCTCTTAAACATCAACAGAGGAATGTTGAGTTTATTCCCGTTTTATACTTCAATACCGTTGAATGAATGAAAGAAATTTTCGTCTCCTCTTCCCCATCAGTGAATATTTGAGTCATAATTTTAAAATCACTGTTGTGAGTGATTCCTTCCTGTTTTCTAACTGCATCTGTTATTTGAAAAAGGGAGCATATCCATTTTCCTTTTATATGTTTTTTCATATATTTGTATAATTTAAATACAAATGCATTGATCTACATTTAAGAGCCAGGCTCCGTGACAGAACCTTCAGTTCAGAGGGTCTTAATTTCGATTTTCGGGCCGGGTCGAGGATTTTTAGCGGTGTCTGTTCATTTTTACTTATATAGGCCTAAGTTGCTTTACGTCGCACCGACGCAGAAATGTCTTATAGCGACGATGGGCTAGGAAAGAGCTAGTAGTGAGGAGGAAGCGACTGTGGCCTTAATTAAGGTACAGCCCCAGTATTTGGTGGTGTGAAAATCACGGAAAACCAACTTCAGGGCTGTTTGACAGCGGGGTTCAAACATAATATCTCCCGAATGCAAGCTCAAAGTTGCACGCACCTAACTGCACGGCCAACTCGCTCGGTTGGTTTTACGGCCGGATGCCCTTCCTATGTGGAGGAATGTATTCACTATTGCATGTTTCTGCGATGGTTGGCAGTGTGTTGTGTATATATGAAGAGGACAAACACAAACACCCAGTTCCCGAGCCAAAAGAATTAATCAGACGCGATTTAAATTTGAATTGTTGGAGAACAGGGTGGTGTAAGTACTTTTGCTGCTTGCCTGTCATCCCGGCGATCGCGGTTTGATTCCTGGTGTTGCTGGGCTGGGATTTTCAGTTGAAAATTCCGTGGTATCAGAAAGGCACGTGACCGTAAATCGCCAACTACAACTATTTAATGCCTCAGTGAATGCAGGGACCATGAACAAGCGGGATAATCTTCGGAAGATGATGATGATAATATTATTATTATTATTATTATTATTATTATTATTATTATTATTATTATTATTATTATTATTATTATTATTATTATAGTTAACATCATTTAGCATTCAGCAACAAATCATCTATTATTTACCCCTGTGAGTGGGGTTGGTAGAATAAAATACACGGTATCCCCTGCCTTCCGTAAGAGGCGACTAAAAGGGGCCCCAGGGGCTCTAAACCTGGGAGCGTGAGTTGACACCCGTGGGGCTGTTAGCTGACTCTTGGCATTGCTTCCAGTTACTTGTGCCAGGCTCCTCACTTTAATCTATCCTATCCGATCTCCCTTGGTTAACTCTTGTTGTTTTCCGACCCCGACGGTATTAGATTGCAAGGCCCAGGGAGTCTCATTTTCATGCCCTTTGTGGTGCTTGTCTTCCTTTGGCCGATATCTTCATTTTTCGAAGTGTCGGATCCCTTCCATGTTTTCTCTGATTACTGTTATACAGAGGATGGTTGCCTAGTTGTACTTACTCTGTACTCACCACCACTGGGAAATGTCTTGGATAGTCGAAAACTATCTGCTGTGGGATAACAAGTGTAACTTGTAGAGAGAGTCGCGTTAGTATAATGCTAGTATTGGACTTAGACATGCAAGGAACTTGCATCAATATCTTAATTCGCAGAATGCTAAGATAGTCGTCGGAGCACTGGTGAGGACTTGAGAGTGTAGCAGAATGCTTGACTCGGGGCTCGACGTGGCTACGGGAATCAGGGAAGATGAGGCAATGTCCGGAGGTGAGACCTCACGACCAGCAATCAGTCCACCTGTTCAAGACACATTTTTAAGGGGAATGCCTCCGTGTTTGACTTGCGGTGTGGTCAGGTCGTTGGACACTGGGGTAGTCCTTTGTAAGGCGAGGAAGGTCGCTCCTTATATAGCGCTGGCTGACGTCACAGACGAGCATGCCAGGCGCAGTGCAGTCCTCTCGTAAGCTCTGGAAACATCGGTGATGCGGCGGGTTGCGGAGCTTGTAGGCGCGGAGCTTGAGCGCGGAGGACACACACAACACACTGCAGTTTTTAAAACGTTCAAATTAGCACTTACGGCCGGAGAGAAAATGAGTGAGGATGACTGGAGTTGACTGTACACATAGGGAAAGAATAGTTCTTCTGTCACAGGCCCCTGTATATTTGTGGTCTAGAAATCGTTTCACTGACTTATTAGGTATGCTTTTACCGGGCGAGTTGGCCGTGCGCGTAGAAGCGCGCGGCTGTGAGCTTGCATCCGGGAGATAGTAGGCTCGAATCCCACTATCGGCAGCCCTGAAGATGGTTTTCCGTGGTTTCCCATTTTCACACCAGCCAAATGCTGGGGCTGTACCTTAATTAAGGCCACGGCCGCTTCCTTCCAACTCCTAGGCCTTTCCTATCCCATCGTCGCCATAAGACCTATCTGTGTCGGTGCGACGTAAAGCCCCCAGCAAAAAGGTATGCTTTAATTTGAGCTTCTGCATAGCTCCGGGGTGACTTGTTGCAGGTAACCGGGCTGAGTGACTCAGACGATTTAGACGCTGGCCTTCTGACCCCAACTTAACAGGTTCGATCCTGGCTCAGTCCGGTGGTATTTGAAGACGCTCAAATATGCCAGCCTCGTGTCGGTAGATTTACTAGCACGCAACAGAACGCCTGTGGGACAAACTAATGGCACCTCTGAGTCTCCGAAAACTGTAAAAAGTAGTTAGTGAGACGTACAACCATTAACAGTATTATTAACACCAGAGTGCTCTCGGTTCCAAGAGAAGACTGACATGGAGGAACTGCTGTATTGTAAATCTTATAGTAGCAGCAAATGGAAAAACATTAATAGTAATGGGCATGTTTAAACCGAGCGAGTTGGATTGGTTTGGCTCATCTGTGAGCTTGCATTCGGAAGATAGTAGGCTCGAACCCCACAGTCGGCAATCCTGAACATGTGTTTCCGTGGTTTCCCATTTTCACACAAGGCAAATACGGGGGCTGTACCTTAATGAACGACACTGTCGCTTCCTTCCCCATCTTATCCCTGTCCTAACTCATCGTCGCCATAAGAACTGTCCGTGTCGGTGCAGTGCAAAACAAATAACAACAAAAATACATGTTTAAGCCTATATCTTCTTCAAATGTATTCTTACACCCTGCGTTCACTATCTCAAAATATTCAGTAGAGCACCCTCTGTTTCCTGTTTAATTTGTGCGCGCTATTTTGTAAAAATACGGTGTATATAACCAACGGAACGATGACCCGTTTTTAGTCAATCATCATGCAGCTCTCGTGCAATTAAATTACACAGATAATCCCACAATAATTACTATCATATTTTATATCTCTAAGAGTGAACACCGCTGTTTAATTCCCAAAGTTTATTCCCACTTCACAAAACGATCAGCTCCATTTATTAACTGCTAATCACTCATGATTAAAGTGTAAACCTGCAATCATATAATCAAAGACCACTTTCCGATTAACATGGAATTTGAGCAACAAACATAATTAGTGACCAAGAAAGTTAATTATTCTATTGTTTGATCCATCTGACATAGTCTAGCACTGATCAGTCTGACAAACGACGGCTGCATTAATCATGATTTACTTGCGCTATGTAAGACCAAGCCAGACCTGTATCCAGCAAATCGAACTTGTCCTCGGACACTCCAGGCACTAAAAGCCACACACAATTTCTTTTTCTTTCCTCTTCAAAATACTACCACGCCAGAGCTTACAATGTTAAATTAGAAATCATAAATACGTTGTCTGAAAATGGTTTTTAAGTATCCGGTACAGTAATATAACATACTCACGGTAAAGGTGCTACGTAGAAAGTCACGGGATCACCCCTTACCTGAAACAAAGAACATTATTATTAGATAGGAAGGATTTACCAAATGCAATATAATCGTAAATGTAAATTTCGATTTCACTACTCTATCTGGCAATAACTGAGTGTGGGTTATTGCTTCCAAAAGACAGAAAATGTAGATTCCGCTGCACATCTAAGTATACAAACATTTATATAGGTTGCCGAATCTTGTGGTATAACCACTGTCAACACCAACTCATCAAAAATTACAAAACTGGAAGCATGTGGCATGTCTCAGACGTCCCGAATTTGATGATAATGATGATTGTTAAGTAATGAACGTAGGTTTCCGTGGCTCGTAGTATTAACGTAAATAAATGAAAACTGGATTAAAGCCACTATATTTATTTAATGAAGCCGAGCTTCAGCCAAACTGCATTGGCCTTCATTAGGGCATGTTAAGTTCTGCTTCCGACAGTGAGCAAAGAAATTCTAAGAAACGTGGAAGTCATGACCGTACTATCCACGGCCTACCCCTCCCCCCCTCAATGGAGTCAAGGGCCGTCGTGCTGTGTATGAAGTGCTGTGTGGTTGTGATTGCTCATATATTGGCATGACGAAAAGGCTTGTCAGCACCAGGGTGAAAGAACGCATTAGGTCGGTAAAGAATGTCGCTCTTTCATCCTCCACGGAGAATGCCATAAGCGAGTCTGCCGTAGCAGAACATTTCTACAATACACACCATAAAATCCTCTTTGACCAGGCGAAGGTCATCGCGCCTGTAAACGACTTCTATGCTCGACTGACTAGTATCTAAAACGAATGGTGATGAGAAAATGATCGTGAAACAGACAATCAGCGGATCCAGTTCACAATGCTTAATTACTGGGATGATACTTATTATCTAAACGGGGTCCAAACTCCAGGTCACCGGCCCCTCACAATGGTGCTAATCACTAGTAAAACAGAACCATCGTGTTCCTCCTACAGTGGTAATAATGACAGTTAAGGTAGATTCATGGTGTTTCTCGCATGGTGGTACTAATCACAGGTAATGTAAACCCATGGTATGTCACACACAATGGCACAACTCGCAGGCAGCATTAACCCATGGCGTTTCGCACATAAGGGCACCACCTACAAGCAATGCAGACCATACTGAACACAGTGGAACGGACCAGTGGAATACACACGACGACCTCTTTCACAAACAACTCCCAGGCCCATAATGTTCTGCATAGAATGGAACTGCTCCTATGCTCCTACATACCATAGACCCTCGTAAGGTAGTACTAGTCGCAAGAAACGTCGATCCATGGTGTTCCGCATGTTATCACAAGTAATCTCATGGTTCTAATATCATCATTCCTTGGTCGCCCCTTTTAGTTGTCTCTTACGACAGGCAGGGGATACCGTGAGTGTAGTCTACGTCTGCGCCCCCACCCACAGGGGGTAGAGAGAGAGAGAGAGAGAGAGAAGGAAAAAAGAAGGGATTCGACACTTCGAGAAATGAAGTACCAGACAAAGAAAGACAAGGGCCACGAAGGGTGAGAAAATGAAAGACTCCCTAGGCCTCGAATGCTCTAATATCTTCGGGGTCGGAAAAGAACAAGAGTTGACCAAGGGAGGTCGGACAGGATAGATGAAAGTGAGGAGCCTAGCACCAGTAAGTGGAAGAAATGCCACGACTCAGATATGGGCCCCGTGGTCACCAACACACGCTCCCAAGTTGAGATCCTCTTGTACCCCTCTTAGTCACCTCCTACGACAGGCAAGGGATACCACCCACAGGAAAGGAAGGAAAAACTAATAGCAGGTGTTAAGAGGTATTGGGAACGAAAGCGACCATCCAAAAAGAACTAGTCTTAAACGCTCCCTACTGGGCTTAACAAACTAATGAATAATAATAATAATAATAATAATAATAATAATAATAATAATAATAATAATAATAATAATAATAATGTATCAGAATGCTTGAAAATGTTCAAAAAGGGACAACTCATGAATTTGGAACTGAAAGAACGAAAGATCCTGAGAATCATGGAGCTCATTAAAGGGGGAGGTGAATACCGAGACAGGCATAACAACGAGCTTTAACGACATTTATTGAGCAAAACATCAGCCATGAGAAGGAGAAGGCTTATCTTCTACGGTCACTTAGTAGGAATGGTCAAAAAGAGACCGACCTCAAGAATCTTCAACATTTCTAGAGGAAAGGGGACAACTGCTACGTGGACGACATTGGTTCTGAAAGATATTTTCTTAAATTGATCCCAAAGATATATTCACCAGGGATAAATTTAGAATGTTGTTCAGAACATCCGACACTCTCCAGCCAATGACAGCTAAAACATTGCGTCCAAGAGTGGGAGTGAAGTTGATTCAGGAGTGGAAAGCAACCCACAGTGCAAAGATGAAATGCGAAAAAATATGATTAAAAAGCTTTTAAGATATTAATCCATTCTGACCGTAAATATGAATAATATGCGGCTCCGTGGCTAACTGGTTTAGTCCAAGGAATCCTGGGTTCAATTCCCGGTCAGTAGGGATATTTTAAGCTCTTCTGGGAGACTAGGTGTTTGTGCCGTCTGCAGCATTAGATTTAATTCTACGCAGATGCCCATTCTCACAAACAAGCAGATTGCGAATGGGCGTCAAACACTATTATTATTATTATTATTTATTTATTTATTTATTTATTTATTTATTTATTTATTTATTTATTTATTTATTTATTTATTTATTTATTTATTTACTCGTTATGCTCATTCAAAGAGCGCGCCTGAACTTTGTCGTTAGCTTTATGGTTTCCGCCTTTTTTTATCCTCCCAAAAACTCGTCATGAATGCACTGTGTTGCATGTTGCGTTCTGTGGTGTTTGAAATATGTCAAATAATGACCGGTAAAATTCACCCGAATTTATCAAACTTATGTTGCCAGCAACATGCCTTGGCTTCGTGCTGGAGCAGTTATGATTTTAAGACGATAGGCTTCTTTTTAACTTATAAAATTTCCTTGTACATGACATTAATCGTTTTTTCTCCAGTAATGAACATGAAAAGGTTTCGTTTTGTAGCAACACGCGAAAGGTACCGTAAAGCTGTCCACGTGAAAAATATCTTCCACTGAGATAAAATTCAGCCACACTAAGTGACTGATCCTGTGTTTTGATTATCATGCCAAAGCTGATTCTTACTGGGAATTGGATTTATCTGAAATCAAAAGGCAAATCTGAAGGAATCATAGGGATTGTCGGTATTAAGATCGTTTCTCCTGTGGTACAGCCAGTTAAATTAGTAGCTTCAATCAAACAGTTTTTTCAAAATTTTCACTACCAATCGTGTCCCAGTGGATAACTTTATGACAATAACAATAACAATAATAATAATAATAATAATTCTATTTGCTTTACGTCCCACTAACTACTTTTACGGTTTTCGGAAACGACGAGATGCCGGAATTTACTCCTGCAGGAGTTCTTGCGCGTACCAGTAAATCTACCGACACGAGGCTGACGTATTAGAGCACCTTCAAATACCACCGGACTGAGCCATGATCGAATCTCAGCGCCTCAACCGTCTGAGTCACTCAACCTGGCATTTTTTTGCAAAACTTGAGCGGGTGTAGATGACGTAACAATACCAGGCGGCTCGCGAGCGCCGTACTCGCTACTTACAATTGTCCCGCATGCACTAGTGATGCATGGGATGCCTAATCACTTGTTTTCAAAGGAGTGCTATAACGTGCTGTATTGTGGATGTTGTAAAACAAATAGCAGTCATATTACTGTACACGTTCCATAACAGGGTGCATCTGTAAATAAGACAAACGTGCAGAAAAGAAAATTCAATAAGTTATTAATTTATACACAAGTAGACATTCCACTGTATAACAGAGTTGTTTGTATGAAACAAATACGGCGAAATACGTGTGTAGAAGGCAGACGTCTGTTCGGAGCTTCGGCTACATTCTCACCCGATTCTTCACAAATTAAAATGATGTCTGTGTTTTCGTCGTTGCTGAGCATCCTAGCCATTGCCGATATGCAGAGAGCAAATGTAGTGCTGCTGTACACTAGTACATACACCAGTCTAGTACTGTGCGGTCGTAAAAGAGGTTTACTAATCCAAGGGGTTGCGTTAGACGGGTAGCGCTGAGGAACATGCCGCGAGCGACCGTCCGGTTGTTATCTCTTCATATTCTGCCGTAACCTGCCTGCTGGAAGTAGTGCCCCTGTGAAAATCAGTTAGCAGATATCCCATTCATCACTTGTGCATGCGGGACATTTACAAGTAGAAAATACGGCGATCTCGAGCCGCTCGGTGTAATGGCCACCCAAACTTTCAAAATCAGCTTACGTGGTGGGTAGCCGGAAGGATATAATTTAGAAATGATGTAGGGTAATGACCATCTTCTATACCGACTATGAACCTGGGCAGTGAATTTGGTGAAAGATGACTTCCTTCACCTTTGCGAAGTCATTCCTTCTGTGACATTCGAGAATGCCTTTGTTGGTCAGTATATATATATAAAAAACGAAAAATCACTGGAAAAAGAATAATTATTATTGTTTCGCAGCATGTTCAACGGATTGCTGGGTAGCTCGCGCGCTGGCATACTATCTACCGGTATCTCTAAAGCTGGTCATTTCCATATTTCAGAATGGATATTGCACGAAAAAAATAGGAAACGACGTATCTCCGAAAGTAGAGACGAAAATAACATTCTGTAAGTTATAATCTACATTAGTTACATGATGGGAATAAACAACTTATTTTCACTGTTGGCAAAATTTTAAAATTTTTACTTTTTAAATTTGACGCTTTTTACTGCAAACTGTGGCATAAAAACATTTATAGTGGGTTACGTATTATAGATAGGCATATGCTATCGCGGACTTTTTTGTAGAACTTAATAAAAAAAATGAAAATCCTCAGCCTGTTTCAGTTATGCGACCAGATCAGGAATGCAATGAATGAAGCCCCCATCCAGCGGCGAAGAGAGGAATTGTGCCGGCAGCCGAAGCCTGTCGCACTCCTCTGGGACAAAGGTTAATTACTGACATATGAAATAAAATGATAGTGGAGACTGTTGCTGGAACGAAGGATGACAGGAAAAACCGGAGTACTCGGAGAAATACCCGTCCCGCCACCGCTTTGTCCAGCACAAATCTCACATGGAGTGACCGGGATTTGAACCACGGAACCCAGCGGTGAAAGGCCGGCGCGCTGCCGCCCGAGCCAGGGAGGCTCGCGTTTTGTAGAACTTATTATGCTAAACAATTCTTCCCCTCATAGCATAGATGTATCTTTAATGGTTTAGCCATCATAAGCTAAAAAAGGAGCATAGACGACAGATTTTTTCTTCGACTTGTTTCACCGACATCTTGAGATTAACTGTCACATACATTTTATACTAAGTAGAGATTGGTAATACCACAAAAATATAACAACCGTGTGTTTTGTATACTTACCAATTAATATGAATAACCTTACAAAAATTATTTGTAAACACGGAAATTTTATAATTCTGATGGTGTGTTGTTCAGTCCTCAGCCCAAAGGCTGGTTGGATCCTCAACTCGTAACACTCCCACTATTAGCTGTCATAGATAGCCAAGGCATCACTGACGAGACATACTAGGAAAATGAGGAGTGAGGTAGTTTCCCGTTTCCTCACTGAGCCAGAAGTTGCTATTACATATCAGTCTGCCAAGCCCACTGAAATGCATGCACCAACCGACCCTATGAGCAACATTTTCACACCATTCATAGCAGGGACTGGCTGCATGAGGAATGACAATACTATCATCGCTCATACCTCAGTCATTTTCGTATTGTCAAAACTAAGGATAAGATTGAGACAGATCAATGTAAGTAACAAAATTACTCTAGCCCATACCAGAAGACATAGTGCACTGTAAACACCAGGTCTCGCCAGCAAAGGCATCATGGTTCGAAATCGCGGGGGTGAAGGGAGGATTTCCCACCCCCAACGAAGACTTTATCTCAAATACTCCTCCCCACTAAAATTGCCCGATTGGGGGATTTTTTATTATAAAGTAATGAGGAAAATGTAAACCAGATATATTACTGAAATTTATGCTTTTGCTATGCATATTTTCATAAACACATTAGCTGTAATACACAAAACATAGAAATACAACAGAATGACTGCCAGACCTTGAGCAATAAAGCAACGTAGTGGTGGCAATTCCACACCTTCAGCCTGGGCAAGTCCATCTGATACCCGGGCAAAAAATAGAACTTTCTTGAATCCCTCTCCCCTTGTCATCGCTATAAGTAGCTCTCGAGCTTACACCACTCCTGTACTACTTCGAGAGGGTGTGTTTCTGATAGTTAGCCAATTCGCTTAAGGTGTGTACAAACTGACAAATTTGTTCATTCAGCATTTTTTAAAATTTAATTTTAACTTATTTCGTAAAGGTGCTATACATATTTGATATACATGTATCAGAATTAGGAGATAACACAGAATCTTAAGTACCTACACTGGTGTTTTACATGCCAGTAAACAGAATGAGTTAAACTCATTATAGAGGTGCGGTATATTTAACGTATACAAGTTACACAGTCAAGATAACTCAGATATTCATAGCATCTTATGTAAATATTTTACAAGTTTGTGCTTAAATGCAGAAAATGAAGCTGCCTATCGAGTATGTTCAAGAAATGAGTTATACACATCTTCAGAGTAGTACCATATAGATTTGTTGTCATATTTAGTTCAGTTAATTAAGTCTATGTGAATTTTATTGAATGTCAGAATTTTCTAAAAGTAGTAGTCTAGAGTACTGTTCTAGTATACTATATTAGTGCTGTTCATATTTGGTTTCTATCACTATGATACTTCAATATTGGAATTCATTGTACAGTATATAATATTTTTGACCTAGAAGCTGATGTTCTCGAATTTCATCTCTGTTGCCAAGTGTAATTGTATTTCACCGTTATGAGCCTTGGCTCAGGTGTCTCTTTTGAAATTACAAAATAAAATAAATAGTTAAGCCCTATGATGTTCCCCCCCTACCCCCACCATGTCTTTGTGCTTTCGCTCCCTGAAAGTGATGTTATTTGTACTAATTAACATGTGGAGACTACAGTCAAAATATTACTGAGCTCTATAACTGATGTACAAATTAGGCTTTCTATATAATTGATGTGTTTGTATCAAAATGGAGTCTCAGTCTTCACACCCCTCATATTTCTATACCAGGCACAGAAAGATATCTTATGTACAGATGGAGCGATTTAAGGTGTTCGGGCAGTGTGGTACGAGGAGGTGCGTGCCGGGAAGCGCATGGCCTCCACGCCTCGTGTGCCACGGTCTGACGATAACAACCCTCCCGAAGAGAGCCGAACACTGCCGAGTGGCGGAGCGGGATAGGTGGACGGGGAGGGTCGTAGGATCAATATCCCTCCCAACAGGAGGGCGAGAATACGCAAATGTTGCCAACCACACAACAAAATACAAACACAAGGGAGGAAGAGGAAGAAGAATGTGCTACACGGCTTCAACATTATTCTCAATCACACACGACTCCCGCCTCGAGACCGGAGCATGCCGGAGACACCTCTGGGCCCTGCAGCCCGCCCCACACGTGCCCGGCAACGCTGCAAGAGAACTTCCCTCAGAAATTAAAGCCTTGAAATCTTGGAACAAAGATGAAGAAATGATATGAAAATTCGTAACAACAACAAAAATCAGAGTGTATAGTCTGTGCATTTATTTCTACGCATTAAAACTGATTTTTCTCTCCAAAAATTCAAATATAGTCAAGAGGATTATTTCGAACAGGAGGTCTAGCATTTCCAAAATTAATAAAACAACAGTGTTTTAGATTTTATTTGTGTGTTATGCACCATGCTCGTCAGAAACTGATGAACTGAAGAACTTGTGGCAATAACAGACGGCTTAAATATTTTATTGTTAAGTAGTTTTCCGGTGCGAGACCGACTCCTTGGCTGAATGGTCAGCGTAGTGGCTTTCGCTTCAGAAGGCCCGGACTTCGATTCTCGGTTTAGTCCAGGGTTTCATTCAACCTTTTTCTGATTAATTCGTCTAGATCGGGGGTTAAATTTTTGTGCTCGTCTTACTACACATCTGCATACAACACATCACACCACAGAGACGCGCAATAGTGGACAGATTCCGCCGTAGAGGGTTGACGTCAGGAAAGGCACACGGCCGTAAAACTGGGCTAAATATATAAACTCTGAAAAATCCAGGAAGAAGAAGAGTTATCCAGTCGGCCTGGCTTATTTTCTCAGACAGCACTATCTTAGCTCAACGTAGCGGGTGCAATCCCAGCTCGGTCTTCTGGCATCTGACAGGTACTCGAATACGCCAGCTTTGTTTAGATACCTTTACCGGCATATAAAATAACTCCTATAGAACAAAATTCTGGCACCTTGACATCTACAAATTCCTTTGATGTAGCTCTCCATGCCATCCTATCCTGTGTTAACCTTTTCATTTCTACGTAATGCTGCATTCTACATCTGCTATAATCTGCTTGTCATATTCATGCCTTTGTCTACCACTACCGTTCTTACCCCCTATGATTCTCTCAAAAACCAACTGAACAAATTCTGGGCGTCTTAAGATGTGTCCTATCATTCTATCATTTCTTCTCGTCAAATTTAGCCAAGTCGATCTCCTCTCACCAATTCCATTCAGTATCTCCTCATTCGTGATTCGATCTATACATCTCACCTTCAGCATTCTTCTGCAACACTAAATTTCAAAAGCTTCTATTATCTTCCTTCGTGAACTACTTATCGTCCATGTTTCATTTCCATACAATGTCACGCTTCAGACAAAAGTGTTCAATAACATCTTTCTAATACATATATCAATGTTCGAATTGAGAAAGTTTCTTTTCTTTAAAAAAAGCCTTCCTTGCTTGTGCTAGTCTGCATTTTATGTCCTCCTTATTCTGCCATACTTAGTTATCTTACTACCCAAGTAACAATATTTAAGAATTCACTTCCAAATCTAGCATTACCTGCATCACCTGACTTCGTTCGACTGCGAATGAAGCAAGCCCATCTGAAGTCGTCCGCGAAACGATCTGTTTGGCTAACTTCAGCAGTTGATAGAATGACAACAGCGCGAGATATAATTTTTTTTTCAATTATGAATCAGTATGACCAAACCTCTAACGCTCATATACCCGGTCCACGTCGTTTCGGACCATCCTGTATAACAGAACAAAATATTTTGGCTGCAAACGTATGACGACATAGCTTTAGCAATTACCTTGAATTTTAAAATATGAATTCCATTTTCAACGATTAAAATAGAGACATAATGGTTCCTATCACACACACAAATATATGTCCACCTAAAAGCTCTCAAGTAAATTATGCTAACTTTAATCGCAGAGAGTAGTAATCTACAATGAAAAGAACGGTAATCTAACAATACCGAGATCCTTGACGTTTGGCAAGTTAAGGAACTCCTGTAGGACGAACTTCTGGTACCCTGCGTCTTTTAAATTTAGACTAATTGGAGAGACGTTAAGCAATTATTATTATTATTATTATTATTATTATTATTATTATTATTATTATTATTATTATTATTATTATTATTATTATTATTATTATTATTCTTTCCTTTCGGCCAGCTATGGACCACACTATTTCCACCGTTTACTGTCTTGAGCTTTAACACTCGCCCAGTACTCCCGTATCCTTCATAGGTGAGCTTCCTTCCATTCTTCAGTTCACGTCTTGCCTAGGTTTTGTTCGAAAACTCTGCAGACCTTCAAGTTTCTTCTTTAAAGGATCACGTTGCAAGATGCCATCACGCAAGATCCCGAATTCTTGTAAATCATTTTCCATCTCGTTGAACCAGGCCCCTTTAGTTTTCTTATTCAGTAAGTAGGCAAATATTCGATTGGACAATCTTCCTGGTCTCGTTATTATTATTATTATTATTATTATTATTATTATTATTATTATTTCCATGGCGAAGAAAGATCCACGTAAAAAGAAATGATTGGGTTAACGTGCGAGTTTCGCAGTTCAACATAAAATATAAACATTAAATTTTCTTCCTAGCCATGCTACATTAGGTACAGGGAAGCAAAACTAGATCAAATATGTCCATGTCTGTGTATTAAAATGAACAATACTGATGTGCAAGAAAAACAGTTTTCTGTAAGGAATAGAATTTAAGACCATTATTGGTCATCGCTACCGGATATTTAGGCTACTTTAGAAGTTATTTAGATCAACAAAATTCAGAGCCTGCTTATAATGTACACGTGGAATGAATTTATACACAATTCATGTGCTCCTGTATAAGAGGTAAGGTTATTATTTTGATCCGAAATTAATTAAAATAATCCCACTTATTAATGATATAAATCCTTTCTATTTTAGATCAAAACGTAAGCAGGATTTAACATGTGTGCAGGATTACTCTGACATTTCATGATTGGAATTGCATAACTAATAGCTCGTCGATCATCTACTTTTCATCTGACAGCAACACAGTCAATCCATCAAGAGCCGTTCCACCTGCTCAGATGAGTCTATCTTCTACTATTACATTTCATTTTGCCAGCTAAAGGTTAAAATATCACAGTAGAATAACGTGAAATAGAGCGGCTAATGATTATTATATAAAATTAGTTTTAATCTTGTATACACCAGGGAAGGAAAGCTCCAAATTTAAAAGTTTTTATACCTTATCGACCACCTCCGATTGCCCGTTCACAAACGCTTATGCGATGAAGTAACCTAAACAGAAACAGTATTCACGACATTTTTTGTAAGGTACTGATTAGATGATGATGATGATGACGACGAAGATGATTATAATGATGATGATGATGATGATGATGATGATTGTTTAGAGGGGCCTAACATCTAGGTTATCGGCCCCTAATGGTACGATGAAACAAGGAGTAATAAAAATGAAATTTTAAAATGTACCCACTGACTAGAAATTAAAAGACGAAGAAGAAATGGATTTTGAATTTAAAATAATCAGTGGACCTAATTCACAATGGCTTATTTTCTTAAAAAATCATTTGAAAAATAAATTAGTCCACCTATGTGGTGTAGTTTTTAGTGTGATTAGTTGCCATCCCCGGAGGTCAGGGTTCGATTCGCGGCTCTGCCACAAAATATGAAAACTGGTACGAGAGCTGGAACTGGGTCCACTCAGCCTCGGAAGGTCAACTGAGTAAAAGAGGGTTCGATTCCTGCCTCAGCCATCCTCGAAGTGGTTTTCCGTGGTTTCCCACTTCTCAATCAATCAATCAATACTGATCTGCATTTAGAGCAGTCGCCCAGGTGGCAGATTCCCTATCTGTTGTTTTCCTAGCCTTTTCCTAAATGATTTCAAAGAAATTGGAAATTTATTGAACATCCCTCTTGGTAAGTTATTCCAATCCCTAACTCTCCCTCCTACAAATGAGTATTTGCCCCAATTTGTCCTCTTGAATTCCAACGTTATTTTCATAGTGTGATCTTTCTTACTTTTAAAGACAACACTCAAACTTATTCGTCTACTAATGTCATTCCACACCATCTCTCTGCTGACAGCTCGGAACATACCACTTAGTCAAGCAGCTCGTCTTCTTTCTCCCAGTTCTTCCCAGCCCAAACTTTGCAACATTTTTGTAGCGCTACTCTTTTGTCGGAAATCATACAGAAAAAATCGAGCTGCTTTTCTTAGGATTCTTTCCAGTTCTTGAATCAGGTAATCCTGGCGAGGGTCCCATACACTGGAACCATACTTAAGTTGGGGTCTTACCAGACTTACATGCCCTCTCCCTTACAGCCTTACTACAACCCCTAAACACCCTCATAACCACGTGCATAGATCTGTACCCTTTATTTACAATCCCATTTCTGTGATTGCCCCAATGAAGATATATATATATATTTTTGGCTATTGGCTTTACGTCGCACCGACACAGATAGGTCTTATGGCGACGATGGGACAGGAAAGGGCTAGGAGTGGGAAGGAAGCGGCCGTGGCCTTAATTAAGGTACAGCCATCTTCTGGGCTGCCAACAGTGGGGTTCGAACCCACTATCTCCCGAATACTGGATACTGGTCGCACCTAAGCTACTGCAGCTATCGAGCTTGGTTCCCTTATATTAACATCTAGATACTTACAATGATCACCAAAAGGAACTTTCACCCCATCAACGTAGTAATTAAAACTGAGAGGGCTTTTCCTATTTGTGAAACTTACAACCTGACTTTTAACCCCGTTTATCAACATACCATTGCCTGCTGTCCATCTCAACATTATCGAGGTCACGTTGCAGTTGCTCACAATCTTGTAATTTATGTATTACTCTATACAGAATAACAATATCCGAAAAAATCCTTACCTCTGATTCCAATTCTTTACTCATATCATTTATATATATAAACATAAAGGTCCAATAATACTGCTTTGAGGAATTCCCCTCTTAATTATTACAGGGTCGGATATAGCTTCGCCTACTCTAATTCTCTGAGATCTATTTTCTTGGAATATAGCAACCCATACAGTCACTCTTTTGTCTAGTCCAATTACACTCATTTTGGCCAGTAGTCTCCCATGATCCACCCTATCAAATGCTTTAGACAGGTCAACCGCGATACAGTCCATTTGACCTCCTGAATCCAAGGTATCTGCTATATCCTGCTGAAATCCTACAAGTTGAGCTTCAGTGGAATAACCTTTCCTAAAACCGAACTGCATTCTATCGAACCAGTTATTATTTCGCAAACATGTCTAATACAATCAGAAAGAATGCCTTCCCAAAGCTTACATGCAACGCATGTCAAACTTATTGGCCTGTAATTTTCAGCTTTATGTCTATCACCCTTTCCTTTATACACAGGGGCTACTATAGCAACTCTCCATTCATTTGGTATAGCTCCTTCGACCAGACAATAATCAAATAAGTACTTCAGATATGGTACTATATCCCAAACCATTGTCTTTAGTATATCCCCAGAAATCTTATCAATTCCAGCCGCTTTTCTAGTTTTCAACTTTTGTATCTTACTGTAAATGTCATTGATATCATATGTAGATTTTAATACTTCTTTAGCATTAGTCTCCTCCTCTATCTGGACGTTATCCTTGTAACCAACAATCTTTACATGCCGCTGACTGAATACTTCTGCCTTTTGAAGATCCTCACATACACACTCCCCTTGTTCATTAATTATTGCAGGAATGTCCTTCTTGGAACCTGTTTCTGCCTTAAAGTACCTATACATACCCTTCCATGTTTCACTAAAATTTCGATGACTCCCAATTATGCTTGCCAGCAAATGCCGGAAGGTACCCAATTTAAGGCCACTGCCGCTTTCTTCCTTCTTCCCTGACCATTCCTTCCAGGCTTCCCATCCCCCCACAAGGCTCCTGTTCATCATAGCAGGTGAGGCCGTCTGGGTGATATACTGGTCCTCCTCCTCAGTTGTATCCACCTCCCTCACTGAGTCCAAGAGGAAAACCAACTCTGGATGGTAAACGGATTAAGAAAGAAAGACAGAAAGAAAGAAAAAAGAAAAATAAATTAAAATCTTATTAAAACACAATATGGCATTGCCTGCTAGGGGCTTTACGTCGCACCGACACAGATAGGTCTTATGGCGACGATGGGATAGGAGAGGCCTAGGAGTTGGAAGGAAGCGGCCGTGGCCTTAATTAAGGTACAGCCCCAGCATTTGCCTGGTGTGAAAATGGTAAACCACGGAAAACCATTTTCAGGGCTGCCGATAGTGGGATTCGAACCTACTATCTCCCGGATGCAAGCTCACAGCCGCGCGCCTCTACGCGCACGGCCAACTCGCCCGGTAAAGCATTGCCTTTCAAACTAAATGATATATTTCATTCAAAGAAAAAGTTTCGAAAACACATTAAAATACAGAAAAATAGATAAAAATAGAGTAAAGAATTAAAAACATGATTTAAAAAATTAAAACAAATAGAAGTGCAGACTATATACGGTCATTTGGAACAGTTCGAAGCATATTTTAACTGTGGCAGATAAATAATTTTATTCAGCACCTCACAGTACAAAAAGGTGAAAGATTACAGCCTTGTCTAACAGGAATCATCTACTGAAAGCTATTAAGTGAAAATGTAGTAAGTAGTTTGGCCTATGCTGACGACTTCGTCTTAAAGGCACACTGTATCGAAAGCCTACAGTCCAATATATTGGACCTTGAAAACAGATGCAATGAGTAAGATATGAAAATTAGCCTTTCCAAGATTAAACTGATGTCAGTAGGTAAGAAATCTACAGTAAGAGAATTGAATGTCAGGTTGGGAATACAGAGCTGGAACAGGTAAATAATTTCAAGTATTTAGGAGTGAACTCGATGGATGAACGTGTACACATAATGCGGCTTCGGTGGTGTGGTCATGTGAGATGAATAGAGGTTACCTAGGAGAATAATGGACTCAGTTATTAAAGGTAAGAGAAGTATAGGGAGGCCAAGACGATAGTTAGACTCAGTTTCTAATGATTTAAAGATAAGAGGTATGGAACTAAACAAGGCCACACGACTAGTTACAAACAGAGGATTGTGGCGGTGGATAATACACTCGCAGAGGCTAGCAGACTGAACGCTGAAAGGCATACTACTCTATAATTAATATGTGTGTATGATGTCATAGCACACTGAATACCTTTTTACTTCCTCTAAAAAGAGTCATTAAGAATTTCAACTCGGATATTAACCTGCGTAGTAGTACAATTTGTATGAATGATAGGTCATAAGTTCTGGGTACTAAAAGGACTCCTGGACTGAATCATGTCTTCCGATGTGACAATCAAAGAGAATTGCGGTGTGTTTCACACTGCAACTCATTGGTAATTGTCAGATGGGTGTCTTTGCGTAGAGCATCTTTAATTTCTAAGATTCTCAAAGGCATTATTATGCAGCCAGTTTTAAAATCTCGTTCATTAAGAAACCTTCAAAACGGTGTGAGGGTATTTAACCCTCTCATTGATTAATTACTTTTCGTTTGTGTTTAGTGCGTTCAGGGTGTTAGATTTACCAATAATGATTAACTGGAGCCAATACCTTCACACTAGCATGTGATGTGGCTTACCATAATGGAGTACATAAACAATTTTTAGAAAATACTGTTTTCTGTATGGATGCTTTGCCGTCTGTTATGCAAAAAGCAAGGTATCACCAGTGTTGCCAACTTATATTTTCGAGATCAGCTAAATACTACTAAAAATCCGCTAAAATTCCGCCAAGAAATCCGATCTCAAATAATAATAATAATAATAATAATAATAATAATAATAATAATAATAATAATAAAAGTAAATGTCTGCACTCACCTGTTCTGTGAGTTTCACTGGGAATAACCCCTGCCTGCGAGCCGGCGAGCTAAAACTTGTAGGCGTTTTACTGCCGGGTGCCAACTAGGTGACTCCCCTACCTCAAGGGCCACACACAGAACAGGCCAGTTCATTAAACGGTTTTCCTTCATAGCATAAATATAAATGCTACTCTCTCACAGTTTCATTATCTGTCGTCATTCGTCAACTAAGAGATAAGTACCCTTTCCCCACGCATTACAAATTTATGATACCATGATCTCATACCATCAAATCCCAGTAACATATTTTCCTCAGGTAACTGCTAGCTCCTGACAAGAAATACGGAATAGCTGGGAGACAGACTGGAGTACTTTTTTAAAAAACGTAAAATGAATAAAACACTAAATCCGCTATAATCCGCTATAATAAATCTAGAATTACGCCAAAAAGTCCGCTGTCCGCTAAATGATATATTTCTCCGACTACAGTCTTCTAAATCCGCCAAATTTAGCGGAAAATCCGCTAAGTTGGCAACACTGGGTATCACTGATTATCATTTATTTACACTGCCAGCCAAAAGTTTCCAGACAAAACGTATGTACCCGCACGAATATGTTTAATGATCGTTTAATGATAGAATATATTAATGTAACCAAGTTTCGAAGGTTTTCGGGAAACAGCGACGAGTTTATATTCGACGTTCAGCATCGGAAAAAACGCGCCCTATTCTGTAACACCTACAGTGAAACATGTAGGGGCTCTGCGATGATGTGTGGTTTTTTTTCACATTCAGTGATGTTGCTAGACTGCACCGAATTCAAGGTACACTGGACAAAAACGGCTACCATTCCATCCTATCTCGTTATGCCCTTCTGTCTGGACAGCAACGTGGGTTTGTCCTTCAACACGTTTCGCTATTGCATGAATTATCTGCAAAACAAACAAAACTCTGGGGAATTGTTTTTAATGGAATGGCCCTCCGCCAATCACCGAACTTAAATCCAATTGAGCTGCTGTGGGAGGAGTTGGATCGGCAAGTCCGAAAAGTGTCCCCTTCTTCATCGGGAAAGCTGTGTATCTCTTTCAGAATGCCTGGCACCGAGCTCGATAGCTGCAGTCGCTTAAGTGCGGCCAGTATCCAGTAATCGGGAGAGAGTGGGTTCGAATCCCACTGTCGGCAGCCCTGAAGATGGTTTTCCGTGGTTTCCCATTTCCACACCAGGCAAATGTTGGGGCTGTACTTTAATTAAGGGCACGGCCGCTTCCTTCCCATTCCTAGGCCTTTCCCATCCCATCGTCGCCATAAGACATATCTGCTTTTCTGCATAACAGACGGCAAAGCATCCATACAGAGAACAGTATTCGCTAAAAATGGTTTATTTATGGTAAGCCACACCACATGCTGGTGTGAAGGTATTGGCTCCAATTAATCATTATTGGTAAATCTAACACGCTGAACGCACTTAACACAAACGAAAAGTAATTAATCAATGAGAGGGTTAAATACCCTCACACCGTTTTGAAGGTTTCTTAATGAACGAGATTTTAAAACTGGCTGCATAATAATGTCCTTGAGAATCTTAGAAACTAGTGATGGTCTACGCAAAGACACCCATCTGGCAATTACCAATGAGTTGCAATGTAAAACACACCGCAATTCTCTTTGGATTGTCACATCGGAATGCCTGGCAAAGTATACCTGCATCAGTGTTTTTTTTTTTAAAAAAACTTGTTCTGAGAATGCCGAGAATAGTTAAAAGTGTACTTGCAGCAAAGCGGGGTTTCTTTGATGAGAAGAGAGTTTGATGTGTTCTGGTGATCTGTGAGAATGAATGTGTACATATTTCCTATTTCTTGTTCAGATGTTATGTAAAAACTTAGTTTTATAGTAAAACATTAGTTTTACAATATATATTTGTGAATTCCTTGCATGGATATGCTGTTTTCTTTCTATCTAAGCCCATACTTTAACAGTTCAATGCTTGACCGGAAACTTTTGGCCGGCAGTGTATGTATGGGTTTTAGTGCTGGGAGAGTCCGAGGACATGTTCGGCTCGTCTGGTGCAGGGACAACCTGCGCGTCCAGATGTGGGATGAAGAGGAAAGGAGAGGGTGAAACCCGATGTCGGCACGTAAGCTACTCCTGTTGAATAACACAAAGGGATCTGCTCAAAGCTTACGCCCCCATCCGACGAACGAATCACCATCAACAGCGTCGTATGTGCTCACTCGACATGAACACTGGGGAGAGGCGAATACAGGTTGGCACGCAATCTAGTGATTATAAATTGTATACCACCACCTCTCCTAACCTGGCGGCTTACATTCTTATGGTGATTTCTTTTTCGGCCAACTGGACTCGAACCGGCTAACCACGGTGTCAGACCATACGGACATCCCTACCCTCCAGGCTGGCTGCATCACTGGTATATGTGTTCGACTGATTGTAAAATTGAATACGGGATACGAAAAATGTACTAATGAGCATAAGAGGGTTAAGAATTCTGTGGGATAAATCTGCTTTACGATTTATCATTACAATCAATGACATCTACAGTTAAGTATGTCTTTACCTCACCCTCTAAAATGTGTATGAGGCAGACTGAGCGAGCGGCGAGAGACAGAGCGGTATGTCATTATTTACAGACTTGTTGAATACGTTTTGGCACTTTTAGAGACTTTTGGCAAGAAACTACACGTTATAGGGATTATACAGGATGTTCCAGGAGCAATGGTCACTAAAGGGATATGAGAGGAACGATCATTTGAAGCACAAATCCTCCATATGAACATATTTCCTATTCCAAATGGTTTCCGTAATAGAACATGTTTAATGAACATTTGTTTTTGGGGCTACCAGCGTGCATGTATGTCTTACCCACCCAACTACTTTGACATTCTGAAAAGGGTACATGTTTTCCGCATGTAATGTTCGCCATACACGTGTTCGTGAGGCATTGATACGTGTAGAAAGTCACCGCGTGCTGGTACCATTTCAACAGCGTGTTGCTCGTCCTGCACAGGTTGTTCAACTACACGTTCAGAAGAAAAATGGGAACTTGGAAGAATACCTGTTTCACGCAATGTGCTGAAAACTCTGGTAAACACTCTACGATCAGGAATTCAATGTGTCGAAAAGCACCGACAGTATTCCTCGACAGCAGCAGGAGCACTATCATCGTAGCAACCGTAAACAGACACCATATTCTTCATTAGTGTAGATGTGTGGCATTTTAGCCAGCGCGTGTACAAAGAAGGTTAACAGATTCTTCTCTCTGAAACCTTCTCAATCCCTCGCACTACTTCGCACACAACACACCATGGAGCACTACGCGTTCAACGGGCGAGTTTAATGTCAGAAAGACATCCCGAACAAAGAGGTAGCTTGGGCTAGAATAAAACGTAAAAGAGGCTGAGTTTGTAAGACGCATACAGTACGTGCGGGCCACAAGCAAAAAAAATAAAATGTGCATTAAATGTGTTCTATTTCGGAAACTATTCGGAAAAGGGCATATGTCCATATCAAGTTTTCTGCTTCAAACGATGGTTCCTGTCATATCCCTGAATATTGGTCATTCTTCCTGCGACACCCTCTTTATGCGAAGTTACACACCTTGCTAACTCATCGGAAAATTCATGAAAATATTCTCGGACAGACCCACAATTGGACAGAAAGCGTAATGGATTTTGTACAGTAAAATTAGGTGTAACAGATCAGAAGAAAGTAATTGTTCACTATGGCGGTAGTAATTGTTTTAAGCAGGAAAACGAAGTAGTTATCAGTTCTTCTTAACAATGATTATAGGAGACAGACTACTCGAATTTAAGGAAGTAAGGCAAGGAACTCTGAAAGTCTGGCAAATTAAAGAGCATCTTCTCAAAGACCAAGAGCTACTGACGTGAAATGTGAACAGAAACAGAAAGGGCTCTTTCTATGCTCGGGCGGGATAACGTGGAACCGCTCCATGTCATGCAAATGAAGTAGGGTGCTGGATGCCGATAGTGACCGCATTTGAAGAGTAATACGCAGTTCGGCATCTTAACTGTACGATGTCCCGTTTAAATTATATATCCGTACACCTTTAGTATGGAGTGCTATACCTTTCAGCGTTCAGTTTGTAAGCAACTTATCTTTCAATGATTAAGATTTGAGTCTAACAATCGCTTACTACGTCACGTTCTCCTTCTCTTATGCTTAAAGTTCGAGCTTATTATTCTACCATCAATTCTCCTCCATTCGTCTTATACGGTATGACCCTACCACTGAAGCCAGCAGGTAGGCCTACAGCTTCATTCATAGAGTTCATCCCTAACTTAGCCCTTGTTTTCTTATTCCGAGTACCATGCTACCATTGTACCCACTTGTTTGTACTACCAATCAGTTTTGCCACTTTCATATCTGTTACTTCCAGTTTATGAATAAGGCCGAGGTGGGTAGCTCAGGCGGTAGACGCTGGCCTCCGAGCCAAAGTTTGATCCCTGCTCAGATTAATATATGGCACTGTAAGCAGACAGAAAGGAACAATATTCCGTAATTCTGACGTAGTTCCTTGGTGAAACATACTGATGCGAGAAACCTTCAGTAACGGCCGCATCATTTCTACGTATTTTCCAGATACGTGGCCTTCAAATCCCCCGACCTAAATCCATGCGACTTGTGGTTGTGAAGATATTTGAAGGATGAGACACATATCCGGTCTCTGCCTGATGTAAAGGCTAGCATACAACATGTTGCTCTGATTTCAGCCGTTATGCTGCGGGCAAGTGCCGTCGGATGCAGCATGTTGCAGAGTTGGGAGAACATATCAAACAGTGTTTATAACCATAAATCCTAATAAATGTCCCAGATCCACCGTTATCATTTATTTGATCTTTCCTGCCTCTTTTCGAGACGAGATTTTTTTTGCTATTTGTTTTACGTCGCACCGACACAGATATGTCTTATGGCGACGATGGGACAGGAAAGGCCTAGGAATGGGAAGGAAGCGTCCGTGCCCTTAGTTAAGGAACAGCCCCAGCATTTGCCTGGTGTGAAGGTGGGAAACCACGGAAAACCATCTTCAGGGCTGCCGGCAGTCGGGTTCGAACCCACTATCTCCCGAATACTGGATACTGGCCGTACTTAAGCGACTGCAGCTATCGAGCTCGGTCTACCACTGATTACAGCGCCATATATCGCCTGGTGGCAAGACTTGGAACTAATATTTTTAAGACCATAAATCGCAAGAGCATTGCTTAGTTAGCATATGTACGAAATTTCAGACTCCTGCGATCATTACAGCCAGTCATTTAATTGTGGACACCCGGTACCAAACGAAATCGACGCAAGTTTCTTAGATGCAATGGGTTCGAATCGGTTTCTGGCACACAAAAAAAAATGCGAAGCGTTTCCTTGTTTCAACAAGAACAAGAATTGCTAAGCAAGTTTCCATCAGATTACGAGGTGACACGTGGTCATCGCGATGGATGTTCTCAGCCTTTATTATTGCCTTTCTAAACCAGGGCTACTAACTCACCGTCATATAGCTCCTCAAGTGTTGTCATGTAGGTTGAGTGTACCTCGAACCAGCCCTCGGATCCAAGTGAGAATCCCTGATCTGGTCTGCCAGGTAAGAGGCAGGCTCGCTACCTCCAGACCGCAGGGTCGACAATTTTATGATAGTAAACGTTAAATATAGAATTTACAATTTTAGAACAAGGTTCTTAATAAGGATTTTTTTTATTTTTCTATTTCTATGTTCATATTCCCCTTAACTTAACAAATAGTTAATGATCACATCCTTTTGCCTCTCAGAACAGCACTATAGGATAACGCTATAATTTAAAGAATACAATGTAGGCTATACGCCGCAATGCTTGTACGCCATGAACTGCAGGTGATATTCACAGCACACAGTGCACATGCGCCGGTAGCGTGCCTCACGAGACTTCGCATGCTAATGTCCAGGAATGTATGCCGACTAATATCCACTCAGGCGGGCGGATTCCTTCCTACAGGCCACACGGCTCATCCAGGATTAGCGCGGGTCCCTCCCGCGGGACCCAACATGTCCGGCATCACACGTGACCAGCGTTGCATTTCGCTTTCCTTGTTTAACCCACCTGTCCGCTAGAGCACCACTCAAATATCCTTTAGCATTGCCGCTTACGAATAGCACAATTTTCAATACTATACAGGTATATAATAATAATAATAATAATAATAATAATAATAATAATAATAATAATAATAATAATAATAATAATAATAATGTACAATGTACAGTTAATGTATGTAGTACACAAAACACTAAATGTGAGATCATATTACACATGCCCAGTATTTTTTAAAATGATCAGGGCATTTTTTGAATCAGTTGAAATAGACTTTTTTACCGTTAGTACCTACGTAGAGGAATCGCCACTTGGTTACACCTGTATGCATGTATGTTGGGTATCCAGCCCGAAGACTGGTTTGATCCTCCACAGCTCCGCCAACAGCTGTCATAGATAGCCTAAGCATCACTGAAGAGGCGTACTAGGGAAATGAGTGAGATAGTTTCCCGTTGCTTTCCTCACTGGGCCAGAAGTTGCTATTACATAACAGTCTGCCAAGTCCACTGAAATGCATGCACCAATCGACCCTATGAGTGATATTTTCACACCATTCATAGCAGGGAATGGCTGCATAACGAATGGTATTACTAATATCGCTCATACCTCGGTCACTTTCATATTGTCAAAGCCAAGGATGAGACCGAGACAGTTCAATGAAAGTAACAAATTTATTCTAGCCTATACCAGAACACATAGTACACCGTAAACACTGGGTCTCGTCAGCGAAGGAAGCAGCAGTTTATTCCGTAACACAGCACAGCTCTAAACAACGCTTGCCCTTGCTATCTCTCTTAACACCATGACGCTCCTCAGCAAAACCTGCACCAAATTATTGAAAAATAATTACAACAATGAAAATTGATATATAAATCATGTATTTTAGTTGGAAAATTATACTTTGTTCATGTGTAGTGCACCTGAGATCGTATTATGCGCACATTTTTTTAAACTTTTGACACTCCTTTATTAGAAAACAATGTACAATGCCAATAAGAAGTTGGTGTAGTAGCGGCAGTAAACTCAAGTTTCGAACGAGCTCTCTGCGCGAAGTTAACAATAGACTAGCCTTATCAGTTGTTCAGTTTGATATTTTTCAGACTTTATTTCCCATTGAACAGTACGGACGTACATTAACTTCATCTGTTGACCAAGCCCAGTGTAGTACGGACGTACATGTACGTTTTTAACTTCGTATCAGAGCAGTACTGACGTAAAGTGACGTTCTGTTTTGAAATTAACTTCAAGTGTGCTGGCATCTATCGGCCACATGCTGAAACTTTGTTCTCTATTTATTTTTGCTTTGAACAAGTGCTATTCTCCTTTTTCTAAGCTTCTACTGCCATCTGTCAAGCACTTGAAGTACATCTTAGGGCAATCTGTACAGGCAAATTGCGCGCGGCAAAAAGGAATTTGGATATATTCTTATGTTTTCTTGACTGCTTTCCTTTAGATAATGAGTGGCCTTGGAACAGAGTTGGTATACTTTTATTCTGAGCTTTTTCCTAGAAACGATAGTCGTTTACTTTCTTCACAGATAGCCCATGAATATGGAATCTACTAGTCGTGGAAGAAGTCTTGACATAAAGGAGAAATCAAACATACTGACGAATGCAGAGTCTGAGGACGAGCTTGGAAGTGAAAGTGAAGATACTAGTGATAGTAATGGTGAATATCATGGAAGTTCAGAAGACTGATGCATATTACCACATTTTCTTTTACTGTGCATTACACATTACAACGTGTCATTCAATAATTGTACGCCCTTTAAAAACAATGCAAAAATAACAAATAGGGCTGTAATATTTTAAATGATGTTATTATTCATGGAAAGGATGTACAAAATAGAATAATATAGTTTTATCCACTTTTTAAATTCCAATGAAAAAACTCACTATGGGCGGGTCTGTAGCAACTGAAAAACTCACTGCTCAAAGGGAGTAGCATCAGTGAATTCACGTTTCGAACGAGCTCTCTGCATGAAGTTAACAATAGACTAGGCTTATCAGTTGTGCAGTTTGATATTTTTCAAACTTTATTTGAACAGTTTCTTATGTAATTTTGTTCTTTATTTTTGTAAACGAATAAATTATTATAACCGGGACTTCGTTATCGATTAAAGATAATAGTTCTGTAGATAATGAAAAATAAAACCAATTAAAGTTAAGTACGAACATCTAAGTGATGCATGGTTGGCAGCTTAGCCGTTAAATCACGGAGGCAGTCAACTAAAACCTATTAAACATTATCTCCTAATAATCTTTTTTAATTTTTTTAATTTCGCGTGGCTATTTCTAGCCGAGTGCAGCCCTTCTAAGACAGACCCTCCGATGAGGGTGGGCGGTATCTGCCATATGTAGTGGAGGATAGTGTTGTGTGTGGTGTGTGTGAGTTGCAGGGATGTTGGGGACAGCACAAACACCAGCCCCCGGACCACTGGAATTAACCAATGAAGGTTAAAATCCCCGACCCGGCCGGGAATCGAGCGCGGGACCCTCTGAACCGAAGGCCAGTACGCTGACCATTCAGCCAACGAGTCGGACTAATAATCTTATGATAACGAATAATCCCTTTCTTTATAAAACTTGCCAATATATTACTTTTACCTGTTCTGATTAAATTTCAATTACTATAATTAAAGTAATTAAATTAAATTTATATTACTTGTTAATAGGTTTTCAATTTTGAGGGGGCTCGAATGTTTATATTGGCAGGCGGGCTCATATCGCATTCATTACGGCCCTGCGGACATAGTCATTTTATCAGAGCTTGGAGAGTATTTGGTGGAATTGCCGAATGGTATGGACAGGGTTGTGAAAATAGGAATGTATAGTCTAATATTTAATATTAATAAACTTAGCGTACATCCATCTGAATGTACCTCTTATACTCGTGTTCTATTTGTGACTGACAACTGGGAAACGAACGTGTACTTCAAAAAAAGACGTAAAGCAAGCTAGTGCCATTATAGTCAGCCGTCTTGCAGCTGCAATGAAATCGAAGAGGAAGGTAATACGGCAGGAAAAGTTTGTTCGCACCGCATTTTGTCGCAACACAAACTGACAAACACCAGATTCCGGAATAATTTAAGAGGATGTGCATTAAACATTAACGGTCTTACAAGTTACGAGCTCCTTCTCCCTCGGGGCGAAGAGAAGAATGAGCCGCCGAGGACTCCCCTGTCCCATGGCGCTCACCGCTGCTATATTTCATACCGGGGCTTCTTATAATATTGCTGATTATACCTCCACCCAAAGAATGTGCGTATAGCAGCATTCAGTCCTGACTAACTTACTCTTTTATTCCATCCCGCTAAATAAAACAAGACGTTCCCCTCAATCTCAGCTTCTCAGATTACTCTCTTTTTTCCTCTGCTCTACGAAAAGAAAGGGGACATTTGACCTACCAAAGAACATTACTCACTACGTTACAACTAATCACCCAATCGATTCTTAATTCTAGGCAGGGACAACAGCCACTTTATAAGATGATGATGATGATAATAATAATAATAATAATAATAATAATAATAATAATAATAATAATAATAATAATAATAATAA